>NC_041395.2:93975915-94305082 GCF_900747795.2 Erpetoichthys calabaricus
CAAAGGCTCTGTTTCCAGTCACTGCATCATACAGGATGTTCAGGTTCTTTTCACCACCAGACCTGTTGAAGTGATCCAAAAACAGCTTTTTCTTGGTCTCTCTATACTTTGGCTTAGCATTTAAGAAGTCCATGAATTTTCTAAACTGGTTAATCAGATTTTCCTCAATTGAAAAGTATTCACTATCCATGGCGCTCTTCTTTATTTCATTGTTGATGCTGGTGATCTCTTCAGAAATAACGTCAAGCTTATCCCGGACTTTCTGGAACTGTTCCTTCATGAATTCTGCCTCTTTGCTTTCTACATTATCTAAAGCAAGTTTCACAATGGGTGCAGCTATCTGGAAGATAGGAAAAATCTCTCCTACCACACTAGCAACAATTTCAGCACCCTGTTCAAATATATCCATTACTGTCTCCACCACCTCCTTTTTCTCTGCCACCAGTTGCTGAAGAGTAGACATGTTGACACAATTCTTGTCAGACAAAGCTTTCTGAAAATTATCCTGCAAGGAGAAGAACATATAAAATTAATATGAGGGAATATAAATTTACACAAATGACATTATATAATCAAAAGATGTTAAAAGGATAAATTCCAGATTAATATTTTTGAATTATTTCATTTTGGTATCTAAGGCATAATTAAAGTTAAAAAGTAATTTAAACATTGCTTTATATTTTGACCACAACCGTTGCTAACTGCTTGACATTTTATTCATGATGCAAATATTAGGGGAACTGTAATTGAAATATATTGTATTGGAATATGAAAAAATATAACAATGAGCTAAAACATACATTGTGGTATATATTATAAGACTTGCTTTCATAAACCACCATGCAAGATCAAACTTGCCATGGAAATCTCTCACATGGTAAGGTATGGCTCACACTTACTTTTAGGCTATCTATATAATAACAACAAAATAACACAAGTATTGATTGTGTCATGTCTACTTGCAGTCGTGGATAATATCAATGTGACATAGGCAGGCAGCGTGATTAAGGCTTTATACCCAAATTCCACCAGTGACCTCATGTAACAATGAGTAAGTCACATTATCCACCTGTTCTCCAACTGGGGTAATAAAAAATAAATAAATAACCAACTACCTGTGCTACCCATATAAGACAGATTGAAATCTAAATAATCGACATAGACATCCTGTCACTGTTACACCTCATTTGGTATGGGATCCCTAAAAGCAGTGTTAATGTTTGTGATGCATTATTTATTGAAATGCCAGAGACATAGCAACCAGATGGGCACACAGACACTTGTCCTTTCATTAAGGTGGATTCTCTCTCAAATGTTGCAAGTCACCTTAGATGAAGGTATCGGTCAAAAAATATTAACACTAACTTTTCTCTCCCTCTGATATATGAAGTGGCTTTACTATGAACATGTAAAATTAGTCTGTACCTTGTAAATTAGATATTACTGGATATAATCATATATCTGTATTCTAAACTTTTTTTCCATCAGAGTTACCGTCCAGTTATATGAATGGTCTGCGATTATTCACCGATTGAATTGTAATGTATTGGAACGTATCATAAACAAATCCTTACTGAGCAGTTTTACGGATTGTCTCTTAAATGTCATGTGGTTGGCATAGTAAATGTATACATACTGTATATACTTTTTTTCATAATGCACATGTACACAATACAGATAAACATACACAAAACAGAGAAACATATACCATTAAAAAACATGCCCACAAGGCATCTACCAGCACGTTAAATCAATTGTGGAAATGTTTTCTTAGATGTTGTGAAATTGCTATTAAGTCAACCATTGATAAACCAAATCAATCTCTGTCTAGAATCTCTCAGGTCTCCATTGGTTTACTTTTGATCTACAATTTGCTACTGTGCACACCCACTATACATTTAAGTAAAGCAAAGCCAATTATTATATCTCTACACTGCAAACAAAATTCCATCAGTTTCACTTACACTTGAAATGCCTGAGGTATGTCAGATTATTCTTCCTTTTACATTGTCATTAGGTAAAAAAAGACTGCTGATCTTTGTAGCTGCAAGCATCTGAAGTTGTTTGGTAAAAAAAAGCAGTAAAACTATACAAAGAAAATTGACAGTAAAACTGCTCTTTTTATATATTAACTAGGGGGTTCGCCCCCTGCTCACTTCATTAGCCAACCCCCCAGCCTTCGCTGTGTGCCAGCTACTTCATGTCTCTGCCGCTCGTGTTGTGAAGAGGGGGGCTGAACGCACCCTAAGGAGATGCGGTCGCTCCTCTGAAACCCCCTCTTAAACGGTGATAAAATGGGAAACAAATACAATTTTTTTTTTACCTCCTCTTTGCTCGATCAGCTGCTGCCTTGCTGCTGTTGCCGTTCCATGTGATCTGCATCTTGCGCAATGCCTCGAACATTTAAAAGCCTGTACAGCAGCTGTCCTACTCTTTGTCTTTTAATTCCAGCCCCAGGCATGGCACAAAGTCTCGTCTTGCGGGACGTGAGTTCTTGATATTTTTTAGTTTACAATTTATAAATGGAATAAGAATTTGAAAATCTAACAACATCACATTAAAGTTCGATAAATTCTGAAAAGAATGATACCAAACATATATATGTAGGTTTTAAAATAAACCCAATTTAATGTGTGACAAAAAAGTGACATAAAAACGTCACATAAAATCATTGCACTTTTAAGCTTAGGATTTCATATATAGAGAGTAGATGTGTTGTTGAGAAACAATTGGATATCTGTATATGGTGAAGAACTCAGAATCATAATGTGTGCATGAGTGTTTTTTTTTTACTGCTGCCATATTGATATTATGTATAAATGAAAGCATGATTTTCCATGGGATCACTGTCTCACATTCTCTGAATAAATGATTTTGTGAGGGAAAAAAAAATATTTGGAAACCATACCAAATTGATATATCTCTCACGGAAATGATATCTCTGCAACATATAAATATTTGTGTATATATTTGGTGTGTAACCTGTATAAAAAGTAGCGGAGGGAAGCTTGGAATGTGCTTTGCACAAAGATAAGGAATAGCTGTGTTTTACATACGTGTGCCATATTATGGTATCTCTAGCATATTCAAGGGCATATTCTGTTATTCTGTTTTAAAATTTTGAAGTAATGGAAGTATTAACATTCTTTTATTGATTCAATATTTGAAATAATCCAGATTGTGTCTTGTCTTGTAGGTTACTGCTTTCTCTGTAGACTGATCCAAATTCCTGCTGTTCTACTGTAATACTGTATCTGAGATGCCACACACTGGGATTTGAAATATAAGATGCCTACACCTCAGAGATGAATAATTGTATGAAGGCTTGTGCAAGTACAGTAGACAGTTAACCATCTCGCTTGAGTGACACACCCTTTATTCATGTGAAATATAAACTACTGGCCAACAATGAATCAGAACACCTTTCAGTGGTAAAATGCAAACATGCCAATTAAAAGTTAATTTGAAAAATAAGCACTGCTATAAAGAATATATGTGTAATTAACACTATAACACATATACCCCGTAGATTACACCAATGCTATCTGGAGGGGCCAAATTCATGAAAATCGAATTTTCTGAATAAACTTCTTTTGAATGATGATTGAACAGTTTCTTCACTTAGTTACAGTTACAGTGTTTTTAACACAGCTTCCTTTGGGGAAAAAAGTAGCTGCCCCTTAAGTAACTTTACAGAATTTTATAAAGAAGTAACATTGACGATGGATATTGTTGTGCTGGAATCTTTCTTTTCTGTATATAAGTAATAGATAGGATTTGATTAGCTAATAGTGGCTGTATTTACATTCTGATCTACTTCATTTGTAATCTTTAATGAAGGCTGGGTTGGTCACCATCACTTACAGGCGCTGCACTATAGTCATGGACCACAAAAGATGTGAGAACTTTGTAGAACAACACCGCTTGGAGGTGACTATCATGATGAGCATTCACACAACTGCACATAATAACATTTTGCCTTTTTAAATGAATGTGCCTTTCACTACAATATTATTTAACATCCAAACTAACTTCTGGAATTTGGTCTCACTTAGGCTTCAAACCAAACGATAAAAGAGAACCTGAAAACTTAAGAGTAATTTTTCTAGCATTGCTTAAAAAGGCAGTTATTAAATTGTCAAATACGAGCTATCTGTGAACTCACTTAAAGCGCAGACACTCTGATGCTTTTCTCCACTGATGCCCCCCATTTCTTTGTCATCAGTCTCACCATCCACAGCCAAACAAGTACTCTTGCTGCAGTGATTGAAATGAGGAGTAGCTAAATATGGGTGGGTTTAAATTCATAACTCCACCCATACTTTCCAGTTGTCACAGGTTTGGGTCCCACCCACACATTCAAGCTAGAACTGCAGGTCAGAGTTCACATGAGAACATTAGATCACACACACTGATGATAAGCTCCATTTTTAAGATGCATGTGCTACTTATGACAGACTGTAAATCATCTTTTTTTTTCTTTTTTAAAAATAGTAAACATCAGATGTGATCGATTGAAACTATTCAGTACAACTCACCTGTGTCCTATTTTCTCTCTGAACCTATACTAAAATGAATGTTGATGTATTCATCCTTAATTTCCATTCATACCCCACTTTAATTATTTTTCTGCAATACAGTGATTTAAATTTAACTTACTGTATTAATTCAGCCAATTCATTAAACTTCATAAAAATATTGTTTAACAATAGCTACTTTTGCTTAGCCTCGTTTAAACCAGACTTTTCACTTTGACAAAGGGGAAAACAGACATGTTTTTCATCAAAACTATAAATAAATCATTATTATTATAACCATTATAAAAATTATTAATGTAAAAAATGATTGATGTTCTTCCTTCAGGCACATTCTCTGTTTTCAAGTATTCCTTACATATGCTCCCAACCTCACTCTCTCTCTTGCATAAAATATTCCTTATGTTAATACTTAATTTCATAGTCTCCATTTGTAGTTTTAATGCAAAACAACATTCCCTTTTTAGCTCTAAAAATGTTTGTACTAGGCTGGGTTAAACAATTACCTCCACCTACGAAGGTTTAGCCTGACCTCATTCTGACAGAGGCAGCGATGACCTTGTTCATCCACATGCCTTACATTTTTAAAATATCTGATGGTACTTTTGTTATGATTCATTTTAATCAGCAATTACAACTTGTAGTCTTTTATTCATTTATTATTTTAGGGCTATCTTTCAGAGTGAAGTGTTTTTTTAAATACAAAAAGCATCTTCTACATCTGCATATTGTATTGGCTACTTTTGGCAGTGACGCGATACACTGTTAAAATAAAAAAATACATTGTTTAAATAAAATAAAACACAGTTTGCTAATTGAAACACAGTTAAATCATTCATTTAAATGAAAAAAATACCTTAATCTATAATCTTTCTAATAAGAGTATTTTTGTTAGTTACTTCAATAAGATAAATAGCTTAACCACACACATCTTACGAGGCCTGTATTATAAGCTACAAGTAATCTAACCCAAAAAAGCCTGCCCTTTCAGCACAGTTCTCAGATTTGCTTTTTAGTAGTTCTACCTATGAACGTACCTGCTTGGTTATGGTTGAGATCTTGTATAGATTTAACAGTAGATCACTAACTATCTGGGTTTCCCAATGGTCCTATGTTAAATTTAATATGAATTTATTGAATCCCATCCCAGCTCAAAAAAATGTATATTTAGTTATGCTTAACTATCAATCAATAGGCAGAAGAACTCACTGTTCAAAATTACTGAAGCATTTCTATCCTGCCCTTACTTCTAAAATGCAGATAAGACAGTAAGATGTATACCCACCATATATCTCCTAACATTTCATTATTACTCCCTTCAAATATACAAATGTATATTTGTTGCAGTAGTGTCTAAATGTATTTATCTCTTATCCAAAGACAAAATAATATTCTTTAATGAAGTGTTTATGGTTGTGTTTCTGAGAGGTGTGACCGCCCTAGGAAAATAGGAATTATACCATATAGTTGTCAAAATCAAGACATAAACAAGCAACCTGCTTCAACAAGCAAGATTACACAAAATTGGGTGGGGTCCAAAGATTTTCTAATCCCACTGCAATGTTTGTCTGGACTTATAGATGAAACAGGCTTCCATAAGGAAAGAAAGTCTCATCCTTGCATTACTTTTTCCTCTCTTATGCTAGGCTAAACTCTCTGCAACCTCAGGAGCACCACAGTTCTCTCTTGCTTTTTGAACTGAACCTGGCAAACACCCACGTGCCTCCAGCTGACAAGATATCTGTCTGCAGTCTAACTGAACATGTGGATATACCGAAAAAGGTGTTTTCTTAAATACCGTATATACTCGAATATAAGCCGAGTTTTTCAGCACCCAAAATGTGCTGAAAAATGTCACCCTCGGCTTATAGTGGAGTCGGGTCCCGCTGCGAGAGAGAGACAGAGAGACAGACACACACACGCGTGCGCGCCGCGCAACAGAGAGACAGACACACACACACAAGCCGCGTGAGAGAGAGACACACACACACAACGAACGAGAGAGACACACACACATGCTCGCCGCGCGCACGAGAGACACACACACGCTGAGCGAGAGAGACACACACACATGCTGCGCGCGAGAGAGACACACACACGTGCGCACCGCGCAAGTGAGAGACATACACACACACCGAGCGAGAGAGACACACACACACGCTCGCCGCACGTGAGAGAGACACACACACACACCGAGTGAGAGAGACACACACACATGCGCGCCGTGCAAGAGAGAGTCACACACACACACCGAACGAGAGAGACACACACACACGGCAAGCGAGAGAGACACACACACGTGCACACCGCACAAGAGAGAGACACACACACACACACACACCGAGCGAGAGAGACACACACATGCACGCTGCGCGCGAGAGAGACACACACACACACACATGTGCACTGCACGAGAGAGAGCGAGCGAGAGAGAGAGAGGGCTGGCCGCATAAGGCAGAGAAGGCAGTTAAAGAATGCACCGGGCTTGTTATTAACCCTTTAACCGCCAACTCCCTAAATATTCCCCACGCCAGGCGAAATCTGAACAATTTTTGTTTTTTTACTTTTTTACATTTTTTTTTTACATTTTTTACATTTATTCAAGCACTAAATGTTGTGCAAGTTGCCAGTGTATACACGAAATCTATAAATGTAACCTGAATTCTCAGCTAAGCAAAACATCTTGATACCAAACCGTGCCCTTTTCAATGGTAGATACTGTCGAAACTGTAAGCGGCCCTTCCACGACAATAAACTTTCATCAACTGCAACTGACGGTCCTGGCATGTAGGGCAACTGAAATGCTTCAAATAAATGATCAATCAAAGGACGTAGCTTGAACAAGTGGTCGCGGTTTGGATCTTTCTTATCTGGCTCGTTTCTGTTGTCATTCAAATGAAAGAATTTCAGCAGCAAAGAGAATCGGTTACGTGTCATGACAGCTGCAAAAATAGGTGTTGCATACATAGGATCTGTAGACCAGTACATCTCAATATCTGGTTTTCTGATTATTCCCATCAACATCAAAATCCCAATGAATTTTTTCATTTCGTTTTCATCAGTGTCAAACCAAGCACGAACACGGGAATGTGGAGGTAAATTGGGATTTTTCTCAATAAACTGTGCTGCATACAGATTTGTCTGATGAACAAAATGTCTGATCAAATCAGGTGACACAAACAGCTCATAAAACTGCTCAGCAGTGTAATTGTTTACATCAACAATAAAGCCACACGTTCCCTCAAACGAATGCAGAAAAGGTAGTTCACCACGGGCAGCAGCCCAGCTGAGATGCTGGGGATACACCCACTCAGCGCCGTCATCCGATGCGTCTTCATTCACAGTATCATGCAGCGCACGTTGCTGCTCATCACTGTCGCTAAAATCTTCTTCAGAACTGCTACAATCATGATCAGAACTGTCCAAAATCGCCTGCAAAGCCTCACTTGAAGTCAGTTTATGTTTCGCCATATTCACAGCTGTTACATGCGAATCACGTCACATGACCGGCCAAAACAACCACAGACTTGTCGAAATACAACGTAGTAATAATACCCACGCCAAACCGTCAGTTATACTACTTGCCAGGCATTCATATAACCACAGGCAAATGTGCCGGATAATTCCGGCAGTATGGCGTTAGCAATAAAACAACGGTGCCGGATATATCCGGCAGAGGGCGGTTAAGGGGTTAAAGATTTAAATTAATGTATTGTAATTATATTGGTATTTATTTTGATTATTGAAACATACCAGTAGCTGCTGCATTTCCCACCCTAGGCTTATACTCGAGTCAATACGTTTTTCCAGTTTTTGTAGGTAAAATTAGGTACCTCGGCTTATATTCGGGTTGGTATATACTCGAGTATATACGGCACTTAAATAATATAGTAATACTTTTCTTAAATACTGAAACAAAGAAATGTGTTTACTCTTCACTCAGTGGTCTGGTACATTTCGGAGTTTTCTGTAATTAACACTATGTATCATTTTTCAATATAGTCCAAAACTGAACCCAATGCTGAGTCCAGAAATCATGCTAATGGGGATGGGACATTAAAGCACATACCCACACCAGGACAATTTATAGTTGTCACGTAACTAACCTGCTTGAGTTTGGAATGTGAGAGAAAAATCAGGGTACTTGGAGAAGAACATGTTATGCTATGGTTTTCCACTGAGATTCAACCTCAAGACTGTGGAGCTGTGATGCACAGACGTTAGCCACTGGGCTGCCATGCCATTCCTCTTTTTAAAATTATCTGTATATGTAGTGAATGCTAAAGTGACACAGAAATCAGACCCATGTAGTTTAAGTGACTGAGAATATTTGTATCCCTTGCAACAAGGTCCCTACTTTTGGGAGCCATCAGGAACAAATCTCAGCTACTAATTCGGGGCTGCCAAATGGTTACCTTCTGGGTTTCTGATGTTAACAGTAATTTGTTACAGTAAGAATACTTAATAATTAGCATGCATTTATATCCACTGATTGCTCTCATACAATTATTAGTGAAAAAATAAAGTCATGTCTAAGTTTTATTTTTATCTGTCATTAACCACCCACATTAGGTCCAACATAATTAAGTAATCAGCCTCAATGCCTTTCTTCTCTTTGTTGTTATCACAGTACTAAAAAGAAAAAGGCATCCAGAAGTTGCAAAACACCTATCAGTTCTCCCCAAATCAGTAAGGCCATCATGCCCTGTGACGACACTTACAGCTGGACCGTCTAGTATGATGCAAGTAGTTTCACTAGGAATACTACTGAGATTTATTTAAGGGTTTCCTTTATAATCCACAATAGTCAAACAAAAGCCAAACACTGACTCGCTTCTTATGTTCTTTTTGTACGTGAGAAGACAAAGCAGAAGAACCTGTTTTAAAAATGCATTACATAACAGCTCGTGGTTTCATGTGGGGAAAAAATGTGCATTCTTCTTACAGGTGCATCTTAAACACACTAATTATACTTGTTGCTTTTGTTTCTCTTTCAAGTACACTGCCTAAACCTTTTATAATGGTATATAAAATGAAACAAATACACAACTCTTAAGTCTGTGATCTTCAATAGTAGTGAATGCCCACTGTCCTTTCAATTATTTTGTAACACTGAAACTCTTCTTACATTTCCAATGAAGAAAAGACACTTTGTCAAAGACAGTGAGAATTGTTCTTATATTTTTTTCTTGTATGACTTTCTCTTAAAAGCCATAAAGAGAAGACCTTTCACAAATGATTTAATCTGAAGGACTTATAAAGCACAGGACATAAGAATGGACCACACTCTGGTAGATATCAATCCTTTTCTGTATCCTTAATAGCCCAAATGGGCCAAACAATAAGGCTAAGTAAGATAAAACTGCACCCACTTAGATGATGGGGAAAATTAGGGAAAAATCATACATTTCTTATAATTAATGAGTATGAAAGCTCAAAGCACTGCCAAGTAGTTAAACAGAACTGTTAAAATACATATAACAGCGATCAAAGCCTATGTGTCTTACTAAACCACAATATTCAATTACGCTGTAAGTAAATTATGGCATGGGGTTTCCTATTGCTGCCTTACAATCCAAAGGACCTGTTTTCAATTACGGGTACAATTCCTACCTGTGTGAAATTTCCTCAGACTACTACAGTTGACCTAAACATTATTATTACTGTATATCTGGTAGACGCCATTAGCCATGACAACTTACAACATCTGAAAACAGTAAATATTTACCTGTGTATTTCTTGCAACTAGTTTGCAGACAGAATAGTTAAATTACTGAGGGTTGCAAAATGAATTGTAAGTGAAGATTGAGCAAACATCTTTTATCCTATCCAGTGCTACAAAACACACCAGCTTCTCCAATTCAAAGGTGTCTGGCATGTTAGATTACCTGGCAGATATACAGTAAGTGTGTACAGTATGTGAGTGTGTGCTGCAGTGGACTGGTGTCTTCGCCTGGGTTGGTTTCTGCCTTGTGTCTGATGCTTTCTGGAGAGAATCCCCTGCCCAAGACCTTCCTAATGTACAAAAAAGGGAGTACTGCCCACTTTACGAATACATTTCACTTGTCATCTGAAAGTCGAAAAAATAAAAAAAAGCAGGTGCAATGACATGTTTTAGTCTTTTAAAACAAGAATTGGTAGTGTAATTATGGTTTTGTTGAGGGAGTGGGGACAAAGTTCATTCAGTTATATGGTAATAGTTATCCTAATCCAACTAATCAAAATCAACAACTTCCCTATTATAGCAGGAAAAAGATAAGATTGTGGCTTTCTAAAAACAAACCTATTGTGCTTTGTCCATGGGAAAAAGTCATCTTCTTTGAGGAAAGTAACACAATCTGGTAACATAATATAACATTTTCAAACCCGCCTAAACCAAAGCCGTCTCTGGGGAGGGGGGGCTGGAGCCAATCTGCCCAGTTCTGTAAACACACGCACTTCTCTGAACTACTGGAAAATAAAAAATAAAAAGCAGAAAACCGAAAACACAGACTACCATTCACAGCTGAATAAGAAAAACATCCCATTAAATGCATGAACACCACTATGAACGGAGCAATGGAGCTGAAACCAGCGAAACAAATCTGAATAAAATAACAGAGAGGAGCAAATTTTGATTGGGTCAGGTTATGACGTTGTTTTAGGGTTGGATTTAAACTCGAACTGTAACAAAATATTTCCAGAAAGTGCAGGAATTGCATATCCTTGTAGTAAGTCTTTTATCGAAGATGGCACAACGACAAAGTGTGTAACGGAAACCTGATTTGGATAACCATGAGATGCTTTTGCAAAAGCCAAAGAATAGGCTTACTGAAGAGATGGAACACATAGAAAAATATTTACAGCGAACGTGGGAAGAATATTTTCGGCGAAATGTGACATCTAGCAATGTTAACCATTTACATACAAAAGTATGCCACAAAATGATGGAGGTGTTATTTTGTTTATCTGTGTAATGTTTGCACCCGCTTACTCTGTGAAGACTTGAACATTGACTTCTCTAGGAAAACATGCAACGTTGAAAGCTATTCTGCTTGATAATGATTATGTGTAATTTATAATGCTGTTAAAAATTACTGTGGACAGAAGTTTATAAAACTTGCAGCGTACTTCATGATGGGAAACGCCTTTATCCAGCGGACGAGAACACTTGGGGCTCAATTATGAAGGACAGGTGCCACTCCTTTTAATAGTATGGGCAACACAAGAAACCACCTATACTATGAAAAATGTAAAATGAGTACAACATAAATTGACGCCCAGTGCTTGAAGGGGAGCCAGATTACTGACAGCACTCTATTCGTGACGATACATCCATCCATCCATCCATTTTCCAACCCGCTGAATCCGAACACAGGGTCACGGGGGTCTGCTGGAGCCAATCCCAGCCAACACAGGGCACAAGGCAGGGAACCGATCCCGGGCAGGGTGCCAACCCACTGCAGGACACACACAAACACACCAAGCACACACTAGGGCCAATTTAGAATCGCCAATCCACCTAACCTGCATGTCTTTGGACTGTGGGAGGAAACCGGAGCGCCCGGAGGAAACCCACGCAGACACGGGGAGAACATGCAAACTCCACGCAGGGAGGACCCGGGAATCGAACCCAGGTCCCCAAGTGTCCCAACTGCGAGGCAGCAGCGCTACCCACTGCGCCACCGTGCCGCCCTCGTGACGATACAGTTTCTGCTTAAATAGTTCGTGTTCTCGGCTTCCACCGGTGCCAAAAGCCACGGTTCGCTAAAATAAGGAGCCAGTACGGTCATAATAACATCGTTATGCCGATACGATACATTTACAGTCTATCAGTGTGCGAGCGAGCGTGCGTGTGTGTGTGTCTGTGTCTGTGTGTGTTTGTGTGAGGTGTTCGGGTCCCCCGTTAAGATTGCTCAAAAGATCTGTACTCTATGTTGAATTTAAAAGAAGTAACTGGAAACTGGAAGGAATGTCGACACTGCGTACAAACGTCAAGCACTGCTGATGCCTTTTAAAAATACCAAGGGTGCTGCAGCATAAAACGTGTCTTCTGTTCTTAATAAAGTAATCGACATATTACGGAACTATCATAAGCGATCGATAAAGGGGAAGCACAAGATTTTACAACGCCTTTGTTACAGTTATAAAGAGATTAGGCCTACAACATTTTAAACCAATAATGATGCGCCAATAACTCATTTGCATTTACAGGGAGATGCTGAGAAAGTACTTATCGCTGCTTATCACACACCCTTATTTATCAACGCTACTGAATCTGTGACATCCATACATAAACACCATGCAATACCCACTTGTGAACTGGCAACTTTGTGAATTGAATGCTCAAGTATTTAAAACTTTAATGGCACAGCTACAATTATCCAAATCTCTTGTGCATATCTAAATTAGTTCAATTTAGGTCTTTTTAAATACTTCTTAAATCGATCTCCTCCCTCTCCTTCTCCTTTTCCTTCAGCTCTCCTGCCATCACCCGATCTTGTGAGTTTTGTGAGGGAAACAGAGCGGCCTCTGCTTCCTGCCTGCTCTTCAAAGCCACAGACAAACTTTTCGACGGATATGAAATTGTCTTGTAATTCATCGCACTTCCCGTTTGTCGCAAGTTTATTCATGACTTTCTCCCAAAAATCGCCAACAAGCTCTCTACTGCTTAAAAATGGCCGTTATTGCTTGAAAATAAATGATACTGACTGATCAAAATGTTCCGCCTCTCACGAAGTTGCAGCATAGTTGTACTCTATCAGTCAATAAGAGCATCACAAATGTCTTTTTAATTTGTCGCAGCAAAAGTAAACTTCTTCAAAAAGTGCACAGACGCATCGACAGAAGTTTTGGCAATGGCCAACCCCCGAGTACGTACCTTTCTTGCTCTCCCGCACCAGGCAGTGTGGATGTGGACAGATGTTGAGAAGCTCTTAGGTTCCGCTTGTTGCTGGACGGGGTCGTTGCTGTGACGAAAGACACACCCTCCGCGGAGAGCTCGGCTCTGCCACGTAACTTGCGCCTCCTCCGCTACTCGATAGCTCGTACACCCCCTGCTTTGGCGAGGCACTGCGAGATGCGGCCCTCTGCTCCAGTGCTTGTGTGAGAAGCCGAGATACCGAAACCGGCTTAGCCGCAGGTGCAGACGCTTCCTATGTAGCTTAAATTTTAAAAAGAGAGAGTCATCATTTTACAGGGTCTTTTTGTGCTGACTGAGGAGATGCATCTCATGTGCTTATTAGATAAATAACTCTTTAGAGCAATGTTTAAATATTTTGTATCCAGTTATTTTCCATACCAGATAATTCCATTTTATGGTCTAGGGAGGGTGGTGTCAATGTCAGTAAAATCAAACGTAAGGCAAATATCCAAACCTGAATGGAGAGCCTGTTTATTAACCAGAGGACCCCCCACGCTAAGTTAGAGTGGGGTAAAAGAGAGCCGCCAGTGAACCAACAGACTTTTGGATGATGGAGACTAAAAATCTAAAGAGCGCCCGAAGAAAATACAAATTGACAGAGAGAACATGCAAACTCCTCAGAGGCAGCGGCCGTGCTGGAGCCGTGAGGGGGGGAATATAGAAACACAGAAGTAAGAGACGTTTAAAGACAATGTATGCGTTTAGTGCTGAATCCATCCATCCATCCATTATCCAACATGCTATATCCTAACTACAGGGTCACGGGGTCTGCTGGAGCCAAACCCAGCCAACAAGGCAGGAGGCAAACCCCGGGCAGGACGCCAGTCCACCGCAGGGCACACACCCACCACACACTAGGGACAATTTAGGATCACCAATGCACCTAACCTGCATGTCTTTGGACTGTGGGAGGAAACTCACGCAAACACAGGGAGAACATGCAAACTCCACGCAGGGAAGACCCGGAATATGAACCCAGGTCTCCTAACTGCGAGGCAGCAGCGCTACCCACTGCACTACTGTGCCGCCCTAGTGCTGAATCATTACATTTAATTGCCAACAACACATCGTTACACCCTTTGTCCATTTTCATAATCTGCTTATCCACTGAAGGGTTATAAGGAGCCAGAATGTAAGCCAGCTGCAAAAGACACAAAGAAGGAATAATTAATACATTAGATCGTGTTTTATCACCTAGACCAATTTTTGATTTTTCTAATAATATTCTATCCAATGGAAATTTTTGTTTTTTAAAATATTTTGTATGACGCATCTTGAAAGCTCTGCAGTATATTGTTGATGTAAGTGATCTTTGAATATTTTAAAAAGTAAGAAAACCTAGTACTAATAAAAATAATCTCCATGTGTACTGTCATTTTTTAAGTTTCATGACATAAGAGAAAGTTTTTTTCCATAAGAAAATATCAAAGAGAATTGAATAAGCTTGCTTTTTTGACTATGTGGCTTATTACCAGGCTGTACAGTATGGACTGCCTGTTTAATCCCCATCATTGTCTCACTTTGTAATGCTGAGTGAGTCACTTAAAATTGTTTTGTCTTTTAATATGTTAACAACCCAGTGTAGTTTTTAGTGGGGCCAGAGAAAAAAATAATGTCATGTTTACATTGAGAAATTACATAACAGAGATTCTAATAGAGTGGGACCCAATAGTGACCAGTTCTGGACGACAAGAAACAATGTGAAAAACGTACATGGAATATTTTTTTTTTAATTCTCACATAACTCATATTGCATAATCCATGTCCGTTATCTATTTGTATGTTCAAATCATGCAAAATGCATCCATCCATCTATTATTCAACCCGCTATATCCTAACTACAGGGTCACGGGGGTCTGCTGGAGCCAATCCCAGCCAACACAGGGCACAAGGCAGGAAACAAACCCCAGGCAGGGCGCCACCCCACCACAGCATTAAAATATTATTAATACTTAATTCTGGAAAACTCAGAATACAATATAAACAGTAAAGACACATTCCCATAATGCAGTGCCTTTGAATTGAAGACAGGATTTTTGACCAATGAATAAGGGGGACAGGCGGATCCTATATACCTGTATATATATATTTATGTAGTATGTAGATAGTGGTAGCACCATTTTGTACTTTTAGAGCTAATGGCTTTGGTGAATGATTAGATATAAAATTAACTTTGTTTCTGTAGTTTTAATAGAACAATAGAACACAAGAAATTTGACAAATGAGAGGAGACCATTCAATCCATCAGGCCTGCTTATTTAGCTAAAAGCTAAACTGTCCCAATATGTCATCCAGATTTTTCTTAAAGGTTGTCAATGTCTCTGCTACATGTCTCGGTAGTTTGTTCCAAAGTCCCACAAGTCTTTGCATAAAGAAGTGCTTCCTGGCTTCAGTTTTAAATGCACTTCCCCTTAATTTCCACTAATGTCCTCGAGTATGTGATTCACCCTTAAGTTGAAATAATGTTGCTGGATCTACTTTATCAATGTCTTTGAGGACTTTAAATACCTGGATTAGGTTCCCACACCATCTCCTCTGTTCGAAACTAAACAGGTTTAATTCTCTGAGTCTGTCAGAGTAGGACATTTCTTTAAGTCCTGGAATTTACTTTGTTGCTCTAATATTTAGCACATTCCATTTAGTTTGACTTTGTTTTACAATTCATTGAAAATTATGTTTTCAGTTTGCACAAATCAAATACAAGTTTCCCATTTATATATAGGATACAATATAAGAAATGTGCTGTACCCAGTATTCCACGAGGTGTAGTACTCTGCAACTGCCTTTAATGCCAGAAAGAATGAATATGTTGCTTCTATGATGAGTCCAGCAAAACAAAGTCTCATAGATTGTTACATCACATGCAAACATTAATGGTGCTAGAATGTACAGGTGGGGCTAGATGGTCTTTTGGCCTCCGAACCTACGAGAGGTTTATTTCCCCCAACAAAATTCAGTTAATGTTTGTAGAGCCTCCTTCAGAGTGTTGTTCCTAGTTCACAATTACCAATTTTACAGATTACAAAATGCTCACACAATGCACCTGAGTGATCTCCTACCTGTCCATCTGTAGAATTGTGGCACTGTGACCATGTGGGGTCCGAACTTTCCATTTAAATTAAATTAATTTATTTTGCATACATAATTAAATATTATTGTTTAAAATGTTCACTTTCTTACAAAATTAATGTTATTTTTACTAGCTTATATCTGTGTGATAACTGCAATTAGGCAATCCAAAAGCTTTAGTATTTTTTAATTTTATGGATATGATATAAGGCGGAACCTGGAGTGGAATGCACCTATTTTTGGTATGCAAACCTAATGAAATTATATTAATACAATACAATACAGTTTATTTTTGTATAGCCCAAAATCACACAGGAAGTGCAGCAATGGGCTTTAACAGGCCCTGCCTCTTGACAGCCCCCCAGCCTTGACTCTCTAAGAAGACAAGGAAAAACTCCCAAAAAAACCTAGTAGGGAAAAAATGGAAGAAACCTTGGGAAAGGCAGTTCAAAGAAAGATCCCTTTCCAGGTAGGTTGGGCGTGCAGTGGGTGTCAAAAGAAGGGGGTCAATACAATACAATACACAGAACAGAACAAATCCTCAATAAAAAAAAAAAATTTTTTAGAAGTACGGAGCAGAATTTAACAGTAGATGATATCACATAATAAGATTTAGATAATTTTAGACTCCTGGAGACCTCATCCATCAAGCTGCCTCCCCCATTTGGCCATTCCACGGCTGAAACAGTGTTGGGCCAGCCAATCCGATGAAAGGACCCCTCTTTCTCACGATTCCTGCGATCCTCCATCAGGGATGACTTTACCTTAGGCAGGAAAAACAACTTGGCAAGTGGGCCGTGGCACCAAGTGCCACATTTGAGTACTGAGAAGAGAAACAGAATAGGTGAGGGTTAGTATCCAATTCTAACTATCATGTTACTTATGTTTTAGTGCTAATGACTAACAACAGAGATGCAGTATGTACAGTTAATCAGCAGCTCTAGTCAGGATATACTAAACTGAAGTAGTGAGTCTTCAGCCGGGATTTAAAAGCTGAGACCGAAGGGGCATCTCTTATAGTAGCAGGCAGACCATTCCACAGTTTAGGGGACCTGTAACTAAAAACTCGACCTCCCATTGTTATTTTATTAATCCTTGGAACCATAAGCAGACCGGTATCTTGAGATCTTAATGTGCGCTCTGGTTTGTAAGTCATGATAAGTTCAGAAAAGTAAGCTGGACCTCGGCCATTTAATGCTTTATATGTGAAAAGAAGGAGAGAGCCAGTGTAAGGATATTAATAGCTACAGCATATCGCAATTGGTTTGGAATAGCTTCAGTATTCTAAATAACATAGTGCATGTTCATCTCTTTACATTTTCTTACTTCTTTGAGAGATGAATATTTTTTTTTACCTGCAAGGAAGAATGTGCAGCAGAGCATGCAGGCACCAGCCGCCGGAGCTAAAGATAGATCTGGCGAAAGAGCAAAGGGAATGTGCAAAGTAAAATACTCCATGGACAACGTTTTGCGTATTATTGCCGAATCAGGCTCTAACTTATTGGACTCCGATTTTGATGCAAGTGATCTAGAGATTGAAAACGAAAGTGATGTGTCAGCATCAGCTGATCGGTCTCCAGCTGGTCGCAGTGCAGAATGCGTTTGTGTAGCGCCGACACTCCTACATGTCATTATATGGGATGTCAATATCCATCTTGAAAGAGTTAATTCATAAATTAATTAATTAATGTTTTGCAGGCTGGACGGGAGGCTTCAGTGAGGTGGAAGTAACCCACGGGCTGCCAGTTGATGATCCCTGGTATATACTATATATGTGTTAAATTTGGACACTGTGTTTTTCCCATTATAAGAATATCAGATCCAGAACTACCTACTGTAAAATAAACAGAAAAAGAAATTAAAGATGAGTTGGAGATTTCACCCCACATACTTGAAATTTAGGCAATTACAAGGAAGTCTTTGCAGTCACAAGGTCAAGATGGAACTGAAGTACAGCAAAAATCAGGGCAGTTTTATATATATGACAGACAGGAAGAGGCGGGTTTTAGGGACCAGAACTGGAAGTGACATCTTAGGAGTCAGTTCTTCAGATGGTCTGAAAAGGGAAAAGAGGAGAAAGTGTTAGAGGACAGCGCCAACCCCTGGTCACAGAAATGCAGTTATTTGAGCCCGTAAACTGTCTAACATGCGCACGTGTGTAACACTACACTAAATAATAATTTAATTTACCCTCTTATCTGTTAAGGATATTTCTATTTTTAATTTTATTTTTGTAATTGTAATTTTTGTACTCTTTGTAAAGTATTTGGTTTTATTACCAATGTTGTTTTTATTACCAAAGGCTACTATCACTTAGATTTGTCATTCTCCCCATTCCACGTGTATTTGCAATCTATATTGTTATTTTTTTGTTGCCTTCTGTTACATTCTTATGTCTTACAAAACTCATTTTGATGGAGCTCACTGAAAAAAGATCTACAAAGAGTATTACTGATTGCTTATTCATTTCATTGAACTACCATCTACAGTTTGACTGTCAGCACTGACTGAGGCATTGGGGATCGTATCATGGATGGCTAATGCTTCAGCAGTATGAATCAGGCTGGTGTGACCTAAATTAAAGCAGACAGCATTCTTGTGATTCTTGCTGCTCACATCAATTCCAAATTGTTTCACTCAAAGAATTTTTGTGCCTAATCTCATTCGATGCTGCCTGCACCTGAGGGAATATTTGTTTCCATAGATGTGTC
The DNA here is from genome assembly GCF_900747795.2 of Erpetoichthys calabaricus. Taxonomy (NCBI): domain Eukaryota; kingdom Metazoa; phylum Chordata; class Cladistia; order Polypteriformes; family Polypteridae; genus Erpetoichthys; species Erpetoichthys calabaricus. The sequence goes on from NC_041395.2 coordinate 93,995,133, forward strand.
TTTGTTAACTTTTTTTTAGTTTTCTTAAACACTCAACAGGCTTATTTGTCATTCGAGGTCTGTCTACTTTCACAACCATTCAGACACACTATGCAGCATTTTCTGTGTATGCTTATTTCAAGCTGCACATAGTTGAGATTTAATGTCCTTAGGTAGGTGCTGCTTTTTATCTATGCAGAATTTCATTATTTTTTATGGGAGCAGTTTTAACAAACTTAAAAGCTTAACCTGCTGTATTGAGTGTGGCTTTGATGTTATCAGTTTGCACAGAATGAGAAAGAGTACATACATCTTGATGGGCTTCAGGGACATCACATGATATTCTACTCTATGGCTGTGATTATCAGTGCAAGGGCATAGATTCAAGTGTAAGAAGAGAAAGATCTAAGTTAGGCGTGGTATAAAATGTGAAATAGCTCTTAGCTAAGAACAAAATGTTAAAGGGTGAAAGAGCACAATACAGTTAAAGAATGAAGTGCTTTGAATAATGGGAATAGTGATATAAAATGTAAAGAATTATTACTGTTATTATTAAATGTGTTGTACTAAGAGGTACATAATGTCACCTCCCTGCAGAGAACCAAAGTTACAGTAGGTTCCTGAGATCCATGAGAATTCCTTTAGCTATCAGGTTAAGTTGCTCGGTTTTCTCTACTTTACAGCTGTGTCAATCCTCATGAAGCTGTAAATTCAAATCCAAGAGAAGGTAACCTGGATAACTGTTACAGTATAAAAATTACAAAAATGAGAACTCATTTCTTGAATGAATTTTTCAATGAAAAAAAGCAAATTCAGCATTCTATGATGGATAAACTAATAGTGCAGGTCTATATTCTAGTTTAAATTCATATTTTTCAGGAATGGTATTTCTGCCTCTCTCATTGGGTTTATCTGCAGTGAGTTAACCCTTTGCTTTAGATCTAAGCTCACCTTGCACTTTAGTCAGCAACAAGGCAGGTGCAGCATTAGCACTTGCTTTGACAGTTTTCTTTAAAACATCAGGCCCTCAAAAAGAATAAAAGATAGTGTTAATCCACTGTTTTCTTTACCAATAGGGTGGATTCATCTGCACATTTGAGAGCCAAAAGAGAAAATGATAGTGTTTACTCTCAATGCCTTATCACTGAGCTAATAAGCTGTCTTTCCTTATCTTTAGTTTCAACAGGTGCTCAACAGATTTCACTGGATGGATGTTACAGTAAATTATCTTTTGCTGTATGCACATTTAGCAATAATGCCTTGTTTTAGATGAGTGGTCGGTTTATATATATATATATATATATGTGTGTGTGTGTGTGTGTGTGGGTGTGCGTGTGTGCGTGGGTGGGTGTGTGTGTATTGACTGGGATGGAAGGTTAATGTTTGTCCAGCCAGGAGGCCATAACAAAAGGACAACGTGAGAGAAGGTGCTTCCTGGCCAGAATTGTTATCTACTCCTATCCCAGTCAACATAAAAGAGCAATTGATGGACTGGGATATTCTGAACAGTTTATCCCCCAGTATGAGAAGGGGCATACTTAAAGGAAAGTATAGAAAGTACATTTAAAGGAAATCCCAGAAAAACATTATTTAGCACAGAATACATTTTTAAAGTCTGTATTATAACATCCTATACTTCCATTCAGGAATCTGATTACAACAGTGGTAGCAAAAAAGACTTGGAAAGAAACATTGTGAAAAGATATCATTCAGGGAAACGATGGGATGGTCTTGTTCTGCAAGCTCATACGTACACACAGAAACACACACACACGTACTGTGTTTATATTTTCCTGACTCTGATGTCCAGAGAGCTGTAATAGCATTTGTGATTTGTGTGTGTAATTAAAAAAAGAGAATTAAAACTTTTATTTTTAACCTTTGCTTATCTGTCAATAAAAGATGACATTTTAATGACCTAAATATGGCTAACACTTTTGACAGGTGTGGGAATCCTTAGCTCGGTTATACCTCATCGTCCACGCAGATCAGTGCGATCATCAGATCAGTACCTGTTGGTGATCCCATAGTCACACCTAAAAACAAAGGGTGATTGTGCTTTTTCTTGCGTAGCTCCCAAGTTACGGCATACAGTACCTCTTGTCATCAGATCAGCCTCATCAATTTCATTTTAATTTAGTCTAGATGGAAAACCTGTTTGTTTTCTTTGGCTTATAAATTATTTGTTAATGTGCTCTTTTATGTGTGTTTTTACACCCTATTTGTGTTGTATTATTTTATTTTTTTGTTTGCTAACTTTATATACTCCTTTACAGCACTTGTGAGCCTTGGTTATTTTAAAATGTTTAATATAAATAAAACTTACTTATCTAACTTGTACAGTATGACCCTAAATTAATGCTTTTGCAGATCTGCTTTATTTAGTAGAAAAAAATCAGATTTCTTCTGACTACTGGTGTCATACACATTCTCATATTTTCATTTTTTGTTTGCTACTTTAACTTTAGAAATGCTCTCTGTCAATGCACCCTTTGTTACTGCACACCGGAGCTCACCTAACTGAGCTTGTTGTCTATCAGTATTAATTTTATATGAGACCATTAACAGTATGCAGGAACTGGAAAGTTTACAAACCAAACAAAACTGCAATCATGATCAAATATATAAGCTAAGCAGTGCAATAGAACAATAAAATAAAATACAGCATTTACAGATCTAAGGCGGATGATTTTAAACAATATGACTAAAAAGCCCATCCAAGTCAAATACAGGTGCAATATAAAATTATTGACAAGTGTACAGTACAGTAATAGTGATAGATGTGACAGAAATGATAAGTTATGGGCCGATCCTTCAAGGCTGCAGGCCAAGTTAGTATTGTCACTACTGCCCTTCATAACTTACTATTTGGGTGAATTTCAGAGACTTTTAAAACTCAAAGGCCTGTCAATATATTCATTTCAGATTTTGTAAAGAAAGATGGAGAGAGTAAGGTGTCAAAAGTTGTGTAAAATGGTTTTAGACCAGTAAGAAATCCAGCATTTGGTAGTCTCAACTGGTCAACAAATTTTTATGGTGAAAAATAGAAACAATATACAGTACTGTAACTGAGTGTTGGGGTGTATAGCTCTGTTAATCAGTTAAAAAGTTTGAAATAAAACTTGAAACTTTGTCAGGTGGTCAATGTCCAGGAGCAAATAGAAATATTATAGCTTCTCTATAGTTTGAGTTGGTCAAGACCCTGACATGACCCCAGTCTTATTGAAACCAGTCAATATTTGATGGAAAAATGTCACTTTATAGTAAATTGGCAGTGGTCCTGCAGAGAAATCATTAAAAGTACCAGTCTAGAGAGGTGGGGTTACGCTGGTGTGATGTTTCATAAATGAAAATATCAATTATTGACTGTAGCAGAAGTGTGGAATTTAGGTAGTTTTTGCTTGCTGAACTGAACTTGTTTATTAAGTCTTTTCCAACTCTCTCTTTCTGGCATATCCTTTGCTTGTAACCTTTTATTCTTTTGACCTGTGTTTTTATTTCTATTTATTTTTAGGGTTTCGTTTGCTCTGTGCCATTGTTTTTAATTCATGTACTGACTTATGCCAATCCTGAGTGTGGATTACATCTTAGCAGAGCTAAACTACGACAGCAATGGCTTTCCTCTTTCCATGTCTGAAAGCTAACTGAATTCATATAGAGCATGAAGATTAATTGAGGAAAAGGCAGTGTGTGGTATTCTTAGTTAGGAACATTGTGGCATATTGACTGTTAGCAACATGATTGGCAGGTATCCATGCCCATCCTTTTTACCATCACGAGTTTCTTTTCCCTTGTTTCTCCATTAAAAGTCGTCAAGAATGAGTTATTGTTTTCTGTTTGCACATGTTTCGTATGTGTTATTCATTTTTTATTTTTGATCATATCATTTTGTTAATGTCATATCTTTTGTGTGTTGGTTTCTGTGTGCTGCCATTTTTAAATTTTTGGTTTCTAAGATGCCATCTTGCTTCTAAGCACATGCTGACATCAAAGAAGGCACAACATAAAAAGAGCACAAGTTACAGTATTCAGACCTCAATCAATTAAAGAAATGACATGGTTTTCACTTTGAATAGCCTTTAAAGACAGAACTTGGTTGAATCTGTTCAAAGACACTCATTATCTGTTCTATCTGAACATAACAAAAGCAATTTAAATGCTAACAGCAAAAGCAAGCATTGTTTACCTTGCATCATGTCTGAGTTCCCTTTTATTTGTCCAAGTACTCATGTATGCTTCAAAATGTTTATTAGCCTCTATTAGCTTGTTTTCTCAAAAGAGTCCTAAAATGTATAAAGCCTTTGCACACCCTTTTCCCACTATAGGTTCTTTAATTACACAAACAATGCATTTACAGTAAGAGAACTAGTTCATCTAATGCAGTTCCACAAGTGCAGATTTCTGTCAGTTTGAAGTGTGCATTAAATGCACCACATAGAAGTGTCCACTAAATTAAATTGAATTGTGTTTTTGTAATAGTAGTCTATTTAGAACAGGATTTTCTTTGCCTTGAAATTGATGGCTAATGAGAGTCAAGATAGAATTGCATTTGTACAGGCAAGAGGAACTTGATATTGAAGGAAACAGCTAGAATTGTATTTGCAGTATTTTAAAAAGTACAAATGTCCTGTAATTCCAAGAATGAGATGCTGAAGCAGACCACAAAGCGTAAGGGAAAAGTTCAAACAATTTCAATCTCTATAGCCATATTTTTGACTTTATTGGGGGAAACATGACTACAAGTTAAGAGACTGTTGCACCAGGAAATTCTTTCTGGGTTTATGCTAGTATTGGAGAACTGTCTGCACTTAATAACTCAATAAAATGTATCTAATATGAATTCATACTCCATTTAGATGCAACATTAAAGCCAATAAAAGGTGAAATGAAAAATATTCATTATTTTGTAACAATGCCACCTGTAAAGAGGTGGGGTATATTAGGTAGCAAGTGAATAGTCAGTTCTTGAAGGTGATGGGGAAAGCGTAAGGATAAGAGCAGATTTGACAAGGGCCAAATTGTGATAAAAAGACGATGGGGTCAGAGCAAACTCCAAAAACAAAGGTCTTGTGGGGTGTTCCTGGTAGAAAGTGGTCAGTGCCTACCAAAAGCGATCCAAGGATGCACTTGGGGAGCAAAGGCAAGTCTGTTTGGTCCGATCTCATAAAAAAGCTACTGTAGCACAAATTGCTGAAAAGCTTAACACTGACAAGGAGAGAAAAGTATCAGAACAGAAAGCAAACCGCAGCTTACAGCAGATGGGGCTGTGTAGTCACACACTGGTCAGAATGCCTATGCTGACATCAGTAACATTTATTTATATAGCATATTTTCATGCAAGCAATGTAGCTCAAAGTGCTTTACAAAATTACGGAGAGAAAGTTATATGAAATGAAAAACAAAAAAGATTATGCAATAATATTGAAGAATAAGTAATAAAGGAAAAATGTAAGGCCAGATAGCTGGGAGGACAGAAAAAAAATAAATCTGCAAGGGTTCCAAGTCCAAAAAGATCACCCACTGGGCATTCTACCTAACATAAATGTTTGTAAATCAGTTCTCTTTGATAGGATTTGATGATACTGGTCTTGTGGACATGTGGAACACCCACATTCATTCCATCATCACAGGGGGCTGCCTTTATCAGGTGGTGATGGCGCAGATTGCCACCACAAAAGAACCTGGAAAGACAACAGAAAGTAGAAAAGATTTGCACAGATTGAGGATCCCTGAAGAATATAATAATTCTATGCCCATATGGTCCATCAGGAAATACAGCTAAAATGTAGCTATTAAAAAGCCATATTAAAATAATAGTTTTATTTTAAATGATCCACAGTACTAAACTAATGAATTTCAATCGGTAAACTATTCCAGATTTTGGGTGCATAACAGCAATAGGAAACCTCACCACTTCTTTTAAGTTTGGCTCTTGGAATAAGCAGACCTTCATTCGAAGATTTAAGGTTATGATTTGGAGTGTAGGGGGACAGGAATTCAAAAATACAGGAAGAGGCAAAATTATTTAAGGCTTTATAAACCATTAGTAGTATTTTAAAGTCAATTCTAAATGTCATGGGTAACCAATATAGCAACAATAAAGGTCATGAGATGGGCTCAGATTTTCTTTTTCTAGTTAAGATTCTGGCTGCTCCATTCTGCACTAATTACATCCGATTTATGTCTTTCTTAGGTAGTCATGTTTGGAGTGCATTATAGTACTTTAGTAGACTAAAAACAAAAGCGTGAAGTAATTGTTCAGCATCTTCTCAAGTTATATGAAGTCTAACTTTTGCTATATTCCTTATGAGAAATAATTCTGACCTAGTAATGGTCAATATGCGCTTTAAAGTTTAAATTAAAGATCAGAGTTAATCATTACCCCTAATTTTTTTTACCTCTGTCTTGACTTTTAAGCCTTAGAGATCAAGTTTATTTCTAATACCCTTGCCTAATTACTTCTAATTATTTCTGAACCCCTTCTAATGCAGAAATTGCCTGCAATGGGCATGTGAGCATCTAATAAATCATGTTTTTTTTTAGGTAATGTATTTGACTGAGTGCAATGTGCATCATTTACCTGGGGAAGGGATGGCAGCAGGATGCACTAAGGCAGTATGATGCTTTGGGCATTTTCTATTGGGCAATTTTGGGTCCTGGCATTCATGTGGACATGTGGATTCACTTTGACACATACCACCTGCCTAAAGATTCTTGCAGAGCACATAAACCTCTTAATGACAACGATATTCCCTGATTACAGTGGCCTCTTTCAGAAAGATAGTGTGTCCTGGCACACTGAAAAATTTGTTCTGAAATGGTTTGAGGAACTTGACAAAGAGTTCAATTCCTCAGTTCTCAATCTGATTGAGCATCTGAGAGATGTGCTGGAAAAACATGTCTGACCTATGGAGGCCCCACCTCACAACTTACAAAACATAAAGCATCTGCTGCTAACGTCTTGGTGCCAGATACCACAGGACACCTTCAGAGGTCTTGCGGAGTCCATGCCTCAATGAGTCAGAGCTGCTTTAGGAGCATGAGGGGGACATACACAATGTTAGGTAGGTGGTTTTCATATTGTAGGCGATCGATGAATGTCTGTGCAAAAGTGCAGACACAAAGACTGCAGCTACCTAGGATGGAGATTTGCTAGCTTTACAAGCAAAACAGGAAGTGGCAGCAGCATGTGGTTTGTATTCAAATGGTGTACAGACAATATAAGAGCAAACAAAAATGCAGATAATTAATATTTTACAGAAGAGTGACTAAACATAAGGAACATCTGCCATTGCCCTGCTGGAAATATGGCTCAAGAAGAAGTGGACTGCTGCCATTCCATTAGCAACACAAGAGAAAATCTAGGAAATGTAAAAACTAAAAAAAAAGCCAAAAACATAAGAATGTTTTTAAAAATATGCTAGAATTAATGCCACAAGTTAAAATTCTTACCAATCCTGTTCTTTGTGTATTTAGACATTTTTAAATTGAAACAAACCTACATTTTATTGGATATTTCTTAAACCGGATTAAGCAGTCTTACTAAATGAGCAGATGGATGAATCTCTTAAGGTAACAGACATGAATTTGGACATTGCATAAGTCAACTATATTCTGTTTAATTAGTTCTATTTACTGTCTAAGAAACTCATTGTTTATGGAAATGGAAAAATTTCACTCCAAAGGGAGACATCTATTTAAGCTAGACCTCTCACAGATTTTACCACATCAAAAAGGCTTGAGTATAGAATTTATCGGTGCCTTCATCATTTCTGCCAGCTAGCTCAGTAGGAAGAAGACAGTGAAAGGTAATGTGGGGTTCAAGACAAGCTCTTAAGAACATAATGATAGTCTTACTGTCTATGTCTGCCTGCATTCTGTATATGGAGTTATTTCACTTTCTTCAAGACTGACTTCATAATAATATGTCTAGAAATGCCTTTTCTTTAATGTGTATAGTGTGTGAATGTGCAGTACAAGAATTATGAAATGATCTCAGACAACCTCATCACTTATTCTATTTATAAAAAAAATGTACAACTGAGGGGAGGAAATATTTAAATCAAAAGAAAATCTGAAACTTTAAATCAAAAGAAAGTCAGAAATTTTAAATAAGTGGATACTGTAAATTTGATGGATTAATAACACTGGACCTAAAATACAGAAAGAGAAACAGAACAGTCTTTTCAGATACACAGTTGGAGTTGCATCCCACAGTCTGCCTTCATTTCAAAATTGCTTTAAAAAAAAGAAACAGATTCATATAAAATAATGAATAAAATAAGGTTTACAAGAGGTCCATGATCGTATTTGCTTCTATTACATTTGATAAGTTCATGTATCCCTCTAGAATGGCCATACACACCACATAAACACAGCAGTGGATTGTGGTCCAACTGATCCCAAATGTCTCTTCCACAACTCTGTAGTTGATGCAAGTGGAAAATTTGTACAAAGTTATGGTAACTCATGATAGGAACTCATTGTTGTTGGGTTCTTAGTGGTTTGACAAATAGTCTTATGAATCTATGCAGCATTTCAAATGTTAATATTGCCATTATAAAATGCTGCAGTCAGATGCTTTTACTACTATGATTCTCAACTACAACATCCGGAAACTTTCAATGGTCTTTCTCATACATTTAGCTTATGATGCTTTAAAGGGGCTATTATTTGTAGGAGTATCACGTGGACAGTTACTTGATTTTGGTGTTGCTGGTTTGCATGTTATTCACTGTGTCAGTGAGCTGAGAAATAACAATTATTAGAAATTGGACAATATTAATCAGTTGCTTGTGTTTAATTCCCATTAGGCTTTTGTCAGTCTTATCAGTAGGATATGGAGATATCAGGGAAGCACAAAGGTATATAATTTGCAATGTAAATGGAATTCAGGAGGTAAACATGTCGAATAAGCTTTTAACGTTGATAAAGCAAAATTTGTGCAACAGCCTTTTAATTTCAGGAAATAACGACATTTCATACATCATCTTTAGTTCTAAAAGTTACTTTGATTGAAGCAAGCTATCCAATGCATAATTTGCAAAGAGTTACTTAACATCTTTTAATTTTACTAAAAATTGTGAAAGTGAATTCATAAAGTATTCAGACCCCTTCACTTATTTCACATTTTGCTATGTTGCAGCTTCATACTAAAATCACTGAAATTATTGTTTTTTGCAAATGAAGCAAAACTCAAGATCCCAGATTTACAAACTGAAAACAGGATTTTACAACTCTTTGCAAATAATAAAAAATAAAAACCTGAAATATCACATTGACACAGTTATTCAGACTCTTTGCTATGACACTTGAAATGTGGCTCATATGCATCAAGGCACAGATCTGTGGAAAGCTAGGAAAAAATTCTACAGCTTTGAAAGTTGCCAAGAGCACAGGAGCCTCCAAAACTCTTAAAATGAAAGAAGTTTGGAACATTCACAACTCTTTCTAGAGCTGACGACCTGGCCAAAGTGTACAACCAGGGTAGAAGGGACTTGGTAAGAGAGATGTCTCAATGTCCCTCTGGCTGAGCTCCAGAAGACCTGTGTGGAGATGGGAGAAACCTCTAGAAGAACCATCATCAACAACAACGACACTTTCTCGTATTTCTGTAGCACATTTTCAAATACAGGATATAGCTCAAAGTGATTTACAAGATGTCAAATAAAAACTTACAAGAACAAAAGAGTTGGAGGCAGAAAAAGGTTTGGGGATGGACACACTGTATACCGAAAAAAGCAGGTTGAAAATAACAAACGTGTCTTTACAGAACGGAGTTTAAAATAGAACTGGTTTAAATTTAGGTTCTCGGGCATATATATATTGCACAAGCTGGAAAAGATGGAGTTTCAGGAAGCCGAAAGAAGAAGTGATATCTGTAGAGGTGGGTTCTGAACCACATATAACGTTATTATATGGTGCCAGAAGTAACACTGTCAGAGATAAGAACAGAGGTGGTGCTACTGGAAGGTACGGTCTACAGAGGGACAAAAGGAGAGAGTATTAGAAGGCAGTGCCAACCCCTGGTCCGGCTGAGAAATGACACTATGTGAGCATGTAAACCATCTCCCAGGTGTATGTGTGTGACACTGGATAAGGTAAGAACACCATTGCAACACTTGCCAATCTGGACTTTATGACAGACTGACCAGAAAAAGACACATGAAAGCTGCTTAGAATTTTCAAAAGGCACTTAAAGAACAATCAGACTGTAAGAAAATACTGTACCATTCTCTGGTCTGATGAAACAAGATTGACTTGTCTGACCTCAATTCTAAATGTAATGCCTAGAAGAAACTGGGCACCACTTATCAACTGCACAATACTATTCTAGCAGTGAAGTTTGGTGATGACCACATGATGCTGTGGAAATGTGGGCTAGGGGACTAATCAAGGCAGAGAGAAAGCTGTACAGACCAAAATAAAGACATATCCTTAATGAAAATTAAAGGAACAATTTTTAATCAGAGTATAGCATTAAGTGAATGAAACTTCTGGGATATTGATCTGGTCATTTAAGTAGCAGAGGGGGTTGTTAATCAGTTTCAGCTGCTTTGGTGTTAATGAAATTAACAACAGGTGCACTAGAGGGGCAACAATGAGACGACTCCCAAAACAGGAATGGTTTAATAGGTGGAGGCCACATACATTTTTCCCTCCTCATCTTTTCTGACTGTTTTTTCACTAGTTTTCCATTTGGCTGCAGTCAGTGTCACTGCTGGTAGCATGAGTCGATAACTGGACCCTACAGAGGCTGCAGAGGTAGTCCAACTTCTCCAGGATGGCACATAAATATGTGCCATGGCCAGGTGGTCTATGTCTCCCAGCACAGTCTCAAGGGTATGGAGGAGGTTCCAGGAGACAGGCAGTTAATCTAGGAGAGCTGAGCAGGGCCATAGAAGGTCCTTAACCCATCAGCAGGAACGGTTTTTGCTCCTTTGGTTAAGGAGGAACAGGATGAGCACTGCTTGAGCCTTCAAAATGACATCCAGCAGTCCACTGGTGTGAATGTCTCTAACCAAACAATCAGAAACAAACTTCATGAAGGTGGCCTGAGGGCCCCATATCCTCTAGTGGGCCCTGTGCTCACTGCCCGGCACTGTGGAGCTCGATTGGCATTTGCCATAGAATTGGCAGATCCACCACTGGCGCCCTGTGCTTTTCACAGATGAGAGCAGGTTTACCTTGAGCACATGTGACAGACGTGAAAGGGTCTGGAGAAGCCATGGAGAAGGTTATGCTGCCTGTAACATCGTTCAGCTTGACTGGTTTGGTGGTGGGTCAGTGATGGTCTGGAGAGGCATATCCATGGAGGGATGCACAGACCTCTACAGGCTAGACAACGGCACCTTGACTGCCATTAGGTATCGGGATGAAATTCTTAGACCCATTGTCAGACTCATAACAATACCCGGCCTCATGTGGCGAAAGTATGCAGGCAGTTCCTGGAGGAAGACGGAATTGATACCATTGACTGGCCCCCACGCTCGCCTGACCTAAATCCAATAGAACACCTCTGGGACATTATGTTTCGGTCCATCCGACACCGCCAGGATGCACCTCAGACTGTCCAGGAGCTCAGTTATGCCCTTGTCCAGATCTGGGAGGAGATCCCCCATGACACCATCTGTCGTCTCAATAGGAGCATGTCCTGACATTGTCAGGCATGCATAGAAGCATGTGGGGGCCATACAAACTACCAAGTACGATTTTTAGTTGCTGCAATGAAATTTCAGCAAAATGGATTAGTCTGAAGCATCATTTTTTCTCTTTGATTTTTGGGGCATCTTTGAATTCAGCCCTCTGTAGATTGATAATTTTCATTTCCATCAAACGTTTCGTTCCTAACATTTTACCCAGTCCATATCAGTATAGATATCCAGCAGGATGTTTTTCCCATTGAGATCTGATGTGTTTTCAAAGTGCTCCTTTAATTTTTTTGAGCAGTTTATTTTCACCCTAGGAAACATTAAAATGTTATTAAAATCAAGCGTGCCACCCACACTGTATATAATGTTTGACCTACAAAGTGTGTCTCCTTGAACATCTTACCTTGTGACATAGTAAAGTTCCATCTACTGGTGGCTCCTGTCTTGTTCCTTAAAAAACGTATCCAGGAAATGGATGAATATGCAGTTAGACATAATAATGTAAACCTAGTAATCAGCAGTGATTTACTACATTACAAAAGCAATGTTTGATTTTTTATTGTGTATGTAACCTTCATGTACTCTAAAATGTCTGCAGTGCTGTGTAATGTTTTAGGCCATGAAACCCCAAGAACAGCATTTCCCAATACAGTATATGAAATGTAGCGACACTGTAGGTGGGATACAGCTTACCTTGGATGAAACCCTTTCCCCTCCCCATCACTCTGAGGGTTGTGCTTGATTCACAATGGCAGCATCACAGGACCATGGCCAACCGCGGATGAAATACCACCCAGCGGACAGATGATCGTACTCAATTCACCAAAGAGGAAAACCATTGATGATCGAGCATGATTCATGAGACAAGCTGGTGATTACATGGGAAGCTTCCTGTCCCCAAACAACGGAGCTCGATTCACCAAAGGGGACCACCCCTCTCACCCCCTTCCCCCACACAGATGATTGTGCTAAATTCACAGAGGGGGAATATGATAGGCTGTGAACATACTGGCATGTGAATAGCTGGGTTATGACACCAAAGATAGGGAGCATAGTTTCTGCCTTTTGTGTTGTCACCTTTTAGGTCGTGACTCAATGTTGTTTTCAATGGGAAAGGGTTGCATACATTTTCCAAAATGCTTGATGATAGGTTGGCGTAGGCAGTTTAAGCAACTGACTTTGCTTTGACTCTCTAAGGGAACAACTATCTGTGATTTTAAACTCTAATGATTGTTATGGACTGTATCTTGAAAACACTTAAAAGGGCAAAATTGGGTCACAAGAAAAAAAAAATTAGGACACATTGATCTAGAATAATGAATAGATTGTGTAGTTTGCCTGTTTAAAATGTTTTGCTTTTATTTTTAAAATATTTACGTTTTTTATAAAAACCAGGAGAACAAACTCTCAGAAAGCGTCCTGCAGCAATAGATTAAAGGCAAGAAATACAAATCTGGCACCTTTATCTTCAATCAAAAGTAAGAAGCATGTTATGACTTGATACTTTGATAAAGCAGTGAGGCTATAAAAGAAATTCCTGAAAATGATTTCGCTGCTACCAATTCTACTTCAAAAGCTCCAAAGATTTTATCTAAAGAATGTGTAAGTAACATCTCACCCTGTAGATCACAAAAGAATACAAAAGTTGTTCCCCAGTCTTAGAAATTGGTTCCCCTCAGTTGTCTTTTTAGAAGAGTTAATCAGAAATTGATGTTCAATTTAGATTAAGTGCCTATAAAATATTTGGCCTCTTTGTCACAGGTGTCTGGTCACACTTATAGGTAATCTAACTTTGTCACCATTAAAATATCCGACTACGCCACCCAGTTTTATTAAGAGATTGGGAACTCCTGAAATTTACCAATAATAGCACACAGGTTTCTTTAAATTGGGCGGTGAGTAAACACACAATGAAAGACACAACAGTAATTTTAGAAAAAAACAACAGTAAGTTCTATTACACAAAACAATATAAGGTACATTAAAAAGATAAACGAACATAACAAAAACTAAACATATCAGGAATCAATTTCCCTTTTTTTAAAAAAGGAAAATACACAGTCCACCCTCTTAAAGTCCGTTAACAACAAGAATTGGAGGATACAACCTTTAGTGGTGCAGAGTCCAGTTTGTGCACTGTGTTATCCCAACACTTAATTGTTCAACTGTCCATGGATGCACTCTGTTCCCCGGACACTCGTTCCCCTACAGAAGTTGTGTCAGATTGTTGAATCCCTGTCAGCGTCTCTTCGTTGTTCCTTTTCTTCCACTCTGGGCTGCTTGTGTTGCTGGGACCTAGGCACGCCTCATGTCTCGTCTGTCAGCTTCGCTTGGTCCTCTCATGCGGTTTCCCTCTTTCGCTGGACCCACAACTGGCGTCTCCTTGTGGAGCTGTCTCTTCCTCCCTGGAAGTAAATGTTGCCGTCCTTGTGCCTCACGTCGTGCCAGCCAGGTACCCTCATCTGCCTGCAAGCCCCTGTGCTCTGTCCAAGTGCCTTGGCAGCGTTTTCTGTGGACTGTCCCTCCTGCCTTCTGCTGCCCAGGAGTTTATATTTACTTCAGTCCCTGCTGTTGTCAGTCCTGGACAAACAGTTTAATCAATGGCACATCTAAATTGCCTGGGTTTAACAATTAATGAAAACACAAGTTAACAAAATGTATGGTTACCAAACATTAATAAGTACAGGTATGCTGATTAGGAACCAATATTTCCAAGCCAGGTAAATACAGACATCCTCCAAGGCCAGACTTCAAAGCAGTGACTCCTTTGCAATACAGCAAATACCATTAATAAGTACAGATATGCTGATTAGAAACCAATATTTCCAAGCCAGGTAAATACAGACATCCTCCAAGGCCAGACTTCAAAGCAGTGACTCCCTTGCAAGACAGCAAACCCCATTAATAAGTACAGATATGCTGATTAGAAACCAATATTTCCGAGCCAGGTAAATACAGACATCCTCCAAGGCCAGACTTCAAAGCAGTGACACCCTTGCAAGACAGCAAATACCATTAATAAGTACAGACAGCCTTTTAACTTCTCACCCCCCAGTCCCAATAGTGGGTGCCTAATGGAACCACCCAGTGCACAAAAAAATGTAAAAGTGTCCCCCTCTGACATCTTCAATGACAAAATGAAAAGAGATCTTTGTAAAGTGATATAAATTAATCACAAATGCAGTGCACAAAATGACTGAATGCATACGTCGTATTCACTGGCTTTAATATGACATACCTAAACCATCATTGGCACAGCCAATTGTTTTTAGAAGTCATATATTTAGGTAAATGGAGATTACCTATCTGGGGTTTCAATTGATTGTTGCCTAAATGCTTCTTATCTTGAAGGTCCAGCTTGTTGTGAGCCAGTATGGTGGCCTAACCACACAAAGAAGACTAAAAGAAGACACCATGCAACTCCATGAAAATGTTATTTAAAATCAGCAGTCAGGAGATGGAGACAAGAAAATATCCAAATCACTGCATAACCCTTGGTATCCAGTTAATTCAAGTGATATCTCATGGCTGTAAATCTGCCTAGAGCAGGCTGTCTGCATAAACTGAGTGATCTTTTCACAGGCACTCTCGAAAATTAGATAGATAGATAGATAGATAGATAGATAGATAGATAGATAGATAGATAGATAGATAGATAGATAGATAGATAGATAGATAGATAGATAGATAGATAGATAGATAGATAGATAGATAGATAGATAGATAGATAGATAGATAGATATGCATTCTTAATAGATCAGCCCATACAACTTCTACCATTTCACAACATGTTATTCAAATTTCCACTGATCCAGACGTCTAGGTTTTACATTTTATTGTACAGTCTATGAATCACCCCAGACAATTTAGCAGACACTAGTCTCCTTTCGTGTTTTTAGTCTTATAGTATGTAGCCAAGGTCTTAAGTATGGATCAGCAGCCCTGGACTGGGAGAGCCTGTTTGCTGGTTTTCACTGAAAATAAACAACACCTTTTATTAAAACATGATGCTAAATTCAGTTTTGTTTATACTGTACTTTTGTCAACCTACAGTAAAGTTGCATCACTTTAAAGCAAATTAAATAAATTACAACTAAGTTATCTTGCTTCAGTACAAGTAACCCAATTAAAACAGCTGCGCTGGAAGTATATGATCTATAGAATTGTGTAATTTAGTAGGCAAAAATGTTTTCATATTTATTTTGTTGAATTATATTTTTTTTTTCATAGCTTTAATATTTGAAATATGAATTAAAATGTAGTACAATAATAAGTGTCCAACTGGATATTAACATAAGTCTTTTAATTTTTGTGCTTGCTGTTTCAACAATTAGATTTTAGTATCATAAAATGTAATGAATACTCGTTTTGAAATTTCACATTCTTACACATGCAATGTCATTTACAAAAACTATATATTAGTATTTGACTCATATTGAATATGAGAAGGGACATACCTGATGTATGCCAAATGTATAAGCTATTCACTTTAACAGTTCAAAATTCATGTTGAATTTACTTAATATTTTTGGTATCAGATGCAGTGCGGCCTGTTCAACAAGCAAACTAGTCTGAGGTTTTCCAATAATTGTGTACTTGAGACGTTCATCAAAACAAAAACTGACGAGAACAGGCCATTCAAACTAACATTGCTGAGAGATGAACTGCTCAGAGTGATTTATTATGAAACATAAATATTTGGAATGTATTGTCCTGTGATATGATTAATAAAATCAAACAATTAATCAATAAACAATAACCTGTAGACTCACATCTTGTCTTCTGTTTAGAATTCAATTGCTGCCAGTCATATTGACAACTATGTGATTGTTTCTTCAGTTCCATCTACAATATATTGCATATATGCTTCATTCAATCTGTGACGTTTTGTTAGATTTTTTGTCTGTTGTTGGTATTATACTATTGTCATTGTTCAATGTACACATGACAAGGAAGCTGAGCCTGAACTTGGATGTTCATCATTGCTGTTCCATTTCTGCCTTCTGTTTTAGACACAGCATATATTTCTCTTTATATAATGGAATTTCTCAAAGTTTAGATCTAATCTCAAAATTATCTGCCAGCACTTACGGCTAATCGGATGTCATCATAGCAAGCTCACCTAACAGGACATGGTGTTCCATACCTTCTGTGAGACAACTGGCATGGCAATTTCTCCTTATTCATATTTGCAACACTCTACCTCCCTAGAGCAAGTTCTCCCAGAGTAGGCGTTTTGGAATCATAGAGTTGTCAAATGGGCACCCTTCTTCACTTGTGTTTTGTCTATTAGCCCATGGTGTATTGGAAGGGCTCAACAACAGAACCAGTGTCATATAACTACCCATCTGCCACACAGGTGTACTCACTACTCATCTCATAGTTGCACTACCTCATAGTTGTAAGTTGTGCTTTGCCACCCTTCGATATCTACTAGAAGGGCTACTTGTTTGCTTGAACTCCCAAAGCTCTCCACAGTAAATGCCCAGGGAAGCCTCTGCAGCCAACCTCAATTAATAGATTCCATACTTTACATCCTTTCTGTTGACAATCAAGAATAAGAGGCTAATATTTCCTGTTCATATGCCTTCTTTGCTCACCTGGCACTGTTAGCCCTATAAGGACTACCTGTAGTGAGCTTTTTGACCAGTGAATGATATTTGGTCAGAGGTCTGTTATAATAATTTCCCATTTAGACCCTTTATCATCAACAACTTTTCACCTCCTGTTACTTGACCCTTTGAAAATCTTTACAGAATTATGTCCTCAGGCTTTTCACAGGCTTATTTATCTCTGATAGCTGAAATGTCTTCCCTCCAAGTCTTGAATTTAAACTGATCCTGGACATTACTCTGCTTCAGGAACACACTTCCAAATTTTGATAGTTTAAACTTCTTCTTGGTCCCGTTTAATAAGCTCTACCAAATCCATCAAGATCCACGTGGCTTCTGGGACTGACTGTACTGTTACTGTTATAGATACATACATCTGATTGGAGCCTGTGGGATCTCACTTGACAGAGCTGCACCCTGTCTGCAGTAAAAAAATAATTTGTTGGAGGAACTTAAATGACTTGAGTTGTTCAATCTCTTCATTTGTGTTACTCTAACCACAGTGGAAGGAAGTTGTTGAATGTAACTGATAATTGTGAACATAAAACAGTTTTGTTAAACTAAATTACTTAATGTTAACAATATTTAAATATGTTGATTGCACACTGTTGAATTACATGATAATTTCCTATTCATTAAGTAAACTCAAAAAGCAAGCCTTTGATTTTAGAAACTTTAACTAAACTGGTAAGCCATTTGATTTCTAACCACAACCACATGATTATTAAATAAGATTGCCAAGTAACCAATTACACCCAGGTAATTAACATATTACATACTGTAGCTTCCTGTCGTCACAAGCAGATGAAACGCCTTCTCACATGATGTAAGGAGTATAGTAGGTTTGCCAGGAAGTTGAAGACAAACATGTCCCGAAATCACATTATAGCCACACAAATCTTTAGAACTTAAAATATTGTTATGTACCATCTTTATCTTTCTCTAGCATTATATAAACTTGTAGATATTGCAAAATCTTTACAAAAAGGGTGGTCTCCTAATATAAATCAACTACACTTATGCTAATAAGGCATTTGTGCTACCAAAATTAACTCCAAATGGCTTAGACATTCTGGAAACTATCCCATAAATATCACTCTGACCAATCCTCATTTTCCCCAACTAGAAAATGTTCAAAAAAAGAAAAATCACCTGTTTGGCAACACTGATGTGACATCCTGATATTTATGGTAGTTTATGTCAATGAAATTCATTTACTTTTTTATAAAACATAAATTAACTTAGTGTTTATGACATCTATACAAATTATGTCAATTGTACTAGAAACAGAAAAGTAAAGCACACAAACACATTAGTTTTTGGTTGAATCAACTAAAAGTTGTAGTGTAATAACCCGTTGTCTAAAAAAGTATCTTTTAAAACTTAAAAATATTTGTTTTGAGAAAAGTCAACTTATTGTAATTGGGTAATGACAATATACTATAGAAATTATTTATGTGAGTAGTTCTTTTAATTAAAGCGGTGAAATTCATTCACATTGTTTCCACATTAGTTATACTTCTTAATGTGACACTCAGTTGTTCTAGAAATGGGTACGAAAGCCTCAAAACCCACTCATTTTTAGCAATGTCAATTTATATAAACAAAGCAAAAGCAATGCACTCCAGGAATAAGTTTGTTGAGTGTTGTTTTCTCTACTGATTTCACCAGGAGGTTCATTATCATTCAAAACAGAAGCACCAAGATGGTGCAGTCAGTGACAATGCCTACCTCCAGTCTTCGTAGCAAGTGAAGCGTATCTTCAGGAAGCTGAAGTAACTTTACAGAAGCTGCTCTAGTTTTTCAGGTATATAGCAGGCTCTGAGTATGGCTTTCACTGTCATGCAAGGTATTGTACCAGGTAGTGTTTTTATTTTGAAGTATAAAATACAAATAAAATAATCAGGAAAAATGTCAATCTGTCCAAAGTATAAAAAAAACTGCGTTTGTTGACTTAGATGTTAAAGCTCCCTCTACTGGAAGAAAGAATCCAATGAAAAATCATTGTCTAAGTCATCAGTGTCAAACTCCGGTCCTGTAGGGCTGCAGTGGCTGCAGGTTTTCATTCTAACCATCTTCTTAATTAGTGACCAGTTTTTGCTGCTATTTAACTTCTTTTGCCTAAATTTTAATTAACTTGACTCAGGCCCCTTAGTTGTTTCTTTTTCCTTAATTAGCAGCCAAACAATGAGACGCAAAACAAGTCGCCTCATGACCAGCTCACCCGTGTCCATCATACAATATCTTAAAATAAAGAAAGGCGAAGGTCTCAGTAAGGTTGATCTCTCAGGTCACCAAAACATTTTGACAGTGTCCTTAGAAAAAACAGAAAATCAACAATTTTGGAAATGTCTGCTGTGGCAGAATGAGAGCAGCAACAAGTCACAGAATTAAAAAATTGAGTTTAATGAACAGCAAGAATCGGTTTCTCATTAAAAGATTGGTTGAAGTTTGAAGCCCCAGTTTAGCTGGTCAACTGTTTGCTTGTTTCATGTCTCATTTGTGTTTGGCTGTCATTTAATAAAGAAAAGAATTCAGAGCACTGAATCCTTAAAAACAGGGCTATTAAAATGATTGGAAAAGAAGTTAATTAGCAGTGAAAACTGGTCACTGATTAGGAAAAGGGTTAGAAGGAAGACCTGCAGCCACTGTGGCCCTCCAGGCCTGGAGTTCAACACCCCTGAACTAAGTAAATAAAATGTTCAAGTGGACTGACATTTTCAGTTTATGTTTACTACTACAATAAATATGTCGAGATATGAACAGAATTCAATTCAAGCTTTTAATAGAGACTGAGTCTTGTGTCAGAAAACCTCAAAAGAAAATCAAGCAACCAAAATAAAAAAATGAAGAACTATCATCTAGAACAACAAAAACAATCTATGTAATTTGTTTTAATGCAGCTCATTATCCGTTTGCTAATCCTGACACACAGTGATGAACAGAACAGTCAAACCCCTTTAGTATTCCTCCAGCATCTTCTACATCTAACCTGGGTCCTTTCCAAATGAACCACAAATAGAACATCCCTGTTGGTAGGTGTCCACAGAGCTTCTTCATTATTTGTCCAAACTACCACAGTTGATTTCTGATTGGTAGAAGAAGGGAGTTTATGCAAAAATCTTCTCGTATTGTTGCATTCCTGTCTTTATTACAATCAGCGAGTCTAGCAGACTTGTGAAAAAAGCACATCTCAGCAGCCATTTCATTTTTTCTGTGACTACCAAGGGCTAAATGTCACACAATGTTTTGTTCTCTTTTCAAAGTAGAGGCCACCCCTGCACCCTGAGGGACTTTTCCCATCTTACTTTCAACATTAAAGAGGCAGTAAGTAAAACACCCAAAAGAGTTTAATGGGGTTTAAGAGTTCCTCAAATCATTCCTTTCATTTCTTGCATTTCAGGTCATATTTTCCCAACTCCTTCTTCTTTCTGTTGCTCTCGTTAGGGACACCACAGTAGGACATTTTTTTCCATATCTTCCAGTCCTCTGCATCATTTTTGTGACACCCAACACCTGCATATCCTCTCTCACCATATCCATAAACCATCTGTTGGGCCTTCCTCTATTCCTCTTGCCTGGCACATCTTAACATCCTTTTCCCAATATACCTAGCATCTCTCCTCTGCACATGTCCAGACCAACACAATCTCACCTCTCTGGCTTTGTCTCCAAATCATCCAACTTGAGCTGACCCTCTAATGTACTTGTTCTTAATCCTGTCCATTCTTGTCAAACCAAATGCAAATCTTAATATCTTTAACTCTATCACCTCCATCTCTGATTCCTGTTTTTTGTCAATGCCACCATCTCCAACCCATATAACAGAGCTGTTCTTGTAGACCTTCCCTTTCACTCCTGACACTCTTGTTCACCCACTCCACCCTGTCTGCACTCTCTTCTTCAACTCTCTTCCACACTTTCCATTACTCTGTACTGCTGATCCCAAATATTTAAACTCATCTACCTTCACCAACACTACTCCCTGCATCCTTACCATTCCTCTGAACTCCCTCTCATTTACACACATGTATTCTGTCTTTTTCCTACAGACCTTAATTCCTCTCCTCTGTAGAGCATATCTCCACCTCTCCAAGGTCTCCTCAACCTGTTCCCTACTCTTCCTACAGATCATAATGTCATCAGCAAACCATCATAGTCCACGGGGACTCCTGTCTAATCTCAATTGTCAACCTGTCCATGACCATTGCAAATAAGAAAGGGCTCGAAGCCTTATCCCTGATGTGATCCCACTTCAACCTTAAACGCATTCATCACTCCTACCGCAGACCTCACTACTGTCACACTGCCCTCATACATATCCTATACCACTCTTGCATGCTTCTCTGCCACTCCCAACTTCCTCTTACAATACCACAACTCCTCTCTAGGCACCATGTCATATGCTTTCTCTAGGTCCAGAAAGACGAAATACTTCTCCATCAACACCCTCAGAGCAAACATCACATCTGTATTGCTCTTTCCTGGCATGAAACCATAGTGTTACTTGCTAATCATCACCTCCCTGTTGTGGATGATCAATTTTATCCTTCTACTGTTACTAAAGCTCAGCACATCCCCCTTATTCTTAAAGAATTGGTACCAGTGTGTTTCATCTCCACTCCTCAGGCATCCTCTCACTTTCCAAGATTGTATTAAACAATCTGGTTAAAAACTCCACTGCCATCTCTCCTAAATACCTTCCATGCTTCCACAGGTTTGTCATCTGGACCAGCAGCCTTTCCATTCTTAATCCTTTTCATAGCTGTCCTTACTTCCTTTTTAGAACATGCCATTTTTATTAACTTTTTAATTAAATTTAAATTATAAAATTACTAAATGTATAATAAGAAAGTAAAGTCACAAACCATCCTCAGAAATGGTAACGTCTACCCTAACATGAGATGGAAATGTGTAATGTATCCACATTACTAACCGAGAATGCTAAACCGGATGGACGCAGGGACATCCGGCAATGGGCCATGGACGCAAAAGACGTACTGCGCAGGCGCCCCACAAATCCCCCCCCCCCTGCAAGCAACGGGAACCGGATGGAATGCAATGTAAAATAAGAAATGAGGCGTCGCGCACAGAAAAAAAGGAGTCAGACCACAGAAAAAAGGAGCACGAAACAGGACACACACAAAGAGGAGGATTCAAGTAACATAAATAACAAATGACACACAAAGCCCCATTTCTAAATGAACCGTCCGTATTAAACATACGTCATCTCAACACGTTCACACTATGCACCATAGGTAGATCTCATTACAATGAGGCACTATTAACCGTTCAACCGCAGAAAAGGCTCCATATTAACAGTGAGTGCGATCCTCCTTATTACTTATCCATATTTCTCACGCTCAAGAACAAACAAGTCATGAATTCACGATCACGGGTACAAAACGATACCGCTCGGATAACGGGACCAAACACAATTCACACTATGCAGCATAGGTGGATCTCATTACAATGAGGCACTATTAACCATTCAACCGCAGAAAAGGCTCCATATTAACAGTGAGTGCGATCCTCCTTATTACTTATCCATATTTCTCACGCTCAAGAACAAACAAGTCATGAATTCACGATCACGGGTACAAAACGATACCGCTCGGATAACGGGACCAAACACAATTCACACTATGCAGCATAGGTGGATCTCATTACAATGAGGCACTATTAACCGTTCAACCGCAGAAAAGGCTCCATATTAACAGTGAGTGCGATCCTCCTTATTACTTATCCATATTTCTAGAAGAAAAAATGTCTCGACTCCAAAAACGCAAAGCTCAACTAACACAGTTACAGAAACGAACCCAAATGGACAGACACACTGAACGTAGACGCATGCAGTGCGCGTCTCACGGTGCTGCATCGAAACAGGCACGGCTTCAAAATGAAACACCTCCCGTCTCAGACATACAGAAACGGCAGCGAGGGGACAAAATAAATAAACGCAGACGTCTACAATGCGCATCTGAAATGCCGCAGAACAAGCAGGCAAGGCTCCAAAAACAGAAAGCTCAACTGACCGACATACAAAAACGGCCAAGGCTCAATACAAAAAATGCACGCCGTAAACTACAACGGGCTTCTCACACAGCACAGGCAAATCGATTACAGCTCCAAAACAACACGTCCCAAATACTGGACATACAACGACGCGCCTCTCAAATGGCACAAGCAAAACATACACGTCACGGACATCAACAACAGACACCTGCTAAACGCTTGCGTTAGCTGACAACGCGTTCAATAATGAGTCCACTATTCAGGAAAATTCACTGGGATTAATGAATGTCATTTGCAATCATTGTCATTCACTTAACTTCCCTGAAGAAACAACTAGCAATACAAGTAATGAATTTACGCGTTGTTCTCAAATGGGTCAAATTAGACTGCCTCCTTTACATTCATATCCTGAATATCCACAGAACCTTCTAACTAATGATGTACCTGAAAGTAAAAACTTTATGAACTGCATTAGATCCTACAAATCGCTATCCACTATGAACATAAACAGTAGCACTGCACGTGACATCCGTCTTGCAAAACTGTTAATTATTGATGAATGTACAATGTCATCCAGTCACTTACTCAACACCATTCATAAACTTCTACAAACGTTGATGAATAATAATATTCCCTTTGGAGGAAAGATTCTTTTATTAGGAGGACATTTTAGACAGTGCTTACCTATTGTTCCACATGCCATGCGCTCAGCTATTGTTCAGTGCACCTTAAAATACGCAGACAATTGGCATTGCTTTCAAAAGATACAGTTAGTACAAAACATGCGATGTCCAGATCCAGATCATAACAATTGGTTATTACAACTGGGAGATGGTACACTCACCAATACAGATAGACTTTACCCAGATATTATTACAATTCCTCAAGCCTTTATCTGCGACGACTTAGTTACAGAGAAGCAATCTCATTAGACCAAATGCCCCTTTTAACACAATGCACTATATTATGTCCAAAAAATATTAATGTGGAAAACATAAATACCCAAGTCATTGCATTACTTCCTAGAGAGACACAACTCTTTCTAAGCTCTGACAAAGTTGACTCTGATCACGACAATGACCATCTTCATTGACCTTACAAGTTCTGACCTGGAATTACCTTTTACACTTAAACGGCGTGTACAAAGAAATTTTCCAATAAACCTTTACACTGTGCCACACACTTTATTGTTTGCTTTCTATTTGCATCATCTACACCTTCACACTATTCTATATCTCATTCATACATCACGCTCTTTGTCATTTCCCAACACCAGGGGTTGGCGAGCAAAGCGAGCAGGGGGCGGAGCCCCCTAGTTTTGTCCTAAGGCAGTGATAAAGACACATGGCCATAACCTGAAAGACAGACTGAGAAATACTTTGAAAGCAAGAATAAATATTAACTTGGAGACTGACAGAAAAAAATGAAAAAAAGTATTAGTCACGAACCCCCAACAATATTAAATTAAATATAAGCTTGCTGCTATTAGAATCAACTGTGGATGACTAATCTTCTAAAAAAAGACTCTCTACAAGCATAAACAAGTGATCAGATTACTGTTTGAATAGTGTTTTATTTTTTAAATAATTTCATGAAAAATGATCAGATTACCATTCTAATAGTGCTCTTTCAATAATGGTGTAAGGATGCCTGTGATTGATGGGGTAGGTCCTGTCTGCCAACAACCCACAAACAGAAATTTAAAGTTTACATCTTGCCTGAAGAAGTTTCCTGAGTTGCCTCGAAAGCTTGCATATTGTAAACTTTTTAGTTAGCCAATGAAATGTGTCATTTTGCTTGACTTCTCATTAAGGTTCACAAAATGAATGGATGGGTTGATTCACCTTACAAGAAATTGCAAGTTCCCAACAACACCACCTGGTGGTTGACTACCGACATTCAACTTCCATTAAAGGCTCCTTAAAATGCATTTGATCAGCAAGAACATGCTATGACTAACTGTAGTCCCCCTCAAAGGATTCAGGAAGAAAAGTTAAAGAGGTATGGACTAAACACAACTTAGTGTCACTACAGAGACCAGAGATGACATGCAATGACCTGATGTGTTGCTCTTTCTGAACTTGATCTTGAAAGTAAACAATCCAAATACACAACACAGGGAAACCCTTCTTCATAAAATGAAGAATATATATATATATATATATATATATATATATATATATATATATATATATATAAATTTATAATGACTGTCACTAATACGCATTTTCAAACCTGGATCAGTTGTCTCACCTTTATATCATGTACAGCAACAAAATCAACAATTAATGAATAAATGATTTGTAAAGATGAAAAGAACCATTAATATTTTAATGACTTATTAATGATATATTTCATAAAATAATACTAATGTATGAATTCTTTTAAATAATATTTATACCTATTTGAATGCCCATTAACAAATAATGTTAATTATATAATGTTTGTAAATGACTAATTAATGAATGTTATTATAAAGTGTGTAAGAAAAAGTGCCATATTGCGCCCAACCCGACACAGACTGGACCCAGAGGCACGTATGAAAACAAAGAAACTTTTATTTTTCTTCAGCTGGAGGGCACGTCTTCCCCATAATCCCTCCAGCCACAACACAGTCCCAAGTACAGTAAACACCACACTAACAGTCCTTTTCTCTCTTCCACCACCACTCCTACACAAGTTTTGTCCTCTTCCTCCCAACTCTGGCCGCCAAGTGGTGGTCGCTGGCTCCCTTTTATTGGGTACCCGGAAGTGCTCCAGGTGTTTGATTGATGACATCCGGCTGCACTTCTGGATAAGGCGAAACCATTGTCCAAAAGGGGCCAGCCGCTACTGTTGCAACACCCCCTGGCGGCGCCTGCGGAACCCCACAGAGCTGCACAGAACTCCAACTCCCATGAAGCCCTGGGGGATGCTGCCATCTAGCGTCCACGGGGTGATACTGGGCTTCCCACCCTTGTTTCCATGGCAGATGTGGTGAAGGGGCGTCCCGGCCAGGCATGGGCCCTGGCCATCCGTCACAAGTGTTATCGGAAAAAATGTAAAAAAAAAATCTTAAATCTAAATAAGGAAAAATCACTGTGCATTCAGAATTCAAACAATTGTCTTGGGATGCAATACAAATGACAAGAGACATTTCTATGATGATTAATATCCACCTCCCTTTTCTGTCTTTTGTTTGATAAAAAGTTTGCTACATCAACATAAAGCTGATGTTCACCAGTGAAATGTTTCAAGTCATACTTTATTATGTAGTATGAAATGGAATGTTTAAAAGAGATGCATTCTTTTTCAATTTTGATGTAATGGGGGTGTAAATATTAAAAAAAAACAAAAAAACATTAAAATCAATATCTCTGCAGAGCAAAATCTACTGGACCACTCAAAAGATTTTCAGCAATGTTCTGTGATAATAACTATACACTTAAAAGAACAGTCCACAGTTGTTCTTCAGAGGAGTGCCATGGGTGAACAGAAGACCTATCCACATGATGGTGCCAGAAAGAACATCCATTCATTTAGATCTGTAACAGGCTCCACATAGTAAATAAATATGAATAGATTATAACAGATTTGTGAAATACCAATGGCTCATGAATTTAAAAGGGCTCTTCCTGCATATAATCACACAGGCTAAGTTCAGGTTTTCCTAATCTGTTAGTGTCCTGATAGGCAGTCAACCATAAATTATCGATTTCATTTTTTTTCTACAAATTAGGATGTTTTCAAAGCACAAAGTATCAACTTTATATGCAAAAGAACCATACAACCTAGTAAAGAACCATAAAATGCTATTAAATATCCAGTATTTTTGATTGTAGAAAGTTTTTTTTTAAGTATTTTTTTTGGTTTTGTTTTGAGTGGTTAGTTGTTTAGTTATTAGGTCCAAATACTCATACACAGGCAGATATTCCTCGGAAAGCAGTCAATGCAATGCAAAACATGTGTAAATCTTTTAAAAACCTGAAGATGAAATTTTGGCACAATACTTTCCCTTTACCTTCCATTTAAAGGACAATTTAAAGCTTGTTTGTTCAGAAACATTCTAGACTTACTGTTCATTGGCTTTCTTACCTTTTCTTTCAGTTCATCCTCTCTCTTTGTCCAGGTGCTCATTATGATACTCAGCTTCACAATGTTCTGCTGTTTGTTCATGTTTATTGCTTCCTATTTTCATTCAGAAACTTGTTTTTCATGTATTTATCTTTTATTTGGTGTTTAATGTTTGATAGTAGTTTGTACTCAATATTATTTAATTTTAAAATCTATGATAATAATAACATTAATAATAAAAATAATAATAATAATTATTATTATAACAATAATATAGCCATGGGAAAGGCGGAGAAAAAAAACCTTGTCCTAAAATGGATATCTGCCCTTTATTTGCATTACTGCCACCTACTGGGCTGTCAGAATGAAAATTTGTAATTAAGCCAATGAAAGGAATGCAGAGAAGGCTTCTTCAAACTTTGATTACTTTGTGCACCACCAGTCCAAGGATCTTGATTTGATTTTCTGCTGTCACGTCAACAATCCGCTGAACTACGCATATTCTACAAAACACCTCCTTGCACCACAATCTAAGAGTGCATCGAAAAGAGCAAGAGATAGCTGATTTAGGAGTTGTATGTCTCTTTTCTTTTCTTGGCAGTTACCATGGTGGCTGATGATGGTTTCATTTATTGTTTGGCAGAAATCAGTTTATAACGTTGGTAACATCTAATTTGAAAAATGCATGTTAGCAGATGCCTGTGACCCTGTGTTAGGATATAGCAGGTTGGATAATGGATGGATGGATGGGTGTTAGGTCATATTTTGATTCAATTTATTTTAGAATTGCTTTTTAAACTATCTTTAGCTACTCTGGCTACCATGACATGACCGACTGGTGTCACAAACTCGACAAAGAGCCATAGCAAGGTTTGGAGTATCCACCCGTATATTGTTTCCTGGCTACAAAGTTGAAAAAGTGATAGCACTGATGTGCACAAGTCGGAGTCCAAAACAGATCTGAGGAGATAGGGAAAAGGTGGCGGCTTTAAAAGACCAATAAAGGAAATTACATCAGGGGGGTCGAGACTGGAAGGGTCTTCATCCATAGGTTCGGGCCTGGAAATGACATCAGAGGGGCCGGAACCAGAAAGGTCTTCATTCATAGGCTCAGACCCAGAAGTGACATTAAAGGGGTCAGAAACAGAATTGACGTCACCAGGACCAGCCGTAATTTCCCATGGACGGTCTGCAGAAAAGCAGCAAAAAGGGTCAGTGCACTCTGCCATCTCCCGGTCTGGTTCGGAATTACTGTTATTCAAGCACTTTAGCTGCCTCCCATGCGCACGTGTGTGATACTGGCTTCTTGTTGGATTCTTGGTTGCAGGTATGTCAGTCCCAAATATTTGAAGTGATTAAATATTTTTGTATACTTTACATATTGCTGCTGTACTTATTTCCTAAATTCAAATAAATTTTAAATATCAGAAGTGATGGTGCTACTTTTCAGGTTATTTTGAAAGTCTGTTTACCACTAGAATGGTGATAGAATAATACGTCTTCTTCCTGTTATGCTTGTACTTTAAAAATCTTGTTTTAACAAAACAATAGTGATTAAACCTATGTAAAGGGAAAAAAAACACTAAGATATTGGTAATATGAAATTATTTGTCTTTGTGCTAAAATATCTGTATTTAATATATTCTATATTAATAACATTATGTCAAAAAATTGCTACTCAGAAATGCTGGTGCAGTGTAAACTGCGAGGGCCACCAGAGGGCTCTGCTAAGCCATGGAAGTCTATTCTAAAAGCTAGAAGTTCTTCATTAAGTATTCCTGAGAATTTGATACTGTAAAAGCCTGTTTTCTTTAAAAACATAATGTAGGAAAGTGTGTAAAATAAAATTTAGCTTTTGATTGGTATTTTCAATTTAGCAGATTGTCTTTGGGAGCTGGAATAAGCAGGCCAGAATATTAATTAAATAAAACATCTTTTTTTGTTTGTTTTCTCTTAGATCTCTAACAGCATAGGGAAAACCAATAATACGAGGTTTGCATGCTCCATATGCCTGTGGAAACTGTCGAGTGCATGGCCTGGAAGGGTCGCCAGATGTCTCTGCAGAGAACTATAAAAGCTAATGCATCACAAAGAAATTTGCAGGCCAAGAAATGTAAGGAAAAAAATTCATCAGGTTGTTCTGGGTAAAGGGAGAGGTGTTTTTAAGGGTCATCCAGAATCAGGGCTAACTCAAGCATATTATTTAGCTACCTCTACAGGGCTAACATTAAGCACCAAGAATGGCTGCTTTTATTAAACATGACAGGTACTCATCATTTAGTTTATCAATTACCCTATACTGCACACAAAAAATATATATTTGAAAATAAATAATTGAATTATTCATCTATTGCCAATCATTTTTGGCGCCTGTTTATGAGGGTGAACAAAAACCACATATCTTGAAGGGACACATATAAGGAGGAAATGGTTATGTACATACTCCTAATTAATGTACTCAACAATTACCTACTTAGCTATAGTATGCGAGCCATTACTACTGTGTACTTACTGTTGCCATCTGAGTAATGGTTTAGGTAAGGACCAATTTCTCATTCTTTATCAACGTCTAATTGTGTACTTTCCTATTCCATTACCTGAATTACCTGAATTTGATGTAAGTATCTTAATACATAATTCGCCAGCCTCCTCACTCACTCACTCACTCACTCACTCACTCACTCACTCACTCACTCACTCACTCACTCACTCACTCACTCACGTCCGTCCGAAGCTGAATGCGCAGTCGCCTTCTGCGCACGTCCGAAGCCAAATGCACAGTCTCCTTCTGCGCAGCTGCCCGAA
Source organism: Erpetoichthys calabaricus (assembly GCF_900747795.2). Lineage (NCBI taxonomy): Eukaryota > Metazoa > Chordata > Cladistia > Polypteriformes > Polypteridae > Erpetoichthys > Erpetoichthys calabaricus. The sequence goes on from NC_041395.2 coordinate 94,025,248, forward strand.
AAACCTTACGAGACCGACATTGCGGCAGGCGGCAGATTTACGGCCGCGAAAATTCAAAGAGAAAGGCGACTTCGATTAAAGCTCTAGAGGCCTGAAAGGCGATTTTGACTACAGCTCGAGGCCTAATTACGGATTCTGATTCAATTACGCATTTATTCAATACACCTATATCAGGTTTGTGGTGCTTATACTTATTACTATTCCACTCATGCCCGTTTCATCTTTACGTTGTCGAAACGGGCTCTTTGTCTAGTAATAAAATAAAAGACATTTAATCTAATTTTTGCAATATTGCCTAATGTACCCCATATATAACACAATTTATCAATGTAGTATGCAATATTTGAGTGTAAATATAACACATTAAACAATATATACATTAGACTTTCATGGACTGTTTCTATATTTGAAAAAAAAAATCAAAATGGCTGGTGTCATAATATTTATTTTGAAAATGTTCAGTTTTTAGTGTAATATGTATTAAGAATGGGTGCTCTTTATGTATACAGCTGTAAACTTTTTGCAGTTAGATATTCAAAAATAGATAATATAAGCCTGCAATAGACAGCTCCTCATCTTGGACTGGTCCCTGAATTGTGTTTAATATGGTTGTCCCCTGTTTGCTGCTTGCAAAATGAATACTGGAATTATAAAATTGTCCAAAGCCTTCAATAACTCTTTTGTGCCAGTCTCTCCCACCACTTGGAGGGGACATTAATTTCAGCGGCTGGGAATTTGCTTTAGAAATACATGCCCACTATGAATAAATACTAGAATTATAAAATTGTCCAAATTCTCTTTTAAAAGATTACAGATAACTTACAGTTTTTCTCTACTGTCCTCCACTATTCTCCCTGCTGGTGGGGACACTCATTTCCATGGCTGGGGATACACTTTAGAATTATATTTCTGTTCTGAAAAGATGACCTTCTATATTCAACATTTTTAACTAAAAAATGTAAAAAAAATGTAAACACTGATTGAGGGTGTTGCGGTAGTGGGAGCGAAGAGAAGGAAAAGAAAGCAATTTATTAATTATTTCTTTACCAGTAACGGCGTACTGCACAGAATACACTTGACTTAAGCATTCATAGTTTTCATACTCTTTCTCTGTATGTTTAGCATTCGTTTACTCAGAGGTTGATGCGCTTGCTGCTTCCTGAGCAGCTCTTCTTTTCTCCACCCTAGAAGCCTGCTTCTTCTCTTCTTTCGTCGGCATCTTTTGATGTTAAAAGTGATTAAGTCAGTGTTTGTGTTGCGATTACTTAGTACGTTTTCTTTAATTTTTCACTTAAGCTTGCACTTAAGTCTTCAATCTACCTCAAGAATGATGTAAGATATTAAGAGGTGACGGCGAAGGTGGTAGGGATAAGAATGGTGCCTCCTGGCCACTGCCAAGAGTTGATTCTACAATAACATAAAATAAAAATAAATACAGGAATAACCTCACCGAAAGTGGATAGTAGATGTCACGTAGTAAAGTCAAATGAAAAAGTTTGGAGACCCCTCTTAATTCTTTGGATTTTTATTTATCATTGGCTGAGCTTTCAAAGTAGCAACTTCCTTTTAATATATGACATGCCTTATGGCAACAGTAGTATTTCAGCAGTGACATTAAGTTTATTGGATTAACTGAAAATATTCAAAATGCATCATAACAAAATTAGACAGGTGCACAACTTTGGGCACCCTAACAGAGATATTACATCAATACTTAGTTGAGCCTCCTTTTGCAAATATAACAGCCTCTGGACGCCTCCTATAGCTTTTGATGAGTGTCTGGATTCTGGATGGAGGTATTTTTGACCATTCTTCCATACGATATCTTTCAGTTAAATTTGATGGCTGCCGAACACAGACAGCCTGCTTCAAATGATCCCACAGATTTTCAATGGTATTCAAGTCATGGGACTGTGACGGCCATTCCAGAACATTGTACTTCTCCCTCTGCATGAATGCCTTTGTAGATTTCAAACTATGTTTTGGGTCATTGTCTTGTTGGAATATCCAACCCCTGTGTAACTTGAACTTTGTGACTGATGCTTGAACACTATTCTGAAGAATTTGTTGATATTGGGTTGAATTCATCCGACCCTCGACTTTAACAAGGGCCCCAGTCCCTGAACTAGCCACACAGCCCCACAGCATGATGGAACCTCCACCAAATTTGACACTAGGTTGTAGGTGTTTTTCTTGGAATGCGGTGTTCTTCTTCAGCCATGCAAAGCGCTTTTTGTTATGACCAAATAACTCAATTGTTGTCTCATCAGTCCAAAGCACTTTGTTCCAAAATGAATCTGGCTTGTCTAAATGAGCATTTGCATACAACAAGCGACTCTGTTTGTGGCGTGAGTACAGAAAGGGCTTTTTTCTCATCACCCTGCCATACAGATGTTCTTTGAGCAAATTGTGCTGAATTGTAGAACAATGTACAGATACACCATCTGCAGCAAGATGTTCTTGCAGGTCTTTGGAGGTGATCTGTGAGTTGTCTGTAACCATTCTCACAATCCTGTGCATATGCCGCTCCTGTATTTTTCTTGGTCTGCCAGACCTGGGTTTAACAGCAACTGTGCCTGTGGCCTTCCATTTCCTGATTACATTCCTTACAGGTGAAACTGACAGTTTAAACCTCTGAGATAGCTTTTTGTAGCCTTCCCCTAAACCATGATACTGAACAATCTTTGTTTTCAGATCTTTTGAGAGTTGCTTTGAGGATCCCATGCTGTCACTCTTCAGAGGAAAGTCAAACGGAAACACAACTTGCAATTGACCACCTTAAATACCTTTTCTCATGATTGGACACACCTGTCTATGAAGTTCAAGGCTTAATGAGCTAATCCAACCAATTTGGTGTTGTAAGTAATCAGTATTGAGCAGTTACATGCATTCAAATCAGCAAAATTACAAGGGGACCCAAATTTTTGCACAGCCAGTTTTTCACATTTGATTTAATTTCATACAACTAAATACTGCTTCATTAAAAATCTTTGTTCAAATACCGCTGTTATCTTTTTTGTTGAAAGTACAATACACAAAACAAAACATAAGTAATCCTCTTCGCAAAGCTAAATGATCAATCTGTCATTGCAATCTCAGAAATGCAATATTACAAAATACTTTGTTCTTGCATAGTGCTGCTCACCAAGTGCAAGAACAAAGAGCACTACGACATCTCAAGGCAAAATGTAACAACATATCATGCCACTCAAAAATTAATAAACTATCACATATAAGGATAAAGATTTTTTAAAAATACATCAAAAATAATGTAGAAACTAATTAACATAATATGATTCCGGTGCTCCTTTCTCTGAGATGATTTTTCCATGGCAGGCAAACAAAGTGTCAGAAGAGCAGTGGCACCAGGTGCCACATGAGGATACCAAGAAGAGAAAACAGAATAGGGGAATGTTAGTAACAGCTTATAAATATTGTATTACTTACTTATGTTTTAGTACTAATGACTAACAACAGAGATGCAGTATGTACAACTGATCAGCAGCTCTGCTCAGTGTATGGTAAACTTGAAGTAGTGAGTCTTCAGACTGGATTTAAAAGCTGAGACTGAAGGAGCATGTCTTATAGTAGCAGGTAGACCATTCCACAACTTCAGTGCCTCTCACTGTTTATTTCTGTAAATGCTTGGAATCATAAACAGGCCAGCACTGTGAGAACTTAATGTGTGCTCTAGTCTGTAAGTAATGATGCATTCAGATAAATGATCAGGCCCTTGGCCATTTAAGAGTTTACATATTACAAGGAGGATTTTGAAATGCCATTGCAAGTACATATAAACATCTTTCCCAATACAATTTTGCACATACCATGGATAAAAACAAACAAGTTGTTCACTTTAGCAGGAAGAATTAACACTGTCAAAATGAGCATCCTCCCTGAATGGCTATATCTATTTCAGAGTATTCCTATACACATAAACAAATCATTCTTTATGTAAACAGTGTTGTGAGTGGCCGATGGCAGTACCGAGCTGGGACGCCTGGAAGGACCGGAAGAGGGGTTACGCCTCCTCCAGATCATGAGGGGGCAGCCGCCCTGGATGTCAGCACTTCCGCCACACCCGGAGGTGCTGGCGGAAGGATTACCAGGGACACCTGGAATTCTTCCGGGTGCTCAGCGGAAGTTCATCAGGAGGCACCTGGAGCACCTCCGGGTGAACATAAAAGGGGCCGTGTGTCACCCAACACACGTTTATTATACATATTTACACAGTCCAAGTGCCACAAACCCCAATCTTCCCCAAAGTCCAGGCCAACCACTCTGCCTCTTCAGACTGCCTCCTTCTCTCTTTCTATCACCTTGTCCTGCTTCCACCCGACTCCAGCCTCGAATGAAGGGAGGCGGCCCCTTTTATCCATACCCGGATGTGCTTCAGGTGTGCACCGGCAATCCCACGGACACGCCCCAGTATGGCGGAAATGCCGGCTGTCCCCCCTGGAAGCATACCGGATGTTCCCTCTTTTCTTCCCCCCAGCACTTCCTGGTGTGGCAGAAGTACTGGGGTCCAGGGTCCTTCAGGCAGGGGACCCGTGGCCCCCAATACAACCAGGGCGGACGCCCCCTCGCAGTCTGGAGGAGGAATGAGCCCTCCTCCTGTCTTCCTGGGCGTCGGTGCCACAGTGTCAAATATACACACAATCAAATTTTGGAAGTTAGTAGAAATTCATGAATTCAAACCAACCTGGCTTGCAATGTAAAACAAATCCTTTACTAAGTCATACTTGTATGCCCTGCTTTGTGCTCCACTCAATATTACCCAACGTCAGTTCACCAGTAATCCAGCTCTACACCAATTACTTAAGATATGGAACCAAATGCAGGGCACATTTTAAGGTAGAGAAGCTCTTATCTGTTGGTCTTATACACGATGATCATCTTTTTCAACCTTCTCAGACACAGTCAGTGTTAAACTCATGGAAACCACCAGGGATTAAGACACTCAGAGAGTTTTATACAATGTTTCTGAATTTTATGGGTAATGATGTTCCAGATTTGGGCCTTTTTCAGAAAGCGGACGCCAAAAGTTTAAGATTAGGCACCCTTACACTATTTTAAGATTAGGCACCTACTCTAAATTTTTAAGATTAGGGACCCTGGTGTACCTAGCCTTACCCCGACAAACCTTAAATTCTGGGTTTGTAGTAGGGGTAGTCCAGTCTAAAACTAACAACAAGGAGATGACGTGCACTTTTTGAACAAGACCCCCAGATTTAACTTGGTGGTACCTAATTTTTTTATCTATATGCAAATTAGAAATATTGTTTAAAGAAAACCACCCAACTTTCCAAATCTCACAGCTACTGTATATTAATCCCAGAGGCCATACTAGACTAGTCTTGATGAAGACTCAGATAGCATTTCCACAAGATATGAAAATATTTCAAAGACTCTACCCTTCAAAGATCATAGGGAATGATGTGAAAAGAACCAATTAATTGGCATCTCAGGAAAGGAGTGGAGCTTTGCCACACACAGAATACAATCTAATTCTGTATGTGGCAAGCATTTCAATATTCAGCTAAAGATCTTTCATCTATCACATTTATCCCAAAATTTACCAAAGGCAAGACCCAGCCTGCTGTCTAGCTCCAGTATCACAAGGCCACATGTTTTGGGAATGCACTAAATGAATATTATTTTGGACTAAAATTCTTTAAATACTTCTCAAGCAGCTTCAGTGTTACATTCACTCCTAATCCACTAATGGTGATAACTTGTGTACTCTCTTGTGTACATGTGTTTTAGCATATAAGTATTGTGTTTCAAACATTTAAGTCGTTGCCTGAGCTACCTAAATGTGTAGCCTGTAAACATGATTGTTTTTTTTGTAATAAGTATTACAACTTATCTTCTGGTCTTGGCTATCTAAAAAAAATGGGCAATTGTATGTAGTGTGTTCAAGACTAAGCAAATTCAATAAACTACAATAATAATATTAACCCCTGGTGAAAAACTGTTTGTGCTATTTCATGATTTCATGAAGAATGTTTATACTATCTTTAAAAATATATGCCATTTCAATTTATTTTACGTTTTTCTTCAGCAGATTTTTATAATTTTAGTAACATCTTCAAATTCCCACTGGTGCAAAATATTAACTTAATGTTGTCTACAATAATTTACTTATTAAAGAATGAAAAATGCTCAGATTCCATTAAGGGTTCACCTGAAATTGTGTTTAATATATTTTCAATTGATTTCATGGTACTCCAATGTGTAATCGCCTTGCCAATCCATCATCCTCAATTCTGTTATCAGTGTAGTTTGCACGTACCCCTTGTCTGCATGAGTTTTCAAGCCACATCCCCAAATTGGCTCTAAATGACTGGGTGCATATGCATCATACATATACAGAGAGAAATGAACAGCCTTGACCCACGAAAAAGGTTTGGGGCAGCCACCCATATACTTGAACCTGGCTGCAAAAGCACAAATGAGTACAGTATTGAGTCCAAAACAGAAATGATTAATGGAGGGAAGATGGTGAGTTTTTCAAGTCGGTCAGAGGAAGTGACATCTTCGGGGCTGGAGCTGGAAATGATAATTTCCCATATCAAGTCTGCACAGATAAAAGAGGAAGGTTAAATGTACCCCGCCACCCCCTGGCCTGGCGTGGAATTGCCTTCTTTTGGTCCTTTTGGCTGACTCCCATTAGCATGTGTGTGACTATATATATATATATATATATATATATATATATATATATATATATATATATATATATATATATATATATATATATATATATATATATATATTGTTACAAAAACGAGACATGCACAGATAAAGGTTTGGGGCAGCCACCCGTATAATGTGGTATCCTGGCTGCAAAGTCGTTTCTATCAAATAAACAGCACTGATGTGCATACAACTGAGTCCAAAACAAGACTGACAAATAGGGGAAAGGGGAAGGCTTTTAAAGGGGAAGACAGGAAGTGAGGTCATAAGGATCGAGCCCAAGTTCTTTAGCCATTGGTTCCTGCCTGGACGTGACATCACAGGGGCCGGAGCCAGTAAGGTCTCCTTCCATTGGCTCGGTCCTGGAAGTGACGTCAAGAGATGCAGATGGAATCTCCCGGGAATGGTCTACAGGGAAGAGAGAACAAGAGTCAGCGCACTCTGCCACCTCCCAGCCTGTCTCAGAACTGCAATCACTCAAGCCCTTTAGCTGCCTCCCATGCTCACGTGTGTGACAATATATATACAGGACTGTGCAAAAGTTTTAGGCAGGTGTGAAAAAATACTGTAAACAAAGAATGCTTTCAGAAATATAAATAATGATTGTTTATTGTTATCAATTTACAAAATGCAAAGTGAGCGAACAAAAGAAAAATCTAAATCAAATCAATATTTGGTGTTACTACCTTTTGCTTTCAAACCAGCATCAATTCTTATAGGTACACTTGCACAAAGTCAGGGATTTTGTAGGATTATAGTCAGGTGTTTGATCAACCAATTATACCAAACAGGTGCTAATGATCATCAATGTCACACGTAGGTTAAAACACAGTCATTAACTGAAACAGAAACAGCTGTGTAGGAGGCTTAAAACTGGGTGAGGAACAGCCAAACTGCTACCAAGGTGAGGTTGTGGAAGATAGTTTCATGTCATGGCAAGATTGAGTACAGCAACAAGACACAAGGTAGTTCTACTGCATCAGCAAGGTCTCTCCCAGACAAAGATTTCAAAGCAGACTGGGGTTTCAAGATGTGCTGTTCAAGCTCTTTTGAAGAAGCACAAAGAAACGGGCAACGTTGAGGATCGTAGATGCAGTGGTCGGCCAAGGAAACTTAGTGCAGCAGATAAAAGACACATCAAGCTTATTACCCTTCGAAATCAGAAGATGTCCAGCAGTGCCATCAGCTCAGAACTGGCAGAAACCAGTGGGACCCAGGTACACCCATCTACTGTCTGATGAAGTCTGTCCAGAAGTGGTCTTCATGGAAGAGTTGCAGCCAAAAAGCCATACCTCCGACGTGGAAATAAGGCCAAGCGACTCAAGTATGCATGAAAACATAGGAACTGGGGTGCAGAAAAATGCCAGCAGGTGCTCTGGACTGATGAGTCAAAATTTGAAATATTTGGCTGTAGCAGAAGGCAGTTTGTTCGTCGATGGGCTGGAGAGCGGTACAATAATGAGTGTCTGCAGGCAACAGTGAAGCATGGTGGAGGTTCCTTGAACATTTGGGGCTGCATTTCTGCAAATGGAGTTGGAGATTTGGTCAGGATTAATGGTGTTCTCAATGCTGAGAAATACAGGCAGATACTTATCCATCATGCAATACCATCAGGGAGGCGTATGATTGGCCCCAAATTTATTCTGCAGCAGGACAACGACCCCAAACATACAGCCAAAGTCATTAAGAACTATTTTCAGCGTAAAGAAGAACAAGAAGTCCTGGAAGTGATGGTATGGCCCCCACAGAGCCCTGATCTCAACATCATCAAGTGTGTCTGGGATTACATGAAGAGACAGAAGGATGTGAGGAAGCCTACATCCACAGAAGATCTGTGGTTAGTTCTCCAAGATGTTTGGAACAACCTACCAGCCGAGTTCCTTCAAAAACTGTGTGCAAGTGTACCTAGAAGAATTGATGCTGTTTTGAAGGCAAAGGGTGGTCACACCAAATATTGATTTGATTTAGATTTCTCTTTTGTTCATTCACTGCATTTTGTTGATTGATGAAAATAATTGATTAACACTTCCATTTTTGAAAGCATTCTTTGTTTATAGCATTTTTTCACACCTGCCTAAAACTTTTGCACAGTACTGTATATATATATATATATATATATATATATGGCGTACCAAACAGGCAAATGCAATAATTTTCTGAATATATAAAGTCAGTGTTCTGAATATATAACGTCAAAGCCTGATTATATAAAGTCAGTGTCGAAATATATAAAGTCTTTCCTGAATATATAAAGTCATTTCCGTATATATAAAGTCATTCCTGAATATATAAAGTCAGTGTCGGAATATATAAAATCATTCCCAAATATATAAAATTATTCCAGAATATATAAAGTCAGCGTCGGAATATATCAAATCATTCTCGAATATAGAAAGTTAGGACAATTCATAAATAAAATGGTCTAGTTTCACCAGATATTGTCTAATTTCCGTTCTTGTCATTTTACTCGTACTAGTGAAAGGTAAAATTTGACGGAAGCCACTCAGAGTCGATAGGGCTTGTGAGGTTCGCCCAAAAATAAATAAATATAGTGTTCAAATGCTGGGCACATACATCATTTTGAATACATTAACAGAACAATGTTTTGTTTTTTTTTTAACTATCGCTTCACTCGCCCACCCCACAACCCCTACCCCTAGCCACTTCGTGTCTCTGCCGCTCGCGTTGTGAAGGGGGGGGCTGAACGCTTGCTAAGGAGATGTGGACAGGTCAGCTGCTGGCTGTCTGCTAGCTGCTACTGAGCTGCGTGATTTGCATGTCGCGTTGCACATTGATCATTTAAAAGCCTGTACAGCAGTTTTTCTTTTTGTCTCACTTCGTTGTCATGCGGGACATTAAAGTGTCTCTGAGAAATTGTTTGTAAGTAGGGCGTGATGTGCAAGAAATCTTGCAGGACTTCAAAGTGTCTCTCTGAGATGATCACGTCTCGACCCAAGATTTTTTTTATATAATAGATCTATATTTTTCTGAATGTTTTATTTAACTTATTTCATTACGTTGTATTAGGAACTCATTGAGTTTACTAAAAATGTGCCTGAGTTGTTTCAATCAATATATTTTGACTTTGACTTTATATATTCTGGAATAACTTTATATATAATCTGACTTTAAAGTTATATATTCAGGAATGAGTTTATATACTCCGACCCCGACTTTACATAATCATGAATGACTTTAAATATTCTGACACTGACTTTATATATTCAAGTTTTGACTTTATGTATTCGGGAATGACTTTATATATTCCAACGCTGACTTTAAATATTCAGGAATGACTCTATATATTCAGAAAATCATTGTATTTGCCTGTTTGGCAGCCCATATTAGCAGTATATATATATACTAGCCAACCCACGGCGTAGCATACGCCACATAATTATGTATTGATGGGTGAACACTTCCTGAACGACACAGTTGTCCAAATGGCGTGGGTTTGTGGATACCACTGTGAGTGAATGAAAAGATAGACCTCTGGAGAGAGCAATATACAATTGTCCGTGACTGAAAGCGGGATCGTCTGTGACGAAGAAGGCACGCTGGTGAAAGTTACTTCGTTGGTAGGGATAAGTGTCAGTACTTGTAGATTAAGGTGTAGCGAGTCTTTGTTGTTGACGCTTAATATAGCTTGCGTACTGAGATGTTCCGTAGTCACAGTTGAGAAACACTTTTTTTAGTGTCATTTAAGCACAGGGAAAAAAATGAACATGTGAAACATCCGTAATGTAATAAGCCACCAAGAAAAGTAACATTGCAACAATGCTATCTACGACCCGATCTCTGTAAACAGAAGTGAAAACAAAATCGAGCCCGGGGGCACCGGTCATGCAACTGTCGTTTGTGCACCTCTGAGCCACGTTGTCCTTTCATTGTTCTTTGCGGTTCCGGCTGCTTTTCTATATGTAATCCACCAAGTCACCCGGCCATGGTAGTAGTGGGGGGTGGTGGGGGGTGCATACACAGGGCAGTGACGTATTCAGAGGGAGCGTATGACCCGCACTTACTGGGTATTCTTCATTCGTGGGGAACAATTGCAAGCTCCGGTGCCCATTACGAATGGGGTTCAACGGCTTACCCACGCCTGTCGGCGCCTCTAAGAAGTTGGACGCTTACTGCTTGGCGATCACGTAACTATTAAGCAAGAGGGAGTCTCATTCGTTTTTGGAATTAACCAGACTAATCGCTCCACCAACTAAGTATGGCCATGCAACACCACGCACAGAATCGAGAAAGAGCTATCAATCTGTCAATCCTCTCCGTGTCCGGGCAGGGTGAGGTTTCCCATGTTGAGTCAAATTAAGCAAGATTTGTGTGTGGCGAGTTGTTGCGTCCGGGCACATGAGCAGGCACTGTGAATGCCTTGAGAGCATGGGTGGACGCGTGCCGGGGAATAATGAGTATCTATATACAGTAATCTCTCCTCCATCGCGGGGGTTGCGTTCCAGAGCCACCCGCGAAATAAGAAAATCCGCGAAGTAGAAACCATATGTTTATATGGTTATTTTTATATTGTCATGCTTGAGTCACAGATTTGCGCAGAAACACAGGAGGTTGTAGAGAGACAGGAACGTTATTCAAACACTGCAAACAAACATTTGTCTCTTTTTCAAAAGTTTAAACTGTGCTCCATGACAAGACAGAGATGACAGTTCAGTCTCACAATTAAAAGAATGCAAACATATCTTCCTCTTCAAAGGAGCACTTGTAAGTATGCGAAGCACCGCGGCACAAAGCTGTTGAAGGCGGCAGCTCACACCCCCTCCGTCAGGAGCAGGGAGAGAGAGAGAGAGACAGATAAAAAAAAATCAATACGTGCCCTTTGAGCTTTTAAGTATGCGAAGCACCGTGCAGCATACTTAAAAGCTGCACACAGAAGGTAGCAACGTGAAGATAATCTTTCAGCATTTTTAGACAAGCGTCCTTATCGTCTAGGTGTGGGAACAGCCCCCCTGCTCACACCCCCTACGTCAGGATCAGAGAAAGTCAGCGCAAGAGACAGAGAAAAGTAAGCTGGGTAGCTTCTCAGCCATCTGCCAATAGCGTCCCTTGTATGAAATCAACTGGGCAAACCAACTGAGGAAGCATGTGCCAGAAATTAAAAGACCCATTGTCCTCAGAAACCCGCGAAGCAGCGAAAACTCCGCGATATATATTTAAATATGCTTACATATAAAATCCGCGATGGAGTGAAGCCGCGAAAGGCGAAGCGCGATATAGCGAGGGATTACTGTATCTTCTTAGATATAGACAGCGTCTGATAGTTGTGATGGTTTTACACTCCAGTATATTGCGGTGAACGCTGGTAAGAGTCAGGCAGGCAGGCGTATTAGAGTTGGTGCTCTTAGAATTGGTGGGCGTGTCTCTCTAGCGGTTCGAGTTCTTGGGCGGTGCTCTGTTGTTTGTATCCCACGGTCGGACGACTTGGTGGATTATATATAGAAATGCAGCCAAAACCGAAAAGAATAATGAAAAGTCAACATGGCTCAGTGGTGCTTGTGTACTGTAGCAGAGACGAAAGTGAGTTGTTCCGTCCGGGCACATGAGCAGGCACCGTGAATGCCTTGAGAGCATGGGTAGACGCATGCTCGAGTTAGTGGGCGTGAGTTGGTGGGCTGGGCTTTGTGAGTTGACTGACATGGCTATTTTTTGCGTATCCCATGGTTGTCTTCCGGCAGTGTGAATGCCTCGAGAAACAGGGCGTCCTTGTTTGGTGAGTTGCTGCAGTGTGTGAGTTAAAAGCTGCGATGGTTTTACATGCTGGTAACGGGCGGGCGGGCAGGCGTTTTCGTCCCATGGTCTTCGAGTTGGTGGGCGTGGCTCTGTGAGTTGTTGACGTATCCCATCGTCTTAGCGTTGGCGGGCTAAGAGTGGTTTATTTATCGTGCATATCCTATGTTTTACATGCTGCATACAGCGATTCACATCCAAGATAAACATGCCTCTTCTTAGATGGTACTGCCGCGTCCACCCTCGTTCTCGAAGCATACACATCGCCTGGTCATGGGCGGGGAAACGTTTTCCATGTTCCTGCAGGACCATCTAAGAAGACGCATGTTTGTCGTGGATGTGAATTGCTGTATGTAGCGTGTAAAACAGTTTGCGATGGTGCACACGGTCATGCATCGTAACCGAAAAGTCAACGTGGCTCAGAGGTGCATGTATACTTTAGCACAGACGAACATAAATGACGGCGTTTTTTCCGAGTCGTTGCGTCCGAGTTGGTGGGAGTGGTTCTGCGAGTTGTTGTCGTATCCAATGGTCTTAGAGTTGGTGGGCGTGGCTCCTTCCTGCGTGCGCCATGGGTGTCTTACTTGTCGGCGGCTTAGTGAATCCACGCCCCTTCCTGCGTGCTTTCCATGGGTGTCTACTTGTCAGCGGCTTAGTGAATTATATATAAATATATATATATATATATATATATACACACACACACTAGGGGGCTTTGCCCCTACTGATTTCGTTCGGGGGGGGCGCACTTCATGCTTGCCAATTCGCGTCTCTGCCGCTGGTGTTGTGAAGGGGGGGGGGGGCTGAACGCCCGCTAAGGAGTGCGGACGGATCAGCTGCTACTAGCAAGCTGCATGTTCTGTATGTCGCGCTGCTCGTCGATCATTTAAAAGCCTGTACAGAAGCTGCTGCTGAAGTGCTGCATGATCTGCATGTTGCGCTGTGTGACAATCATCTAAAAGCCTGAACAGCAGCTGTCCTTTAAGCCAGCTGCTGCTGCTGCTGTGCTGCATGATCTGCATGTCACGCTGCACGACAATCATTTAAAAGCTGTCCTTTTGTCTCACTTCCTTGTCTCGTGGGACATTAAAGTGTCTCCGAGAAATTGTTTGTAAATAGGGCATGACATGCAAGAAGTCTCGCAGGACTTCAAAGTGTCTCTCCGAGATGATCACGTCTTGACCTAAGATTTTTTATATAGTTTATATATATGTTAGTATGTTAGGTCAATAAGCATTTGGACAGTAACAGAATTTTCATAATTTTGGCTCAGGTGTGAGTCTGTGCAAGTGCTTCACTGTCTGTTGTGTCCCTGTGAGGCATACCATGTCCCCAGCCTTTGTCTGCCTAGTGGTTTGTGAGTTTTTGTGTGACAGATGAACAACCATTACCATTTTTTATATTTAGATGAAAGCTCAAATCATCTTTAAAAATGTAACTGAATAACGTTCATGGCTTCTGAACATTCAAGTCAAGAGTGGTCCATGTATTATGGCTGGAGAAAAACTAACATAGTATTCCACAGTAAAACCTTTACAGTCTTCATATATTCATAAGTCATGGCTAAAAAGAAAAGCAGCAAAAATCATAGTAATAAAAAGCTAGATATTTAGAATAGATAATAGTAGAGCACAGATACAATAGAAGTAGGACTTCAACTGAAGCAGAAAGAATCCCTCAAAAATGCTGCTTTTCCCAATAGTATATTATAAATACTTTCAGTATTGTATGATTTTTTTCAACAAAAAATTAAGCCATTATTGTGTGAGATGAATCTGAAGCTTTGTCACACACTAAAACAATCACACTCAAACAAGTCAAAGAACTTTGAGTTTTGGAATGGTTTGGTAAAAATCTCATTTTAAATCCAATCAACTTGTTGTAACAAGACATACAATGTGAAGGTAAACACAAATAGCATGACATGAAGTAGCAGGTAGTACTGAAAGGAGTAGTTAGCCTTCATGTTTCCATAGTACTGTAAGAAAATTGATAGATTCCAATTATTATAGCTATAAATGTACAGTAGAATAATATCCCATTGAGTTCATTGAAAAATTGCCATTTTGAAAAAGTGAACTAGTAATCGTGCTATTGCGTATCTTGTTTGCTGGGTCTACAGGTAAGGCATGTGGCAGTTTAGGGTGCAGCACAAACAATAAAAGTGCCCAGAGGCACCTTGATCTTGCCAGACAGATCAGCTATCATTGCTTTAATTTGAGAGGCACCTCCTGTTATTACCTAAGAATCATCAACTGCTAGAAGTTGGTGCATTAGCTGTATTTTAGAGCAGAAGTATTTGTAGTTTGGAGCTAGAATGTTTTTTTATCATTTAAATGAGTTAGCTTCTCTTTCTGCAAATTACAAAATGTGATTACTTTAGAAATTATGCTTATTTAATTAGAAAGAAATACTGTATATGCTTTTGTAAATACTGATTTCATGAACATTTTATACTATCTTCAAAAATATTTATCATTTCAATGAGCTTTACATTTTTCTTCAGTATTTTTTTTTATAATTTTAGTGATATCTTCAAATTCCCACTGGTTATTAGAATGGTGCAAAATATTAACTTATTGTTATCTACAATAGTTTGCTTATTATAGAATGAAAAATGCTCAGATTCTTACATTAAGGGTACACCTGAAATTGTGTTTAATATATTTTCAATTGATTTAATGGTACTACAATGTGTAGTCGCCTTGCCAATCCATCATCCTTAGCTCTATTGTCGGTGTAGTTTGCACGTACCCTCTTGTCTGCATGACTTTTCAAGCCACTTCCCCAAAGACTTACTCATTAGGTTGATTGGCCCTAAACAAGTGTGGGCACACTGTCCATAGGTCAGTTCCTGTGTTTTGCACAGTTATCCTGAATTGGATTAAGCAGAACTAAATATTATGTTCTATATTATTTTTATGATTATTATAAATTATATGTTCTCTTTTCATATAGTGAGTACATAGGCATTAGTGACCTAGTACATACTGGCATGCATTTGGAAAGATTTTATTGATTATTTCAATTTAAACTGCAAATTCACGTCACAAGGATAGAATATTAGGCCTATTTGGTTTTATAGTACACTGACTCTACTAATTGTACAGAGTACTTCAGAAGCTAGAAGATAAAGACATCATCTCTTCTCCTGGGGTGTTAAGGAGATCCATTAGTAAAATACTCACGAGAGAGTCCTTGAAGAACACAGATCCATCTGCCTAATCAAATATTATGTACATAGGAAGAAAGGACTAGATGCAAAGTAAGAGCCTGCTCAAGAAAGAGCACTATAAGAACACAGATACAAAGAAATATTCACTAGCAAAATGAAAAACAGATCATAAAGGTTATTAAGAATAATTTGGGAACATAATTTAAAGAAAGGAAATACTAAACTACTGACTATGATAAAAAAATCTTTACCACACCATTTCAAGAATTTCAAGATTTGATAGATTTATTGGATAATCTTTATTGATTACATCTTTAACATGGCCAGAACTGATTACAAATATTTCAACATATTTTAAAATATCTCTTCCCTCTAAAGATCTTAATTAAATGTTTTTCATTCTAATAAAATTAATAAGATGTGGTGTAAAGAAATATGGATGAGTTGCTATTAGATGAACAAAAATCACAAATTCAATGTAACAGACAAGCAAAATACGGTACAGTAGAGGTCTAACTATTAATCTTTAGATTATCATAGATCTTTTTTAAAAGTCATCAGCAGATATATGTATTAAGATGAAGTTTATTGATTCAAGTTTTAGTATTAGACAGTGGACAACTGGCACATATAATCCAAAACATTTGCCATAATATGTATTACAATTATTTACATGTTACCAGAGAACTTTATGTTACAAACTAAGAATTATTAAGCTGCAAGAAACAGAATATGACACAACGTAGTTGAAATAAAGTATAATGACTGGTTAAGGCACACTATGTAGATTTGTCACATTTACAGTGGACATAATTAAGGTACTGAACTTAAAAAGTTTGAAAAAAAAACCTGAAGCTACTGATAAATGAATTTATTAATAAGTTGTTGCCAATTTAGTTACTGTCTGAACTGGCTTTCGTTTAACACCTCTGCCAGTTTCCTATCCACATTTTCTATTTTCTCTTTCCATTCTTCGACACATTTGTCTACATTATCATTAGTAACATATTTGAAAGCCACAAGGGCAATAAGTCCTTCGGCAAAAAGACACTGCAGAAATGTGCACAGCTTCTTCATAACTACTGGGTCATTTCCTGAACACGTCTTATAAACCTCTAAAATAGGCTGCCCAAATATTTTATTTTCCCACATGACAGAATCATAAAGGCTGTCCAGATTCATGCTTCGATTACATTCTTTAAACATCCTTATAAAGTTGTCAGCCTCGTCCATTTTATATTTTTCCTCGGCTTCATACATATATTGAAACGTTTTAAACTGATATTTAATGTTTTTCACAATTTCATCATTCTGTAAAATAACTGATATTTTTTTGATCTGATTCAGTGTTTTCTTATTTTCATATAAAATTTGTTCTATTTTTGGCAAAAGTTCATTCAAGTCTTTCTTAACTTTTTTGTCTTCATTTTTGTCCACCGCACTTGATAGAGCCTTCATTACTAATCCCACTATGCCAAACAGAGGGTGAACCACTGCTGCTTCACATGATATTTCTGCGATGCCCATCCAAATTCCATGCATAATTTGCTTAACTTCAGAGTTATCCATGGTTTTCCAAGTAGCTAAATGTATTTGTAAGGCACAGCTAAAAAAGAAAAGTAACGAAATATCTAGTAATTCAAATGCTAGACATTTAATATAACTTCAACTTAAGAAGAAATCCATCCATCCATTCCGCTATATCTTAACTACAGGGTCTGCTGGAGCCAATCCCAGCCAACACAGGGCGCAAGGCAGGAAACAAACCCAAACACACAGTTGGGACAATTTAGAATCACCAATGCACCTAACCTGCATGTCTTTGGACTGGGGGAGTAAACCGGAGTACCCAGAGGACACCCACACAGAGAACATGCCAACTCCATGCAGGGAGGACCTGAGAAGTGAACCCGGGTCTCCTAACTGTGAGGCAGCATCAATACCCACTGCGCCACCGTGCCACCCTTAAGAAGAAATCATGCTTCAAAAACATTTTCTTGACCAATAATACATTTAAATAGTTAAAGAAATATTTAGAAAACCTTTTTTAAAGAAAATATGAAATTAATATTGATCAGTAGATAGATAGATAGATAGATAGATAGATAGATAGATAGATAGATAGATAGATAGATAGATAGATAGATAGATAGATAGATAGATAGATACTTTATTAATCCCAATGGGAAATTCACAAGTAAGTACTCATTGTCACACGCATGTGCATTGGGGACGGTTTAGGACCTCTAGTGATGGCAATTCTCTGCTGATCCAGAGGTTGGCACTCTATATTAACACCTTTTCTTCTCTGCAGACAGGAGGATTGATGGCTTTTCCACTGATAACATCATTTCCGGTGTCTGCCTGACTGGACTTGCCACCTCCTGCCGGGAAACATCATAACCAGAAGAACCGCTATCTTTACAGTCAGATTCAGACTCCTGTCTGAAAAGACATTTTCTACAATGCTTATTAACTGTGTTTTATTTCTTTTTAAAATTCAATTGTACGGGATTTGCCTATGGATGCTCCAACACTCCTTACTGTCTCTGCCTTTGTTTTTACATCATGTAAAACAACATTAAATAAATCAAAGGTAATTGTATGCCAGGGTTTAAAATGTTTGAAAAGACATTTGCATCAGCAACTACATAATCACATAGAGATTTATTTTAATGCTTACTTAAAGACTAATTATATATATTTAAAAATGTATTATTCATAAATTCATATACTTTTATTAATGTCTTCCAATAAATGCAGCTATATTATATGTTATATACTTTTGGATTATATGATACATTCTTTTACTGATATTGGATTTTAATGATGGTTGAAAGTTTACTATGTTCAGCATTGTTAAATATTAAGCATTATTAACACTTACTGTTATGTTTTATTCATTCATCAATGAAACCAATTTTCTAATCCAAGCTTGGCATCTTGTGAAGCTGGAGCCTACCCCAATAATAACTCTGCAAAAGACGAGAATCAAAAACTCTTTTGCCACAACTTAATCTAACACACATGAGCCTTTTGGAATGAGTGAGGAAAACTGGAGCACTTTTAGAAGGTGTAAGGTACTCTCTGGCAGTGACTGGACCAGGAGTTGTATGCTGGAGTAGAGAGGCATCTTAACTAACTACTTCACTGCAATGCATGTCTGATTAATAATGATGAAATTAGTCAGCACTACTTTAGTTCATTTATTGTAATGTACCCATATACAGTATTATCATGGTTCCTTCCTTTTTATCATGGGATCATCAAACACACTTTTTTGATTACAAAGAGTTAATATATATCACAGTAATCATTGCAAAATTTCCTGCTACATTATTTTCTATGTTCATGTTGCTTATCATCACAATATCCTCCCTCTCATTTACAGTTTTTTTCTCTTTATCAAGGCTTCTTTGTGCGCTTCATCTTTTCAACTAGAACAGCCGCTTCTTAAACAGCACTAGCGTTTTATTACATTTTTAAGATTTATGTAGGACATTCCAAAACACTCCAGATAACACATCTTCAGATAGGTAGAACTTTTACTGCAATTCTGATATATAGTACATGTTCTGATTAAGGTGGAAAATTACACTCTAAACCTAATGGACAGATGCATTAGAACTTCAAGTCTCTAAAATCATTTGATTCAAAATTTAAACTCTTATTCAGCCTTTGGAGTGCAGAACATAAAGAACATGCAAACTCCACAGAGCCAGTGACTGAATGTTGAATTGAAAGCAGATCTCCAAGCTGTGAGTAAACAGCATATTCCATTGGGCCAATATAGCCATTATCTTTTAACCAATGTGTGCAACTTAATGCCATTATGTTATAACGCACCTTCACTCAGTACAACGAAACCAAATATCTTATTAGTGACTTGTATTACACTGAATATTAATTGGGCAGCATTATGGTGCAGTGGTTAGCTTGGCTATTTGACCCACTTCAGAGTCCTCAGGTCACATATTGGCTTGGACACCTCTGTGTTTATATGCACATTCTCTCCATGTTGTTTTGCGATTCTCCAGATTCCTTAGTTTCAACCCACATCACAAAGAAGTGACTTTGAACTGGCATTTTAACTTCCCTTTTTGAAGCATCACCTCTTTTAATCTGTCTTTTATAATTAACTGCTCACAGTACTCGGTGCTTTCCTGAAGTCACGCCTCTTCATTGTTGGTTTTGAACTGTCACTCTGTTTTCGTTTGTCTTATACTTGAATCCTTTTTCATTTTTTTTAAAATAATAGCTGAAATTTAGGGATACAATGTTTTTATCTGTCTTTTTCTATTTTATTAGTGTAGGAATACACTTTCCAATTTTGTTCCTTTTGCATGCTCATACAATCCTTGAATAACTTAGTTTTGTAGTTTCTGGTCTGGTTTGTAAAGTATTTTTATGATGACGCCTCTTGTGAACAATCCTATACAAGTCAAAACTTGTATTACCTACGCCTATATGAATTTAGAAAATTACTTTTACAATGCATTGTGCAACAAAGCCTTTAACTAAAACTTCTAGTTTTGTGGGAATATTAATAACATACAAGCCTTTAGCGACTAATACCATTTTTCTAAATCAGGAATAGTGGAAGGGTCCATAGCCATGGAATTTCCTACTTAATAACATAATATAAATAATGATATTTTATCATAAAAAGATGTAAATACTTGTTTTTCTTACAATTCTAAATTAATTTTACAAATTTAAATATTAAAAAATATTAGATAAGGTTGCTCAGTTTTTCTGTACCTCTTATAGGACAGCTTCCTTGCAGCTAAACAGCAAACCAAAGGTACCTGGACGACTTGTCTGTGTGTTTCTTCTGCTTCTCCAGTGCCTTTTCTTCACATTTAAATGCTTTTTAGCAGCAAGGTAAAAAAAAACAAAAAAGGAGTGAACAGTTTTGATTTGTCTTTTGAAATGTATGTGGGAGGAGTCAATAATCTTTGTAATTTTGAGTAATCTGTTGCTTCAGGCTTTGAGCAGATATCTTTTTTACACTTTAGTGACATTTTGTTGGGAATATGTTTTCTATGTTACAAAGTCTTTCAGAGAAAAGAATGAGATTTTAAAGGAGCAACATACTGTATTGTGCTCTTCATTGCAATAATGTGATCTTACTTCTCTTATCTTCTAATTGTATGATTTAAAATGCATGTCATAAACATAATCTCAATTCAATCTGGTTCTTGTAAAAGTGAATAAGTATTTTCTTAAAGGCTTATACTGTTTTTTTGTTTGTTTTTTCTTTCAGTTTTTTGAGAAAAGAACAACTATGCATTCATCCAGTAATTGCCTGATTCTGATGATTCCAACACAAGATCCTAGCAGGTTTGGGTGTGTTTTGTCTTGGTAGAGTAATATTTTACTCTACTTTCCCCTATTGTATCATTAATATGTATCCTTTGTCAGAATGCCTTGATCTCACAGACTTACCACTGTTTATAAGGTATTATAGTATATAACTTCTCCCCACCTTCCCTTCTACATCTATAACTTAACCTCAGGCAATTAGGTGAAGTAAAAGACAAGCAGGAGTTAAATTACAATTTAAACAATTTATTATTGGTAATATTCATAAATAATAACAATATGCAAAGTACATTTGAATATTGGCAACCATACAACCCAGTGGCGAACTGTGCATTTCACACCTAGGCCTTTAGTAGTGTTCCGTCTGAATCAACCCGCCCCTCAAAAACTAATTTATGGTTATAAAAACCATCTTAATATGCAGAAATACAGTATAAAGAGCCATTGCATCACAGATAGATAACTCCTGTAGCCACAATAAATGCCTTTATTGAATAGACAAACCAGGGGTGAACAAGTTCCTTTCTACTGCAGCTACAGCCGCGACACACATAAAAAACATCAATAATAACTCATAAACTTGCAATATTATTTAGGAAAATCACAACATTTTACACACCAAAAATTTGGATTATCCATCCATCCATCCATCCATCCATCCATCCATCCATCCATCCATTTTCTAACCCGCTGAATCCGAACACAGGGTCACGGGGGTCTGCTGGAGCCAATCAAAACAAAACAAAATCCATCCTCCTCTCTTTCCTCAAAAACAGTTCAATTACTCTGTCGTACAGATTATCCATGCGCTTCAGTTCCATCACGAAGTCCCTTTCTATCGCCATCAAAGCTAATGCTGAAAGTCGAACCTGCCCTGTCGTATTTCTGGCATAAGTTTTAATTCACTTTAGGGCTGAAAATGTCCACTCGACAGAAGCAGGGAACACGGGAATGGTCACCGCCAAACATACCAATGTGTACAGCTGCCCCATGCTCTCATTCAGATTTTTCTGATGAAGGAAGTCAAGGAGATCAGAGGGAGATTTTCCTATAAAATCATCCATGGCATACATTACAGTCAGTTCTGTTTTTATTCGGGACAGATCAAAAAGTGCTCCGTGGCTCTCCGTAACTGGAGAAGGCTGCATGCGGGAAATTTTTCTTGTATTCCCGAAACTTCTGGGGGTCGAGGAGCGTAACAAACATCAGTTTTTCGTGGTCTTGAAATCTGGTCTGTGTCTGGCAAATAATATTGTCCAGAATCCTGCCATGGAGTTGGCAGTAGTGCGTGCGAGGATCTTGCGCTTGACCTCTTCGTGCGCTCAGAGCACCTACGGTGCATTCAGTGGCCTCGTAGAGTTCCTCATATCGGCTTCTATCTTGCTCAGCGGTGTCACAGAACTCCTTTACCCTAGCCACACAAAACTGCACATCCAGTTTTTTGTCCTGTAGTATTGAAAAGAGCACGTCTGAATACTCAAAAATGCCATTGAAGGTGTGAAGCAAAAAACAAAACTCAAAATCATCCAGACGTGCTTTAAATCCATCAGCACAGCACACTGTGTCCTCGTCATACTCGTCATGATGCTCCAGAATGTGATGAAACAGTTCCTTTAGAGCATCTCTCTTCTCTGACCAATCAATGGGTCTGAATGCGGTGACGTTGCCGTACGCCTGCTAGAGGGCCCTAGTGAAACCAACTCAAAATCTGATTGGTTGAAGCAACAGTTTAATCGACATTTATTTTGTGTTAGAGGGCTTGCAGAACGGATTGTGAAGGCCTCCGGGCAGACTTCTTTGACTTTGACCCTGCCTGGCAACAAATGATGGCGGAAATGTGATTGGTTAAATGCTTTAATACGAAAATACATGTCTGGAAGCAGCACAACCATCGGAAAAGCTATGAAAGGAAGCGGACAGACTATTTGGAATTATTTAATAAGTATTCATGGCCAGCAGAGAAAGCCTTGCAGGCCCTGACGGTCCGCCACTGATACAACCTGATAAATAGTGATGTGTAGTTTCAGGCGGCACACAGGCTTGCAGTTACTTAAAAATGTCTCTAGTTAAGGCATCATTTGTGATCAGCTTTCTTTAGAACAGGCCACATGCCAGTCTCAATATGGCTGACAAGCTGTGCTCTTCATTGTGTTGTCCTTTTCAGTTAATGCATCAGTTTGGTAAGAGAGAGAGTGTGAGGGAGTGAGCAAATTTATAGATGTTCTGTCCAACCCCTAGAGCCAATAGGACGTCATGGTACTTAAAGGCTTCTGATACAAGCCAGTTCCAAACAGCCATACTTCAGACTAGGGAATCCATTCCCGGGCTCCCGGATTCCCGGACATTTTTCATTCCCGCATTCCCGGGAGTGAGACTGCTGTAATTCTCGGGAAAACGGGAATGGTCAAGCTTGCATATAAAGCATGTAAAAGTGTAAAAATCGATCAAGAAATAACAGTTATAGTTGAAAATAATTAAGTGGCACGGTGTTTTGGCCCACGGTGTAGTGTGTTGCCGATTAATTCAGTCAACAACAGACCAGCAGCAGTCAGTCTCCCGGCTGACTGAGCACAGTGGACTGGGAGGTGTCTGCACTCTGCAGCTCACGAATGCCAGGACGGGGCAGAGTTCATTGACATCTGTGTTGTTGACAGCTTTGAACAGCAACTTGAAATTGCAATGAGTCAGTCTGTTACATCCGCATTATACTGTGCCAAGAAACTTGCCATCACAGAATGATGACAAGAAACTGGATGCATCAGTAAAAGCTGAAATGCCGGTGTTTCAGAGCAATGGCAAGCACAGCGTTGTTTAGAACAAGTGTATCAGTTACTGATGATTGTGCCGCCTACTTCAGTGGAGGCAGAGCATGCTTTCTCAGAGGCTGCCGTACTCTGCACGAAGGTACACTCTCGCCTGGACGACCGCACACTGGACACATTGTGCTTTCTACGCTCTTATTACCACAACTAACTAGATACATGTACTTATATGACAGCATGAACTGCTTGTAGATAAGGTTAGTCTTTTATTGGTGTCAACATATTGCAGTAGTTTTATTAAAAATAAGTGTCGGTCATTCTAAAACCGTTCATATGTGAGATGCCCATGTGCTGTGTCATCCCTGGGAGCCCGGGATTCCCGGGAATGACAAGCGGGATTCCCGGATTCCCGAGAATCACTTGCCAAACTGGTTTGAGGCTTTTCCCTTCAACCCTATCATAAAATTCACTTTCCTGACTTAGTCCTGGTGGGGGGTGGGGGGGGTTTGTAAACATGAATGCTTCTCACTAATGTAACACTAATATTACATTGCTTTGCCTAAGTTATAAATAAAGACGTACAAAATATTTATCAACTTGTATGCAAAATCTCACATCACAACAGGGTGTAAGGCAAAAAATATCCCTGGATGAGTTGCCAATCCATTTCTACATGTATTCACTTGTAATAATAATAATAATACATTTTATTTATACAAGGCACCTTTCTGAGAACTCAAGGACACTGAACAAACAATAAATAAATAAATAAATTAAAGACACATTATAAACAAATTAAAACATCAGAAATTATAACAATTAAAACCAAACAAAGCCACTGTAATCATAAAGAAAAAGCCATTTTAAACAGATGCATTTTAAGTTTACATTTGAAGGATGATTTGATATTTCTAAGCTTGGTAGGTAATGAATTCCAGAGCTTGGGGGCAGAACAGCTGAATGCTCTGCTCCCCATGGTGGTTAGATGGGCGAGAGGGACGGTCAAATGGATGGAGGAAGAGGATCTAAGGTTACGGGAGGGAATGGCAACATGAAGAAGTTTGGACAGATATGGAGGGGCAAGGTTATGAATGGCATTAAATGTTAAAAGCAGAATTTTAAAATCAAGTCGAAACTTAATCGGGAGCCAATGAAGCTGCTGCAAGACTGGAGTAATATGGTGAATAGATGGGGTTCGAGTGATGATGCATGCTGCAGAATTCTGGACTAGCTGAAGCATATGGAGAGATTTATTAGAGAGACCAAAGAGGAGTGAATTGCAATAGTCCAGACGAGAAGTAACAAGACTGTGAACAAGAATGGCAGTGGTATGGGGAGTGAGGGAGGGGCGGATGCGATCAATATTACATAGGTGGAAGTAAGCAGACCAGGTGATGTTATTAATGTGAGATTGGAAACATAGAGTACTGTCGAGGATGACACCCAGACTGTTGACCTGAGGTGATGGGGAAACAACGGAGTTATCAATAACAAGAGAAAGATTATTGGCTTTGGATAATGATGATTTTGAGTCAATGAGGAGAACCTCAGTTTTGTCACTGTTTAATTTAAGAAAATTCGAAGAAAACCAGAATTTAATTTCAGCAATGCAGTCAGTAAGCGAAGATTGTGGAAAGGAAGAGGTGGGTTTACTAGAAAGGTAGCGCTGGGTGTCATCAGCATAACAGTGAAAATTAATGTTATATTTATGAAAAATATTGCCAAGGGGAAGAAGGTAAATAATAAAAAGAAGAGGCCCAAGGACAGAGCCCTGGGGCACACCTGAAGTAACAGCGGTGGGTTGGGATGTGAAGGTTTTAAGCTGAATGAACTGAGTGCAGCCTGAAAGGTAGGATCTAAACCAGTGGAGTATGGGTAATCCCAATCAAAGATAATCTAGTAAGGAGAGTGGTATGACAAATAGTATCAAAGGCTGCACTCAGATCAAGAAGGATGAGAACAGTAATTAGACCGGAGTCAGCAGCCATAAGAAGGTCATTGGTATTTTTAACAAGTGCCATTTCTGTACTGTGAAGTGGGTGAAAACCAGACTGGAACTTTTCATATAGACTATTATGAGATAAGTGGGAGTGAAGTTAGATAGCTACTATTTTTTCAAGAATTTTGGAGATAAAGGGCAGATTAGAAATAGGACGAAAATTATTGAAGTTAGTAGTATCAGCGCCAGGTTTTTTCAGTACTGGGGTTATTGCAGAAGTTTTAAAAGATGAGGGAATAATACCAGTGGTAAGAGAAGAGTGAATTATGGCAGAAATGAGAGGGACCAAAGGGGAGGCAGGCTTTAACCAGAACTGTAGGAAGGGGGTCCAGCTGACAAGTAGATGACTTAGATTTTCAGATGAGATCTGAGATTTCTGAGGAAGTGGGAAGCTGTAAAGAAGAAAAAGAGTGAATAGGTGAGTGTAGTTCAAAAGAAATACAGAGAGAATCTGGACCGAGGTGCTGATGTATCCTCTGGATTTTCTCATTAAAAAAGGACATAAGAGAATTACAGTAAGCAGTTGATTAAAGGTGAGATGGTAAAGAGTCTGGAGGTTGTGTAACATTGTTAAGTAATGAAAAGAAAGACTTGGTGTTACTTGTATTACAAGTAATTAACTGAGTGTAATAGTTAGATTTGGTTTGGACTATACAATCCTTGTAATAGAGTACATGATTTTTATGCATCTCTTTGTGGACAAAGAGTCCAGATTTTTTATATAACCTTTCAAGTTGCCTGCCCTTAGCTTTCAGAAGCCGAAGTTCAGGCGTAAACCAGGGGGCAGAAAAAGAAAAAGAAACAGATCTGTTTTTTAGCGGAACAAGAGAATTAAGAATACCATTGAGACAAGTTTTATAATATGAGACCAGTTCTACGGGATTGGATAAATTATAAAAGTCCATTTGGGAATCAATTCTATGAGACAGAAAATTTAAGTTAATATTCTTAATATTACGAAAAGATATGAGACGGGGGAGCTTAGTAATAGAAAAAGTAAGTTTAGCATTGAATGAAAGGAAAAAATGAAGGTTATAGTGAGTTCATCTGCTGTAAGATCGAAAGGAACAACACCAGAGCAGCAGATCGGGTCCAAGATATGTCCTTTACAATGGGTAGGAACATCAGTGTGCTGCTGGTATCCAAAACTCTCCAGGCAAGATAAAAAGTATCTAATGAGAGGGATATTGATATTGTCCAGATGTATATTAAAATACCCCAGCAGAATTATATTTGAAGTAATTGTAGATAAATGGGTAAGAAAGGTAGCAAGATCGTTCAAAAAATCATTGTTTGATTTAGGAGGGTGGTAGACAGTTGCAATGATGGTAGGAATAGGCCCAGACAATTGACACACAGTTGATTCAAAAGAGCTAACAGCAGGAGCAGGCAACAGCAGGACTTTCCACTTCTCACAATAAAGTATCACAACACCTCCTCCACGGCCAGAGACACGGGGTTGATAAGTGTAAACAAACCCTGGGGGGGTGGATTCATTAAGTTGAGAAAAGCCTTGAGGTTGCTGCCAAGTCTCGGTTAAACAGAGAAAGTCAAACTTACGGTCAATGAAGAGATCCTGAATGAGATGTCCCTTGCCCGTGAGTGAGTGAATGTTCAAGACCGAAATTGACAACGTTGCTGTCGCATTTGACAGTGGTGTTAGTCGACCAAGCTAAGTTGGCCAACACGCTGTGGTCAGCATTCCTGTGTTATGTGGAGGGTGCCGAGAGTTGGACCAGATAGAGTTAATTCCTTTTGAGGCGTCAATTTGGAATCTCTGGCGGGACTCATGATGGATGTATCTCCAACGGGGGAGAAATATGATGTCCGGGTCGAAATGCAGCACAGACAGCAGAGGCACAGACTGGAGGAGATGCAGTCGAAGAAGCTCAGCAGCGGAGTACTGGAGGAGGCCCATCGCAGGTTGGATAGCGAGCGACAGAAGACACCAAACAAACATTAACCAGGTGAATATCCTACCAGTCCACATTGTAGGCAAGGCCACATGCAGCTCAGGCTTCCAGAGAACAAACCAGGTAAGTTCTGAAACGAAACGGGGGTTAGGCTGAAGCTAATGCATACACAGCATACACAGCCACACAGAGATATCAGCAATAATGGCAAAAATACCATCAAAATCACCAGTCATAGCAAAAATCAATAGTCTAGTTACCGGCGAGCAGCAGCAACCAGTCCCTCCTGCGTTCACTCAAACCGGAAGTGAGACAGTCAGTCTCTTGTCTTTACAGTTAAGCCTACATTCACTCAAAACAGGCAATATATAGGAGAAAATCAACTGTATTATTGTGATATTTCTTTTCTACTTACATTTCACCAATTTTCTTCAAGGATAATTGTACTCATCAGGTTCGTTACCGGGTTGGTCTACTGTCTCACCTTAAGATTAACACACACATACACAGATATACGCAAACACACAGACCTTAACCACAAAAGTACAGTATGAATGCTGTATACACATGCAGTTATTCCCTAGCACTTCAACCCACACAAGTACCGTATAAATAACACATGCGCAGTCTGCTTTCCCAAGTACTATAGACTTGTTTATCATAGGCATGAACAACATGCAAAGTCTTAGCTATATCTCAGACCGAAATATTACCTTTGGTCTTGAAGAACATATTCAGAAATACAAAGGCTCAACATCCCTGGCTAGAGGCCGTTTATCAACCAGTGAGTGTTTAACTTTTACGCACTGTTCATTATTGGACAGAGCTCTATGCTCTTATGCCCTTGCAGATCGAATCATATGGCACTTCCAACATCTCCATGTGCTCTAAATATTTACCTCATTACCTCAATCACTCTAGATATGAAGCCAAAGTAAAGAAAGTTAAAAGCAACATAGTATTTATTAAAGAGCAATACTACCAGTAGAGGAAAGCATAAAAGAAAATGTGGATAGTAAAATTTGGACATATATAGTCTTTAGAAAAAGGCTTATGAAAAGTTAGATGTCAAAGATTAATATCCTGGGCAGCTTGTGATCTGGAAACCAAAATTGTTCATGAGATACTTTAGATGGCGATCAGATGAAAACGATTGCATGTTGCTGGTGCCCTCTCCTGATGTCGCTGTGTCTTCTGCTTGTGACACCGCTCTCACTCTCTTCTGACATTGCTGAACTCTTGTCTTGTTCTTTAGTCCGTCATATTAATTTTAAAATTCCAAGGGGGTTTCAAAACACATGATTATTGGTGGTCAGTATGATAGATGAATTTGCTCAAACTCTTTAATCTGTTTGAGTATGTCTGTTTTAAGAGTCTTCCTGTCCCAAGCTGTAAAATGGTTTGGCAATTTTTAGTCTCATGGCATCTCCTTCTGTTTGCAGGTTATAAAGTAATCAGATACAGCTTGGAGCATCAGCATGTCTTCCTTTCCCAAGCTGTAAACCAATTTAGTCCTGGTGCCCTTCTCTTCACAGGTGAGAAAATCATCAGTACAGCTTGAGGCATCTCCTGAATTCCTGTTCAGTTTAAACATGTTACTGTGATAGATACTGGTACAGTTCAGGAAAACGGAATGCTTTAATTTCCTGACTCCTTAAACATTAAGTTTATCGTGTCCATTGGGGCAAAATATTTGTTTTAATGTGATACAATTTGTTACCCGTCCTTGTAAAATTAAGTTAATTTTTGTTTTTGTGAGCAAAAAATAAAATATAAAGTTTAAAATCCACGGCACTACGTCAACATACTCTGCAATTCTTTTTGATGTAGAATGAAACCTGAAGAAAACTGAACATGCAAACTACAGAAAAGCAAATGAATAAAACAGTATTAGACCCGTATCGATGAGTGAGGGAGGGTGTGCCAAACAATGAACAGTGAACTGCCTGCTGGTGTCAGAACACGTTTAAGCCAACTGGAGGCATGTGCAGGAAAACTAAGCTTGGCAGAGTAGACTAATTGGTTAATTAATTACAATTTTACAATTTCAGATTTTTTTTCAAAATTTTACCATTTTATTCCAGGTCTTACAAATGCTTTACTTTTGAAGAGGCTGTAGTATGCTTTTTGACAATGTATTATAACTTGGTACAAGATATTAAATCTAAAAGTTGTGTACTATTCTGTTACCAACAATAAGCACAGTTGTTCAGCTCCATTCATCACATTTGGTTACTGAGCAGACTTTCTACTGTAAAAATGTCATAGCCAACTATTCAGACTCTTATGGTCTTATCTTGTGTTACACCTACTAATGGCTTTTTGATTTGTTTCTACTTCTGTTGACACTATTATATTTTTATAATTATATTGTATATTTTCATAATTATATTGTTTGGAGTCCTCTAAAAACACATGTAACCTGATAATTTAGGTATAAATTTTCAACAGTAACTTTCAGTTTAAGATTATAGGGAAAAATGAAAAATAAGTATAAAATTAAATTTTTCATTCTCATTCATAATAGTGGTTATGAGATCAGATCTGACTATGGCTTATTTGGTAATATTTCAATTACCTATCAAGCCATACATTATGGTTTAGTAGGTATACAGGTTTGGCCTGATCTTCAGCAAATCTGTTAAACTTGTTTGTGCTCCAGTTCCAGTGAAAAATGTAAAACATTTAAGGTGTATACTACATGTGAAGCAATCTGGGATAGATTTTACATTAAAAGGTACGGTGTGTTTATGCATTACAGAATTAGTTGCTAGTGTTACCAGATGGAAAAGATTCAAGTCTATTTTTAAATCTTGAAGAGAAAGAAATATGATAACAATAACATATTATGATAAAGTTCTGCGCAGTAAACATACTTAATGTTTTGCATTCTTAGCAGGTATGTAGTTTTCTACACACCAGTCACAGTACTATGGCTGTTGCATGTGGGCTGCCAGTGTTGTTTTCTCATTTTGTTCCATCTTATTAGAAATTTTTCATTTGACTACTGTTTTCCAGAAATAATACAATCAGTCTAGCAAATACTTCATTGTCAACAGTTGTGTGTTGTCATCTGTCTGTGTTATATGTGGCACTAAATTCATGTTTCCCATTAACAAATCCATGATAAGTGCATTATACATTATTGCCTTAATTATATGTGAGGATATCTCCAATCTGCCATGTAGCTTGCACGTTATTGTAGAACAAGCTAGACCCATAACCAGATTTAATCATATTTAATATGTAACTTTTTCATTTTTCCAAGCATGAAAAATGTGTATACGACTTTTCAATTTAAAACCACCATAATCAGGTAATTTAAACTTTCACATTTTCTCTGACCTTGTGAACAGTTTCTGGTGATGCCGTAGTAGATCATTACTACCTTCAAGATGGCCTGTTGTGCTTGTAGTGCATTACGTCAGGTGATTCTTCTCTAAAAACAAACATTTATGACTGAGAACCATGCACTTCATCTTTAGTTTACTCAGTACTTCCCATCAGATTTAGGTTCAGTTAATTGTGATTCTTTAACTTCACCTTTGTCTTCTTCCACTAAACTTATCGCTAAGTAAAACTTCATGCCTCCTCTTACTGCCATTGTCTCTTTGTGTCACAGAGCCTTTTCCTAACAGTTAGTGGATTATTTAATTTTTAGCATAATTTTTATCTTAGCAAAATATCACCTTGTTACTTTACATGCTGTTGTTTTAATTTCTTTGTAATCACGGAAGCCTTAATACTGAAGTACATCATCTAAACTTTCCATAATTACTTTACATCAGTGTCTTATTTGATAAAGATTCTGTTTTTATTGAGATAAAATAATGTGAGCCCATGGCAATAGGCAGCAGAGCAGTAGGACTCGTGATGCATTTGGTTTGAGCTTTTATTGAAGTGCAGCAAGTATGTTGTTGTAATTGTGGACTTTTTTTTTCCAGTTGGACAAATGAAATTGCTGACGTCAACACACAAGACTGTAAAACAGATGTCAGACATATGCACTCAGTTAACTTAATACAATACCACTCAGTGGTCAAGGTTAACAAGACTGTGGGCAGACGAAACCTAGTGGCACAGCTGACAACTACATTTAACTCCTGTGCTATTGACTAATATGGGGAATTCTGGGAATGTTTGGGTCCCCCCTCGAATATACTGCAACTCTATGTCTGACACATGTCTACCTTTATTATCTACCAAAGCCTGTATCTACCATACAGGGTATCCACCATAGCGTGTACTAACAATCATCGGAGCTGGGTGCCAATTTACTGCAAGTCACATGCAAACGCAACAAGAAACACATTACAACTATTAAAAGGTACAAATTAATTTAAAGTTGAATTGTGTGTAGAGTACCAGGAGTGAACCAAGCAGGCATCATAAAAACCTGCAAATTCTCCAAGTTCTGGAATTAAACCTAGCACCCAAGAATCTTGATGTGAATCCCTCTGCTCAGGGCTGTTCCATTTTGTGCAGGTTTCTAAAAGTGACGTGTATGAAAATGCAGCAAAATAAAATTTACTAGGGAACTATTTAAACTATGAAATAAGAACTTTTATAAACTAAAAAGATAGATACAAAGGTCGGTCACGTGTAGCTCACAACCTACTAGAATATTCTGGTTACAGATAGAAATGGTGGCAAATGTGGTATCTGGGGCTACTACATTTTTTATTGGAGTAATTTTTGGCTAAGATGATAACAAAAGAGCAGCTACCACATCATGGTGCTCACTGCCCACCTCTAACCTTTGACACTGCACTGTTTTTTCCAAAGCAAGGCACCTAGACAGAGCTGAAGAGACTGTGTTCATGATTTTGTAGGAAGAGACATTCTTGTGATGCTGCTGATGTAGATGATCATGATTATATGGTCCTTATGTCTGCATCTACTTGTATTTCTAGTTAAGCCAACATTAAAAGGTTAACTGAGCTCTGTTTTTCTTAACGGATGTAAATTCATCAAATTTTTAGAAAAGGGTAATCCATTCATCACACAGACTTACTCTATGCCATCTGCATTTGGTACAGCTTAAACTAAAATATAATGTCTGATTTACTAAACCAGGTTGCAGAAAGAATACAGACAGCAGATTTTGTAGTTAATATAATGATTTTTTTATGTACCAGGAATCAAAAACTAAGCAAATATTATTTAGAGAACATTTAAACAGCACAGGGTGGTACGGTGGCGCAGTGAGAGCGCTGCTTACTCGCAGTAAGGAGACCAGAGTTCGTGGAGTCTGCATGTTCTGCCTGTGTCTGCGTAGGTTTCCTCCGGGTGCTCCAGTTTCCTCTCACAGTCCAAAGACATACAGATTAGGTGAGCTGGTGATTCTAAGTTGGTCCTGGTGTGTGTGTGTTTGCCCTATGATGGACTGGCATTCTGTCCGGGGTTTGTTCCCTGCCTTGCACCCTAAGGTAGCTGGGGTAGGCTGCGGTGTACCCCCGTTACCCTGTTCAGGGCTAAGCAGATTAGAAAATGACTCACTGACTAAAACAGAACAAGCATTTTGACAAGAACAGAACATACAGCACGGCTAAGCTCACCAAATGTATCCACCTAATTTCACCAAAATAATATCAAGTCATGCTACTAGGTTACATATTCCATATGTCTATAGTCTGTAAAACTTTCTAACATTTGTGTGAAATTTACCCTTAACAAGTTTCCAAGTGTGTGCCTTTTTTCTTGAACTATTTTAGGTATTCAAAACTTCAATCATGTCACTTCTTATTCTCCATTATTCTCCATTAGCTTGAAATTGAAAATCCTTTATCTTTCCTCATAGTTCCTACCTATTATGCCTAAATCAGCCTATTTTCTCTTCTCTGGACTTTCTCTAGCACTGTTATATCTTTTTTCTAGCCCTGAGACCAAAACTGCACTTAGTAGTTCAGGTGAGGCCTCACAATTGCATTATAAATATTGAGCATAATCTAATTGGACTTGTACTCTACACATCATGCTGAATAAGCTAACATTCTGATAGCCTTCTTAATGGCTTCTGAACACAATTTTGATGTAGATAGTGATGAGTCCCTTATAATTCCTAGGTCCTTTTCCTGAGATGTACTCTTAAAGTTTTTGTCCTTCTGTTGTGTATTCAAATCTAATATTTCTACTTCCTACATGTAATACTTTACATTTACTTACATTCAGTTCCATCAGCCACAAATCTGCCCAAGCCTGTATGCTGTCCAAATCCCTCTATAATCCATCCATCCATCCATTTTCCAACCCACTGAATCCTAACACAAGGGTCATGGGGGTCTGCTGGAGCCAATCTCAGCCAACACAGGGCGCAAGGCAGGAGCCAGTCCTGGGCAGGGTGCCAACCCACTGCAGGATACACACCTACACACCAAGCACACACTAGGGCCAATTTAGAATCGCCAATCCACCTAACCTGCATGTCTTTGGACTGTGGGAGGAAACCGGATCACCCGGAAGAAAGCCATGCAGACACGGGGAGAACATGAAAACTCCATGCAGGGAAGCAAACCCGGGTCTCCTAACTGTGAGGCAGCAGCTCTACCAATGCGCCACTGTGCCGCCCTCCCTCTATAATGATTCAACCGATTCCAGATTATCTGCTCCTCCACTTAGTTTGGTTGGTATCAACTTCAAAGTTAACTAGCTTGTTATTTATACTCCTGTTCAAAATATTTATATATATTTTAAAAATGGCAGCAGCCCCAGCACTGATTCCTGTGGGACAATACTTTTTTTAACGTTCTTGCACCATAACCATTTGCTTCCTGTGAAACTGCAAAGATGTTTTTGGGCTGGGTTTATACTTTTTATTGTAATTTTAGTTTTGATTTTAATTAGCCTACTAATATGAACATCTCTCATGTAGGATCGTGTAGAGCGTTTTTTGACTCAGTTTTTGAGATGTCCATAACAGTAATTTTGGTGTAGCAGCACATGAATAAATAAAGGGTAAATGACAGCCTGTGATTTAAGATCATAGTACCATGACTTGGATGGTGCTCCTGTTAGTCAACCAGACAATTTTGCAACCATGTTTTTAAATAAAATGAAAGATCCCCTGCAGTTAGGATGAAAATTGCCTCTCTTAAAAAATCCAGGCCTTTCAAAAAAAAACTCCTTCCACTCATTTACAAAGGCTAACATTTTATTTGTCCTCCAGCAGTTACATTTATGAAATTTGCGTTCACAGAAAAGAGGTCCAAAATGTACGTATGGAGCTTTCCAGCAAAAGATGGGATTTATAAAAGAAATCTGAATGGGAGAACTTGTGTATATCTACAGCAACTCTAACCTCTCCATATGGTATGACACCATTGATAAAGTAAGGAAATGCAGCCAAAGCCGCTAAAAAATGACTCACAAGCATAAGAATTCATATCACCGAGTTGTTATTATAATGTGTGTTGATGTGACCAACATATTAAACCTTCAAAACTTACGAATATGATGCCTTTTCAGTTGACGTTTAAGATAGCCAACACTGTGTATTTGCAATGAAGAACATTTTTGGTTTTTTTTTGTAAGCTTATATCAGCTACCTGTTGTCACATCTTGCAGGATTAGAAACTAATGTCATCACCTGTTGTCAGTAACTGTATTAAGTAAAAACATGGACATGATTCACAGGAAGCCTTGAGGTTAATCAGCTGCCTGAATTTTACGTCACCAGTCATTGCCGGTTTGTTTCTCTTTCAGACTACAAAGAGAAATGGAGAAGCAGTTACTGACTGTGGCTTTTTTCTTACCTTGCACAGTTCCACCTTCACAATAACCTCTGCCGAATTCTCAAAAGGCCTGCTTGTATGAAAATACATTGGAGGATTCTGTTCTAAAAACTGAATAAAAACTAAATAAATAAATTACCTGGTTTAATTTAACTAAATAAAATAAATTAAACATACTGAAAATCTAACAAAAATCTAGTTACCTTAAGCACATAGTAAGTATGTAACATTCTCTGAACATGACATGCAAACACCCCATCAGACCATGTTACATCTTGGTGTCCATATCAAAAGTTCTCTAGGTTTTAATTGTAAGAAAAATAACGGGGGCAGCCACAAGGGATGGATTCTAATAGCACACTATAGATGTCTCATTAACGCTGCCTGATGTAATATTCTAACACAGAAAAAAAACTTTGATCTGTCTTACTCTAAACTCATATACTGACTTCTACCATGAGACACGTTGGGCAGTCTCTCCTTAATTGAGTTCATTTATTCAATCATTTATTTCAATACAGGACAAACATCTATGCATCCTGGAAAAAGCAGAAACTAACCCACATTGGATATCACTTCAACCAAGGCAACCTTAAACACACAAATGCATTGATGTATGCCTTGCCAGTTTATAATTATTATTTTTTGAGGAAACTGGATGACATATAGAAAACACATATGTGAAGAGCACATATGCAGTGGACAACCAAGCTGTTTGGTAGTTCTGCTAACATCTGCATTATGGGGTTGCTCCTCTTGCAGAGGATTTACTGTTTTATCTCCCATACTAGTCATTAAGCCCGTTACAATAATGGGCGCTAGAACAGTAGTGCATAAACATTAGTAGGAACAGTCTATATTAAATGGCAAGGGACCTTGACCTCATTCTGTTTGTTGGTCGTATTTTTCTTTGTCTTTCAGCCTTTCTTTTGTTGATGTTTACTTGCTGAGCTGACCGTTCTTCGTGGGCTGCCGCTGTGTATTGTGTGTCTTTAACTTTCTGTGACAGTAATACTGTCTTGTACGTCCGCTGGCTTGTACAGTACGTCCGTAATATACTTTTAATTTTCTCTGGCAGTAATACAGGCGTGCGCGTCGGTAATATGCCTTGAATTTTCTCTGACAGTAATACTGGCTTGTATGTGGCTGTAATATGCGTCACTGTATTGTGTACCTTTAATTTCCTCTCGCAGTAATACTGGTTTGTATTTCCATAAAACGCCTGTAATTTTCTCTGACAGTAATATCTCGCATCGCACCGTGCCCCGCGCATGCACACTTCATCAGAAGACACACACACACGGACACCTGGACACACAGGGATTTTATTAAAGAGGATAGTATTATTTGCAGAAACTGTTCACAGGGGTATTGGCAATATTTCATAACAGAGTGTGAAAACCTTTAAAATCTTTAAAATAAACATCCAAAAATGACTAGAACAAGGTGAATTTGGTGTGAGCATCAGTAATTATGAGGAAGCCCTGAAAACAATGCTATAGGATGCTAATAAAGTAAGAAGCTGCAATGCCATCCCAAAAATTCTATAGTCTTGTACCGGCACCATTGTATAGCTCCCACAAACAGAAACCACTGTGAAAGGATTCAGACAACACAGGAAAAGGTTTGGGGGCAGCTGTCCATATACTTGAAGTGTGGCTGCCAAAGATGAAGGTTTGGTTCATATTAAACTGGTCTTAACAGATCTTAGTCCAAAAAATGAACAAACAGACAGGCAAACATGGCAGTTTTAAAGTCAGGCAAGGAAAGTGATGTCATCAGGGCAGGAACCAGAAGTGATGTCATCAGGCCCGGAACTGGAAGTGCCGTCATCAAATCCA
This sequence comes from Erpetoichthys calabaricus, assembly GCF_900747795.2. Classification (NCBI taxonomy): domain Eukaryota; kingdom Metazoa; phylum Chordata; class Cladistia; order Polypteriformes; family Polypteridae; genus Erpetoichthys; species Erpetoichthys calabaricus. Next base: position 94,062,437 of record NC_041395.2, read on the forward strand.
GGCTGAATTTCCTATGGTCAGTCTGCTGATGAAAAAGAGAAAGGATCGGTGCACTCTGCCAACCCCTGGTCTGGTCATTTGATCCCTTTAGCTGCCTCCCGTGTGCATGTGTGTGACACCACATTCATTCTTTCATGTTATTTTGTGAGTGTCAGCTCTCGATTTCCAGAATGATAAAATTTAACAGAAGTATACATCTGTGAAATGTGGAAGAAAAATGAAAGTGTAAATGTAGTCTGAACTGGCAAGGTTCATAGTTAAGAAAGACAAAGAAGAACATCAGGAACACAAATAAGCAGACATCAAGTAACTGAAAAGAAAATGAATATGCACACTTGACAAAAGAGAGGTTAAGTAAACTCAGATTGGGCATCCAAGGTGTGACTGTGATCAACACAGCTTGCAAAAGATGGCGTGCCTTTGATATTGAAAATTAGAAAAAGGTCAAAATGCCAGCTTCAGAAAAACAATGGCATGAACTTTATCTAGAAGTGCTAGTGGTTGTTTATTGGAAAACTGTTGTACTGGTCAAGTTGAAATGCTGCTATACTGAGGAATAATAATTCATTCATTCCATTTATTTGGCGCTTTTCTCAGTACTCAAAGCGCTATCCACACAGGGAGGAACCGGGAAGCAAACCCACAATCTTCCACAGTCTCCTTACTGCAAAGCAGCAGCACTACCACTGCACCACCTGTGAGGACAATACTACATGATTTCTCTAGGATAGTATCAAATAAGTAAAACTACCAAAACAAATAACTAATGATTGGGTTAATACCACTAATTTTCCTAAGAGGGTTTAGTTTCTAAGCTTACTATACAATGTGCAGTATATCTTATTGGCGAAGCTTTCATGAAGTGAAAATTTTTGCAGTAAATAATTTTAGTTGGGGTACTGGTTAAAGTATGCCAGGTTTCTGTGACCTTTACCCAAGTTTTATAGAGTTTTCAATTACATTCAGTTCCCAAAAGTGATTCAGCTTTGTTCATGAACATCATTTTATGACTGCAATATGGCACTGTGCTAGTGGAGGACCTGGCAACTGAAACATTTCTACTTACTGTCATAACATGTAGTACACTGATAAGACTGCTCCTTGTGCTTGGTTTGAAATTTGTGCACATGGATTTTGACTCAAATCTTTACAAAATGCATGATAACGAATAGATGTATATGCTAAGTCTATGGGGAAAAAAATATGCTCACAATAAATGGATTTAACTGTTTAGCTGTCACCTTTAAACTTACAGAAAATCTGGAAAAAAAAAGAAAATTGGCCCCCTTTGGATTATGAAAAATAATGTATTTTAATGTTTAAAAAGTTTTCAGAATATCTCTAATAAATAATAGGTATGTGTTTATTTAGTTAATTCTACCCATCTGCAGATTGGTTATTAAATGTGAGGCACTGACAAGGGTAACCTGAAGCTATTTTGAAAACATGATTGAGTTATTTGTATCTCAGGCATTGCACAAATTCCTGTAAGACTTGTTATAACATCTATCAGGGAGTGGTTTCCACAGTGATTACAAACCAGTTACTGTATTTTAATTCTTCCAAAGAAAAGATAAAAGTAGATTTTGTGTAATTAGACTGCAAAGGTCATCTCTTATTTTATTAACTAAAGGGCATGTCTTTTCTGAGCTTTTATAGTCATATCTGAGTTTATTTATAAGGCTTTATGACCGTATAAAATTCTGTCAAGGATTAAGATACATAAATTTATTTTTTTTGAAGTGTTGATAATTATCTGGCAAACAGCATGACAGGAACAATATCTCTGGGAGCAGTGAATGAATTTTTTAGAATTATTGGTTTAAACTTATGAAATCCTGAAAATGATATGAACGGGCGGCACGGTGGTGCAGTGGGTAGCGCTGCTGCCTTGCAGTTAGGAGACCCGGGTTCGCTTCCTGGGTCCTCCCTGCATGGAGTTTGCATGTTCTCCCCTTGTCTGCATGGGTTTCCTCCCACAGTCCAAAGACATGCAGGTTAGATGCATTGGCTATCCTAAATTGTCCCTAATTTGTGCTTGGTGTGTGTGTGCCCTGCGGTGGGCTAGCGCACTGTCTGGGATTTGTTCCTGCCTTGCGCCCTGTGTTGGCTGGGATTGGCTCCAGCAGACCCCCGTGACCCCTGTAGTTAGGATATAGCAGGTTGGATAATGGATGGATGCATGATATGAACACAACAGGCTGAAAAAAATTGTAAACTTCCAGTAGGTGTGATCAAACCCAAGTAAGAAAATTACAGTGTATGTTTCGTCCATGTATCATTTACATATTACATTTTTTGATTCACTTTTTGTTGTTTAATACTTTTGGAATATAGTTCATCAAATAAATGATAAAACACAGTGTGGATAAAGCTTCTAGGATATCTGTGCAATTGATTTTTGCAGCAGCAATTCAACTATGAATTATGTTGACGTGACCAGCCACTTTAACACCACAGCAAAATAAAAAGCCTGTGTGTTGCTGGACTTGTGTCTCATCTCTGTCTGTGTTGGTTTGGGGAGTCAGTGCATCCCCTGCAGGTCACAAGTCTTTATATTTCACTGTGAGAAATGTTTCCTAATAGTTTCCCAGACTGTAAGCACAATATAGAGGATGAATAAGCACAATAAAACACACAGCACTCCTTTCACCTCCACTCCTACCCCAGCAAGTGTTGTACCTCCTCCTCCCGACTCTGGCCCCCTGGAAGAGGCTGGGCGGCCCACTTTTATGTCAGACCTGGGAGTACTTCCAGTACTGGGGCATAGCATCTCTGTGTCAGATGGGAACCTCCTGAAACAGAGAGGATCTCCCCCTGCAGTACCCAAGGACCCTGACAGGATTATCCCTCAGAATTACATTTCCTATATATCCTTGCAGGTGTCCCTTATGGGTCCATGCCAGTGGAACACTGCCATCTATTAGGCTGGGGGAGGAACTGGCCTGAATGTGCCAACTCCCCCATATTATGCATTCATTCAACCCTTTGTAAGGGATGTTGCTTCAGTCTCATCCTAGCTGGATTATGCCTCCTTCCATTCTGTCCTTCCATTATGTTATCCCGGTCAGGAAAGGGTCCAGCACAGCACTCACAATACATAAGGCTTTATTTCCAACATTAAAGACAGCTGGACTGAGGTAACATACCAGTTAACTGTGATATTGTTATTTCAGGAATATTGAAATGTGACTGATGTGTCACTGAAATGTGCAATGAAATGGGATTTTCTGTTACCTTCATTGTCCTGCCACCTGGAGTCACCAAAAAGTCTGTGTAGCACTTGCAAATGGTCACAAATAGCTGTAGCATTATGCCAATTTTCATGACAAGTTCATGTTTTATAAATCTTAACATTTGCGTAAGGAATGGCTTACACACATTTCCAAGAATAAGGACATTTTATACAGGAACTCACACCATATTCATTCCAATATAGACAAAGGTATTTTAACCACACAGTAGCTGCACATGTCACAATTTGTCAGGCTTTGAAAATTATAAATTTTGCTTGAGAGTATTAATTGGTTATCTGGTGGTTTTTAGTCACAGGGAATCTGGGTTTAGAATGAGTTCTTCTGGGAATTCAGTCTCTTAAACAATGCTATATTGTGTGAACTCTTTTAGGGCTGATGTTGACTTTTGTTGGCAGCAGGGGTTGAGGTTGGATGTTGACTGTAGTTGACATCCAGGGGCAGAGGGTAATAATCAGCTGTAGACGTCGACCCACTACCACGTTACAGGTAGACCCTGTTTGCTAGGAGGACTGTTAGAACCTTTGACTTGACATCGAATCCCTGTGTGTGTGTGTGAGGAGCATGGGGTAAACAACGTCTAGAATGGCATCGACGTCGGGCAAAAGAGCAAAGCAGATGTGCAAAGCAAAATACTCTGTGGGCATTATTAATTTCTTTGCTTTTTCATATTATTGCTGAATCAGACTCTGACCTATCAAACTCCAATTTTGATGCAAGTGATCTGGAAATGAAAAACAAAAGGCAGGTAGCTGCTTCTTTTCCAGATAGTGCCTTTCAGAATATAAACCAGTAAACCCCCGATTCTCTAAAGAATCGCAAATGCAAGAATGACAAGTACTTTCTGTTCCCTCCAATCTTTGAAGGTATGTAATATCATGGAGTGTCCTGGGAAGGTTTTCATTTAATGAAATAAATATATTTGTAGTAAAGCTGTTTCTTTTTGGAGCCATGACTCGTTTGGTTCTGGTGTTTTAGAAGCGCGTTGTAGGCGCCTTCGTTCATTGTTTTTATCCATGCAGTCTCGTTTTTGTTTTTCTATGGGTGTGTTGTTAGCTAGAAGTCGTTTGCTGTTAGGAATCATAATTGATCCCCAGACCGTAGGCACTTTGGAGTAGCTGACTGCTGGCACTGTCAGTAGTCACCACTACCTCAGGTTTAAATACATACACATATATAGATAGACGCCGCATTCACTGTGTTTCCCAGTAGACACGATACGTCAGCCTTATTGCGAGTGGCAAACGTGCTATTTAAACTAAGGCTCACTTGAGCACATAAATGCATAGCTTTGCAAGCTTAGCCTGGCTTAGCTAAAGTAAAGATTATAAAATGGGATTTTCTAACGGCCAAATATAACCGAAACAATTATTCAGCCTTACCTATGAAATGTAATCACCCGGGATCTGGTTTGGAGCGTACAGTGGTTTGTACAATTCCAAGCAGCACATTATTCATTACTTCACTCCACAGCAGTGCCACTCACAATATGGTGGCGACATTGACGTACGATTCTGCTAGTCATGAGGCATGTTTCAGAAGCGCGTTGTAGGCGCCTTTGTTTATTGTTTTTATCCATGCAGTCTCGCTTTTGGCAGCGGTGGTAGTGTGTACAACTTGCCTGCTGCCTTTGGCATCTGTGCATATATACTGTACAACCTGGCGTGCACGCTGTACCTCAGGTTTAGTTTACAGGTCGTAGCCATACGGACTCGTTTTTGTATTACTAATCGTTGAGCTCTTTCTTTTTGGAGCCGTGACTCCTTTGCCTCTGCTGTTTCAGAAGCGCGTTGTGGGCGCCTTCGTTCAATGTGTTTATCCATACGGGCTCATTTTTGTATTTCTGTTAGTTGAGCTCTTTCATTGTGGAGCCGTGACTTCTTTGCTTCTGGTGTTTCTGAAGCACGTTGTAGGAGCCTCCGTTTATTGTTTTTATCCATGCGGTCTCGTCTTTGTTGTTCTGTGGCTGTGTCGTTAGGTAGAAGTTGTTTACTGTTAGGAATTATAATTCAGCTTACTTTTAATACTGAATTACCGTTATGTGATTCAAATATGCCACACTGACTGCTGGCACAGTGGATTAGAGCAAGTTTAGTTTACAGGTTGTGTTGTTTGACTCTGGGAAGCCGCTGGATTTGACTCTGGGGCGCTGAGGTGCTGTGCGCATGCGCCTCGGTGCGTCCTGCGTCCGGCGTTCATGCATATAATTATACAACTGTTGTTTAGTAATATAGATGGTTAGACAAACAGGAATGTAGTAAGTTTGTAAGCAGTGTTACAGCCAGTCTTAGAAAGCTAATGTTTAATGTTAAATGCTTATAGTGTTTGTTTTGTATGCTTTTTAAAAAACTGAGTTTTTGGGGAAAATATTCAGACCTGGGAGGAAATGGAAAAAAAATTAGCCCTGAATGAGTTAATGTTACATCCTTGTAACTATAATGTTGCCATTTTGTGGCCATGTTACCAACACGCAGAAGCCATTGCTGGGTATGTTGCTGCTGAAGCTGCACTCTACAATGTTATCTATGCGATGACATCTAGATCAGCACCACATGTACCTCAGCATCCAAGTTTGTCTGCAAAAGTATTTTGAAGATATTTATTTTGCTTGTTTATAATCCTGGTTAAGGCCCTTTCTGCCTTTCATTTTTATTGTGGTGATCAATCTTCACTTTCCCTTTGTTTTATGACTCTGTACTGCTTGGCAGTAGAATGCCCATGTTAGGCCAAAGTTCCTTTCCCCTTTTTCTGTCAAGATGATCAACTTGAAGAACTTCCAGTCTTCCCTGGAATAGGTGAAGAGACTGGGTAGGTCACCTTTCAGGATGCCCTTACTAAGTATTCTTTGAATCCTTGACTGCCTGGGGCCATCCTGGGTGAGTCTTACTGTGACTGGCTTCTGATATTCACCTGAGAAAAACAAGAAAACATACAGTATTTTGAGCAATATAAAAATTACTTGTACCTTCCCTGGGCTTTACCTATGCTTCATTGCAGATTTCATGAGGAGGAGGAAGAGAAGGAGCAACCTGTGACTAAATACTGTACATTACTTGGACCATTCCGAAGAAAAACAATAGGGAAAAAAGTAAAGGTTGCACTGGCTATGTATTAACATTTCTTTTCAGATCCTCAGCAAGTGGAAGACCTGCCCAGCAACGATTGACATTGCTTCCATTTCATCCAAACTCCTCTTTTAGCCCCCCAAGCTATAAAGATGGCTCAGACTACATAGTACTAGTGAGTAATGTCTTTGGAGTACAGAAAAAAAGAGGAGCACAGTGCATTGGCAGAGAAGAAGAGAGGTAATAAAAAGATTGGGGTTGACAGTTGAGAAGAAAAAAGTCAAGGATAAACACTGAAGCTGCCCAATGAACTAGTCAGGTGTCAGTGCAGGTTAGATCATTCTAGACAGGGCAGGTTGTATTGTTTTTGTTATTTCTTGATTACACAACTGTAGTATGGCATAAATAAATTTGACTAAAGGTGCTGCTGATGTGTTTGCTCCCCTGGCAAGACTGAGTTGAGGACAGAAGGCTACAGGGACTAATAGTCACACAGGTTTTTCTAATCTATAGCAAACAGACAAAACAAACAAAAAAAAAGAGGTCAAAATATGGAGCAAAATCAAAGACCAAAAAATCAAATCAGAAAAAACCCTGCTGCAGCTACTGCTTAGAACTTTGGTCCAAGTTCCAAAACATAGTGTGGAAACTGTAACATTCATATACTTTAGGCTTTGTTGTACATGAACTAGTTCAAAAGAGCGCGTTCATTGAACCAGCTCATTTTTCTTAGAACGGTGAACTTAACATAACATATTTGCAAGTTAAGAACTTGAATGTGAGCTAGTTCAGTTTTATGTGAAATTCTGAATCTGGTTTAGGTCCCGATTAAACGTTTTGCCTTACCCTGTCATGTAGGGGTGGAGCCAAATCTGAAAACCGTATTCAGATAAACACAAATAGTGTACTTCTACGAATATTTGTTTCGTACAGATTTTTTGCCATTTATTTGTATTTGGAAAAAATAACGTAAAATCAAACAGGCACTGTCTGTGTCTGCCTGCTTGTGCTTAAACAGCACCCCCACTGACACGAGCACTCAGTGAAGCTCCACTTTCGCTTTTAGGAAAGCGTACTTCGCAAGGCCACTTTATATTTTTTCCCATTGGACAATGCAATATGTGCCGCAAATTTTGACTGGCAGCGTAATATGTTACTTTACCTACACGCTGGTTCGACAGTCACCATTTGTGTCACACGGTTGGAAATAGAGCAGTAATTTATATGTATACTTGCATCTTTTTAATTTCTTTTTTGACAGGGAGGATATTAGCATATATTGTTATAACTCAATAAAGTGTATTTAAATAAAAAAGTCTTCATAATTATTGTATTTTATACAAGAACACTGTAATAGCCTAATACAAGGCATGCAAAATTGAAAAAAGTAAACTCATGGGTCATTTATTCTCATTCCTTAAAAATACAAAATGAACTGAACATGAACTATTTCAAAATTGAAATGCTGAACTATGAACGTGAATTTATTCATTTTAATCTGTGTGAACTGAGCTTTGAGCTAGTTCTTGTGAGGTGTGAACTTGCACAACAATGCCTTTAGGTTTCAAAATGACTGAAAATGACACCACTTCTGAAATCCACACCTGCCTAGAGATGTTTACCTAAAATAAATAAATAAGCTGCAAGTGTGCATTATACCTCTGGACAGAGTGAAAATGTGCATTATGCCAAAAAGCTATATCACATTTCTTTACATTTTTTGTATTTGTTTCCAGTTTCATCCCAGTGTACTCCAAGATGTCAGATTCCTTGTAACAACTTAGTATATACTTGCATTTTATTCACATAGAGTGTTCATGGTGGGTTTGTGCTCCACTTTACAACCTTCATGAATAGATGTAATGCCATACATGGAATAAACACGTCCTCGTCAGTAAGAACTGACATGAATAAAGATATTTTTCAACACCCTTACTTTGTGACTAAGTTCCTGACACAACTGTATCTAAGACTTCTGTTTGTAACATCATATTATGTTTTTTTCTAGTAAATCTCAGTCTAATGGTGTATTTGGTGGCAACCAGTATTGAAAACAGACAATGAAAGTCAGACCCTGCTTTAATGAATGAAATCGAGTCAATGGGATTACAAAAAGATGTTACTAATACTTTCATCATAGTAACAATCATATGCAGATGCATGCATTTAGCACTGTGGCAATAATAATACTTAACATTTTTTGAGTATTAAAACGTATTTTTTGCATTAGTGAACAGCAGATAGAATTATTTGAGTAAAGGTTTAGTTGATTTAGGTTTATTATTGGTAACTACATTGTTACCTATCAAACAGACTTTCATGATAGATACTGCAAACTGATAAAATGTTTACCAGCCATTTATTCCAGTAATTCTTTAGTTCTTTTGATAACAGGTCAAGTGCATGAGTTGATTTCTTATCAGTCATAATGCTGAGCTGCCTTACGGTAAGCTTTGCTTGTCCTTAAAGATACCTGTTAATGAATTTACTGTTAGTGTTGGTCAATGACTTTTTTATAGGGTTTTATTGCTTTTATGATATAGACTAGAAACAATGCAGTTTTCTTCTTTTAGAATGTGAGTTGAGAAAGGTACCTCTAAGGAAGGAAGGTACTCCTATTAAATCTCTCAGTGCGCCTCATGACAACTAATAAAGATCCCAGTAATTATAGGAGCCTACATGGCTTTCTGTACAAAGAAGCACATAAAGGTACAAGAGAAGAGGGTGCTGGATTATTCAGAGTTGACTAGCTCTCTAAACCTTTTACAGTATGAGTTTAAGGGAGTAGTGCTGGCCAGAGCTGTCAGGTGAAAGATCTTTTTTTTTCAGAATCAGAATCAGCTTTATTGGCCAAGTATATGTACACATACAAGGAATTGGACTCCGGTTTTTACCTAGTATTGTCCCTGATGCTGTGAGATTGACTTAAGTGTTCATGAGAGTGATGGCCTGAGGAAAGAAACTGTTCACATGTCTGGTAGTTTTGGCATACAGTGCTCTGTAGCGCCTACCAGAGGGAAGAAGTTGAAAAAGGTTGTAACCAGGGTGTGATGGGTCTGCAATGATGTTTTCTGCCCGTTTCCTGACTCGAGATCTGTATAAGTTTTGAATGGAGGGCAGATCAACACCAATGATTTTTTCTGCAATCCTGACTGTCCGTTGAAGTCTGTTCCTGTCCTGTTTTGTGGCTGAGCCAAACCAGACTGTGATAGATGAACAGAGAACAGACTGGGTTACTACAGAGTAAAATTGGATGAGCAGCTCCTGAGGCAGGTTGAACTTCCTGAGCTGGCGCAGGAAGTACAACCTCTGCTGGGCCTTTTTAACAATTGTGTTTATGTTTAGTTCCCACTTTAGGTCCTGGGAAATTGTGGATCCCAGAAACCTAAAGTTTTCCACAGCAGACACAATGCTGTTGAGTAGTGTGAGAGGGGGCAGCACTGGGGGGCTCCTCCTGAAGTCCACTGTCATCTCCACAGTTTTAAGCTTGTTCAGCTCCAGGTTGTTTTGACCGCACCAGAGGGCCAGCTGTTCGACCTCTCGTCTGTATACAGACTCATCACTGTCCTTGATGAGGCCAATGACTGTCATATCATCTGCGAACTTCAGGATTTTAACAGACGGGTCTCTTGAGGTGCAGTCATTTGTGTAGAGGGAGAAGAGCAGAGGAGAGAGGACACATCCCTGGGGGGCGCCAGTGCTGACTGTTCGTGTGCTGGATGTGATTTTTCCCAGTCTCACTTGCTGCTTCCTATCTGTCAGGAAGTTTTTGATCCACTGGGAGATGGGAGCTGGTACAGTGAGCCAAGTGAGTTTGGTGTGGAGGACTTCTGGAATGATAGTATTGAACGCCGAGCTGAAGTCCACAAACAGGATCCTAGCATATGTCCCTGGAGAGTCGAGATGTTGCAGGATGTAGTACAGTCCCATATTGATTGCATCATCCACTGACCTGTTTGCTCGGTAACTGTAGGGGGTCAAGCAGGGGGTCTGTAATGTCCTTCAGGTAGGTCAACACCAGTCTTTCAAAGGATTTCATGACCACAGACGTCAGGGCAACTGGCCTGTAGTCATTTAACCCTGCGATGGAGGTTTTCTTTGGAACCGGGATAATTGTGGAATGCTTAAGGCAGGAGGGAACTTCACATAGCTCCAGGGATCTGTTGAAGATCTGTGAAAATATGGGGGCCAGCTGATCAGCACAGACTTTAAGACAGTAGGGTGACACACCATCTGGACCTGGTTCCTTCCTGATCTTCTGTCTCCTGAAGAGCTGACTCACGTCCCCTTCACAGATCCTGAGTGCAGGTATGGTGTCAGTGGGGAGGGGCAGGGGCTTGGTAGTGAGTGCTGGGAGTGTATTTTGATTGGCGTGGGTGAGAGGTGTGAAAGAGGGATTATCAAACCTGCAGTAGAACAAATTCAGCTCGTTGGCCAGTTGATGGTTCTCTTCAGTATGGGGGGATGGTTTCCTGTAGTTGGTGATGTCTTTCAAACCTCTTTGTAAAGTCTACAGATATCTCAAGGTCAACTTTAACCACAGAGGTAAATTCTGAATGGCAAACAAAAACCACAAACTCCAGTATGTAGATTAACAACAAATACAACCAAACTTAGAATTTTCCAATTAGGTGGATGCAAAAAGATAACAGAGTGATTGGTGGTCATTTTATTGGTGACTCTCCCATGCTTATTTGAAATGACACCTAGATATGGAATGTTTATCCTAGAAAAATATTTCCAGTGTGCTTATAAAGGTTGTGGCACTTCAATCTGTTGGCACACATGTGTGTCTGAGGACCAATTTGCTGCCTCTGATCAGGTATGCAGTGCCATCCTAAGGTGAGAGATGGCATTACTGCTAAATGTCCTGTCTCTTTCCTCAGAGAAGATCTCTCTGGAGGCCAACTGATCATGCCCTCTTCACTTCCAGAAGCCAGAGCATATAAAAATGACCATTTCCAAAAGGAAGCATTTCACTTTTGACCTGAATCTTCAACAGGACAGAGCTCCTAGTCAGATCAGTTATAACAGAAACACTGCTTAAATGCTTATTTGTGCTCTAGTGCCCCCTTGTTCCTGTTTATTTCTTTGAAGGTTTCTAATTTTAAATTAGAATGAGGTGGTCAAGAAGGCACCCAAATATTTTTGGGAATCTGTAAGTTACTCTTTTCCAAACTGTGTAGTCTGTTATTAAGTATTATGGTTTGTACTATGAAAATATAGCTATCAGTTAAAAAAGATAACACATTACTGCCTGGTTGACTATTCAAAGCCTTGCCATTAAGGGGAGGAAGTCACAGTCTTGATCTTTTAAGGACGCACAAATGCTTAATTTGTAAGGAAAGTCTAGTGGTACCCTTGCATACTTGTCCCTGTGCAGGATACTCAGGACTGTGCAGTATATATGATAGTATATATGACCTATATATACAGTATATGTCAGTGTTACCTTTAAAAGCAGGTTACTCCTAAATTTTCTCATAACAATAGGGCAGTATTTGAATTATGTGGTCATGTAGTAGTGGGATGTTGTACCATGTTAGCCATTATGGATGCAATGTGACGTCAAGCAAAATGGCACCTTTCATTGGCTAACCTGCGGCTCAGGCCCCTTTTTCAGGCATGATGTAATTATTATTATACATTTTTATATATATATATATATATATATATATATATATATATATATATATATATATATATATATATATATATATATATATATATATATATATATATATATTATCAACCACAATTATGTGGTCAAATATAAGAAATTTGACAAACAAGGGGAGTTCATTCAGTCAATCAAGCCAGTTTGTTCATCTAACAAGTAAGCTGTCCTAATCTCTCATCCAGATTCTTCTTAAAGGTTGTCATGGCTTCTGCTTCAACTATGTGTCTCGGTAGTTTGTTCTAGTTTGTTCTTTTCATAAAGAAGTGCCTCCTGGCTTCAGTTTTAAATACACTTCCCGTTATTTTCCACTGATGTTCTCGAATATGTGATTCAACCTTAGGCTCAAAAAATGTTACAGGATCTACTTTATCAATGACTTTGAGGGATTTTAATATCTGGATTAGGTCCCCACACAGTCTGCTTAAGACTAAACAGGTTTAATTCTCTGAGTCTGTCACAGTAGGACATGTCCTTGGGTGAACTTGGTTGCTCTCCTCTGCACAGCTTCAAGTGCTGCTATGTCTTTTTATGATATAACCTAACATTTTTTCCTTTTGAAATGTTTCTGTACATTGTTTAGTCAATGAAAATGTTGTGTCAAGATCTACCCCTAAATTCTTTTCAGCGGTTGCTTCATGTATGACATTTTGTATTTATAACTGATGTTCCTTTTTGTCCACGTGTAGCACTTTGCACTGTTCTACATTAAACTGCATTTTCCAGGTGTTTATCCAGTTCTGAAGCCTGTCCAGGTCTTTTTGAATTCTTTTTGCTACCTCCTCAGTGTCTGCCATCCCTCCAATTTTATTCTTCAATACGTTTAAAAAACTTTGAGACGTACAGTAATTAACATTGATCAACATTTACAGTAAGCTTACTGTAGTTTTTATGTACAAATTGGCAAGTGTAGTTATTTATACATGAAGCTTACGGTAACATTGATTAGATAACTTTTAAATCTGAATGTCTGATATGAAATCTGCTGATAAATAAGTTGAATGTTGAAACTTCAGAATAAATGGAGAATAACTGAAACAAGTGATAAGCAAAGTTATTGATTTACTGTGTCCAAAATGTAGGTTTATTTCTAAGCATGTGGCAATTGCAGAGCAAAAGATATGCAGAAATCTTACAGAGATAATATTATCAAACATATGCTGCATTTCCCAAAAGAAACATTGTCATGCAAAACATGTCGTCATGCACAGAGCGGCATGGTGGCATAGTGGTAGTGGTGATGCCTCGCAGTAAGGAGACCTGGGTTTGCTTCCTAAATTGTCCCTAGTGTGTCGGTGCCTTGCAGTGGGTTGGCGCCCTGCCCTGGATTTGTTCCTGCCCTGTGTTGGCTGGGATTGGCTCCAGCAGACCCCCCATGACCCTGTGTTAGGATATAGCGGGTTGGAGAATGGATGGATGGATGGATACCATGAACAAAGAGCCAGATTAATATCTTAAGTGCTAGGGGGCTTTGCCCCCTGCTCACTTTGCTCGCCAACCCCCCCGGCCTGCGCTCCTCTGCCACTCGCGTATGTGAATTTCACTTTCACCAACAACAAATCTCAAGTAAACTTTTTTCACGTTGTCATTATGGGGTGTTGTGTGTAGAATTCTTAGGAAAAAAATGAAGTTAATCCATTTTGGAATAAGGCTGTAACATAACAAAATGTGGAAAAACTGATGTGCTGTGAATACTTTCCAGATGCACTGTACGTCTGCCTACAGATTCCTTCCACTTCTGAATATTTTTATGAATAATTCTGAATATTTTTATCTTTAAAATTTTATACTCATTTGCAGGATATTGAAGTTAATTTGTTATTTACAAGATTAAATCTGAAATATTTCATTTTCTTCTATAGGGGTTTTGATGAATTTAGAATTTTTGTGAAATCAATTAATGTAGTGTCATCTGCAAATATAGCCTGCTTGGTAAATATTTACATGAAATTTTCATATTTAGAAGAGCAACAACCCAGCACTAATCCCCACTGAATCACATTAAAAAAAAATTCTTACCAATTTATATGTTTAGCCTGTTGATGGCATCCTCCACAGAGTCGATTTATTTGTACAGTATGCATACTGCACAGCGTCAAACAAGGTGTTACCTGCATTGTGAGGCAAACATGAATTAAGAGTTCCAAGGATTTAACAAATACTTTTTATTTATTAGTATGGGTTGAATTTCAGGGATCTTCAAGATTGTAAATACAGTAGATTGTCAAACAGAGGAATTGAAATGCTGGCACTCCGCACAACATTCATTGTAATATTGGTTTGCCATTGTCAGATCTCAGGGTTTGCTTCAACTTGCTTTAATCAAGTTGTTTGTTTCTAGTAAAAGTTATCTTCTGTTTTCTGTTTGAGTGAGATAAATGAGGGTTTGTTTCAATTTATACAGTATTTGCTACAGTTTTATCTCTTACTTTCCTGAAACATACAAAACACCTTTGCAATGTAAATTATTCTCCTAAATCTGGCTTTTTCCTTCAGCGTCTATGATGTATGTGTCTCTGTATTTATTTCACTCTCCTGTAGGTGAAGGCATTAGAAAAGATGGTACAGTACTGATAAAACAAAAATATCACATAGGTAGGAATGATAAAATGACAAAGCTTCATCAAGCATTCTTCATTTTAAACACTCAGGGTATCCCTGAGCATCAAGAATTCTGCGATTGTAACATTTCATACCAAATGACAAGTGAGTTCACTTTTTTTGCCTATGAATTCATGTCTTGTCAGTTGACTTCTGTTGCTGGTTTACATAATAATGTTTTAAATTTTCCATAAGTGTATATTCAATCATTGACATACATTTGATCTGTGTCATTACAACAGTTGACTATGATTTTGGCAGCCTTGTAATGCTCTGCCTGTAAGTGTAGCAAATAATCCATCATTTATGATTTGATTATGCTGGATACTGGATCTGCATGTCTTTCCTTTTAAAGACAGCCTTGTAAATATGCATGTGAGTATGGCACAATGTGGCTTCTTGTGTTGCTCAATCTCGAGTTGAAAACACACCCAACAAAACAAATAAAGTCTTACTGGAATTAACACAATACTCAGTACACAAAGAAGACCAATAATGTCAACAATTTCTTGAGCAACCTTTTGCATATCTCTTAATATTTATAATAAACTCAAATATGAATGAGTACAGATTATTGTACACATTAAGTCTGATAAAAGCATTTTTCTTTTAGATTCAAAATGCACAATAAGTAATCTATAGCAGTAACTCACAGCTGAACAGTTGGTAGTTCTTTAAAATCTGGATGAGACAGGGAGAAATACGTTACCCAGATAGAAGGCCAGTGCGATGATGCAGACGAATTGGCCAATTGAACAAATAAATAACTTTGTGCCCGTCCGGTGTAAAATAATGGGTGGACCAGCTTAAGCCAAGAGTCAGCAGCAGTTCAATCCCCCGTACATCAGGTGGCAATGGTCTTCACGTGGGAACCCAGTCGGGACACAGGGGTGCTTGGGATATGGAGTCCAGAAGTGCAGTCCTGTCGGTGTCTCTATGTTCCAATAGAGGGTACTGTCGGGGGAGGACCTCCCTACTTTCACTATGACCCAGACATGCTTCTCAGAAGACGTGGTGTGGCCCCGGAAGCATTTCTGGGTCCAGGATAAAAGGAAGCCAACTGCCACACATGGACAAGTCAGAGTCAGGGGGCAGTGGGCAACACTCAGCTGGAAGACTGATAGAGGAAGATTCATTGGTTCATTGTGTTTGGAATTGTTTTTGCTTTATTCATATGTGTGCTATATTGCTATGTCTGTAGTTTGAGGCTCTTTGGCAGTCCCTTGTGATTACACCATAAATTACTATTATGTCCGTACAATACAACTACAGTGGAACATTGAATTGTGAGAATAATTTGTTCCAGAAATGTGCTCGTAATCCAAAGCACTCATATATCAAAGCGAATTTCCCCATAAGAAATAATGGAAACTCAGATGATTCGTTCCACAACCCAAAACTATTCATATAAAAAAGATTAATACAAAATAAAAAGTAAAAATACATAAAACAAATTAACCTGCACTTTACCTTTGAAAAGAATCATGGCTGGTGTGAGGGAGACGAGAGAAAGGAGGGTTATTGTGTATGACAACTTTCACTCTAACTAATGGAATCCCTGCTATTTCTTGGCTCACTGGAATCTTCCTTTTTTGTGACTTTAACAAGGAACCTATCCAATGACAGCTGCTTCTGCCTGAAGAGTCACTACACTTGTACGAAAGCTCTGAACCGCACAGTGAAAAAAAATTATGGGATAACCCATAACTTAGGGATCCATCTTGTCAAAAACATGACAATAAAAATCCGCCACAACACGATTTAGATCTCTGCTGAGCCTTTAAAGATTGCAGTTCATTTTCCATAGTGCAACGGATGACCCAGTGTGCCAGGTTTGCCAGTGACTTTGACTAGAATATTCAAGTTTGGCTTTTTAACAAGGGTACATTTCTTGTCTGAAAACGGCGGGAGTTAATGTGGCCTGATTTGGATTTAACTCTTTAGATGCACGTTAAATCCCACAGTTCACTGGTGCAGATAAGCGATCGAGTGTGCCAGGTTTACCAGTGCATTAAATTAGTGAACCCACATTGGACTGTGTAAACTTCACATGCACTCAATACGTGAAATTTGAATTCCTTTCGTAACTTGTGTGAATAAGAAGCTGTGGGCTAGTAAGTAGATAGCTAACCAATGTCATTTCCTTTTACTATAAATTAGTGCAGTGGTTAGTGATGCTGCTTCACGGATTTAACGATCTGGGCTTGAATTCACAGCCTGCTTTTATAAACTTCCCAAAATCCATTTCTGTGGGCTGTAACTGTGTGAGGAAAACATCAGACTGTTCAGCAGTATATCCTGTTTCCAGAAAATGATGTGCAGTAGCATGCGATGGCATTTGGTGCTCATTTGAATGTATGAGGAGCACACGCAGTATTGGCCGGTGCGACCTTAAAGTACCTGGTGCGCAGGCTATGGTAAGTGGTGGGCACAAGATATATACATGGTGGGCATGAGACAGTAAGTTGTACGCACCAAATTGTTTCCCAGGAAAGAAATAAAACACCATATCTCCTCAGGTGCTCCGTACGAGTGTGCAGACAAATACCTGTAAACATAAAGCACGTATCCAAACCCTTACCCTCCCACAAGCCTAATCTTAACCATAGTGTAACGGGGTATGCGATGGGCATTTCGTGACTGACGTTCTGAGCATTACCCGACGTACGTCATAGGTATTGCAAGCTGCTGTTAAACCCATCTCCAACCATCCCACACTCCTTTAATAAATAAAAGCCCAACCGTCTGCTTTTTTATATCACCGCACTACAAGAGCTGGAAGTGATGTCAAACTGAAGCACCAAAGCTTTGGTAAAGACGTAATTAGGTAGCCCCGAAATGCACTTTTGTAATATTTTAATCTAACATTATCTCGTACGTACGTGAAAACATCTCATATGTATGTGAAAGTATCTCGCACGTACGAGATAAGGGTTATCCCATAATTTTTTTTCACCGTGCGGTTCAGAGCTTCCGTAGACTTGGACACAAAATAAAAAAATGCTTTACACACTGTAAGGTTTCTAAACTCTTTTGGGATTCCACCCAATGGGACGACACGCAGAAGAGCGTGCTGAAGCAACCGCAGGTTCCCAGCGCTGATCAGTTCAGCATAAAAGTGAATCCGAAAAGATCGCGGACATGCTATAAGTGCCTGCCATTGATGGGTGTTACAAGGAACATTATAAATGCGCAGGGCACAGGATTACTTAGCCACTAACCTGGCCATGACCCTGCCCGTTTGCTGTGTCTGTGTATAGGAGAGTGGTAGCTCCTGCTGCAATAAATAACCATGCTGTTCCTGTTTCAAGCTGAATAAAGCTGGTGTTGCTAAAGTACTGAGACTCAGCTTTGTGTTTTGGGGTGCAAGACAGTGACTCACACGTTACAGCACACACACGTGGTCACCATGCTATAGTAAACAGTATACGCTCGTACGGATGTTAACTATACAAGTGAGGCACGCCTACTGAGACCGAGAATGGGAGATGATTACCCACAATCCCGCAGCAAGAGAGAAAGAAGAACCATCAGCTCAGTTGTGATCACGTGACACTCGGCTGACAAAGCATATACATACTACTCATAATGCAACACCTCGCTCGTTTATCATGTTAAAATTTATAAAAATTTTAGCTCGTCTTGCAAATCACTCGCAATCCAATCTTAGATTACTAGCGTTCAGTTTTTAAAGTTGCTTACTGAAGAGATTACTAGTGGTAAGCATAGTCCTCATTGCTAAAGACTGTACAATTCTATTTCTCAAATTACATTTTGCATGCTGACTGGGTAAACATTTTAAAGTTTAGGATCATTTTTTTCTACAATAGGAAGAAACAAAATTTCACAGCAGGTACGGTTTAAAGAAGAAGAATTGAATGGAAGTTATTTTGCAAGTTTTGCAAAGTAGTAAACAGGAAAGATGTCATTCCTATAATGCTGTGTATCTGAATTAAGAACAGAACTCTTAACCAATGAATGAGGGGAGAGGCAGATCTTCTATCAAACTCACAGCACTGTGATGATGACAGCTTTTCTCTTTACTATTAATGCCGCCTTTCCAGGAAGTAATTGTGATAGCATAAAATGCACACATTTTGCTTGCTTTGACCATATGAATATAAATATGGATATCCAACATATGAATTATGTAATGAGTTATTTAAGATTTTTTTTCTTCTTTCCATGGTCACTTTTCACATCATTTGTGGTTGTCCAGAATTAGTTGAGTTTGAATATTGAAAATGTAGTTTTTCTGGGGTAAATAACATTTTTAAAAAATTGTTTTTGGGAGGAGTATGACTTTAATGAGTTGACAGTAAGGTATATCAAGATTATAGGGCAGGAAATCCATGAAGAAGTTGCTACAGCTGCAACAGTGGGCACAATGACACTGTATGTTACTGTTGCAGTACAGTATAGTATACAGTACAGTACGTATTGTTTTACTTTTTTGTGCATTTTAGATATGTATAACTACACTGTATTGTCTAGAATTACCTCTAACATCACAATTTAAAATTGAAAAAACTCAGCATTTTTCAATGAGGTTATGTATTGCCTGTGTTTTGGAAAATTGAACACTGTTATTTCAAAATAGTCATGACAGTGAAAATAGTTGGCTACTTTACAATAATAACCTGTCATGTACTGTATGTGCACATAGGGGAAACATTAAGGCTCTGTTAAGATAAGCAGTACCAACCCAGGATGAGAGACGGTGTCAATGCTTCTTTCCTTTCATCTGAAGCTCCAAGATACTCTTGGCTGAAGATACCTAGCCATGGCCCAGCTCCCTAACTTTGCTCATCTCTTTCTGGATGTGGGTGTATACATTCAAATGGCCAGCTAAAACAAAGTCTTCACTTGGACCTTGTTGTCATGACCACTGGAAAATATTGTGACACCAATAATTCAATTTAAAAAAAATGATGTGAAAAAGGTCATGGAAATTACAGCTGTAATGTGCACCAATACAAAGAAAACACTCCAAAACTAAATTGGCACGCTACATAAGGTTGGTGCTGCGAGGAACTCCATCCTTTGATAAGTTCGATGAAAGACTGAACACCTTCTTCTGGCAGCTGTGGGAGTTATGGGTTGAACACTGGAAGGGACTGAGTCAATTGCCCCCCGGTGTGTCTTCTCTGTGATGCAGAGTTAACAAGAGAGAAGGATAGTGTCAGTGCCCCCTCTTGACCCAGAGCAGTAGTACATAGACCCTGGAAAACATACGAGACAGAGCTCTGTAGTTACTATAACATATGCATGGTAACCTTTGACAATGAAGCCCTTTTCATTTGTGTAACCACATTCTTTATTTTGTTGCAGAACTTTCCTTTTTCTTAGTTTATTAAACAGGGATCACCTCCTAGATGGTGCTCTGGATGGTGCCCCAACCATTGCTCATGTGGTTGTCCCAACTTTGTGTCCATCACAGTTTGGTGCAGTTAGCAGGATAAATCACCATAACAGAACAGGTGGATTTCGTGACAGCAGTGCAGAAACCCTAATGTAGCTACTGGTGGCATCACAGAAGTGGAAGCCCAGCAGAATAAGGCTGATGCACTACTTATGAACAGGGTTAAGGAGCTGTCCCAAGTCCACTCATCTTAATGCCTCTTTGTCCTAGAGACAACATTGAAGCATAACCTCTTAATATTTGAGAGAATCGCTACCTCACATTGCATTGGCACAGCAACGAGTAGGTGGATCCTTTTTCTGACCCACGAGGCACAGTGTACCTGTTATGATCTAAACAGCATCCTGCTGAAGACTATGCCAATCTTAGGAAAGAGAGAGTCCTGTGATGGTGTTTCAAAGGTAATAAATGCAAGGATTGATTGATTAAGCAAATATGAACATTTAAAACTCAACTGACCTGTATTAAAAATGTCTCTTATTAACAATGTCTCTTTCTTATTAAAAAAACAGTGTTACATGTGGATTGCTCCTATGCTGCTACACAATACTTGTTTTAAGATGTGCACATTCATACAGTGCTGGCTTCAGCATTATCACTGAGCCTCTAAACATTCAGTGTTTCCTTCTATAGCCATTATTTGTATCCTGTAGAAAAGGCGCTATACAGGCGCCCGACCAGGCACAGAAGGACACAGAGGCACGTATAAAACAAGGACTTTTTATTTTCTTCTTCACCCGTGGGCGCATGTCTTCCCCGTGACCCACAGGCAATACACAGTCCCAAAAGCACTCTTTCCACACAACAACAATCCTTTCTCTTCTCCCACCTTGGCACCACCACTCCTCCCAGGCAACCTTGTCCTCTTCCTGCCGATTCTGGCTCATGAGTGGTGAATGCTGGCCCTTTTTGTAGCCCACCTGGAAGTGCTCCAGGTGCTTGATCACCTGTGGCTAATTACAATTCCGGGTGGGGCTGCAGAGGTGTCCAGGTGGGTTCCTGGCTCCATGCAGCACCCCCTGGCGGCCACCCCAGCTCCCCACAGGGCTGTGGAGAACTCCATATCCCAGGAAACCCTGCGGGAAACTGAGGCACCATCGTCAGCCAGGGAGGCTGCCACCAAGCGTCCTGGGGGAGGTAGCGAGATGTCCATAGCTGCTCCCCCGGAACATATACAGAAGGGGCGTCCCAGGCAGGCATGGGACCCAGCCGCCTATCACAATCCATAGTCAGATGCTTTAGCAATTCTTTGATTGTGGATACAGTAAAGATGTCTGTAGTTTAGGACAAGAACATATGAAAATGAGGCAAGGGCTTTGTGTTAGAATTGCCCCATAAAAAAAGAGAATTAAGGAACAATGTAGATAACTTAAAAGGGATAATATTTGATCTTGCAAATGATGTTGGCATCAGACAGAAGGTTTCACAATTATGTTCTAGTCTGGGTGGTGAATGGTGATGTTATAAGTTAAGGCAACCTGGAAAAACTATTTATCCCAGGGATGTCCAACTCCTGGAGGGCTGCAGGTTTTCATTCTAACCATTTTCTTAATTAGTGACCACTTTTTTCTGCTAATTAATTTCCTTTGCCTTAGTTTAAATTGAATGACCATTTAAAACTCCACCCATTAATTGATTTTTACCCTAATTACCAGCCAAACAATAATGAGATACAAAATGAGCTAAGACATGACCAGAAACCTGTGTCCATCATACAATATTTAAAAATTAAGAAAGGTGAAAGTCTCTGTAATGTTTATCTGTTGAAGTCCCCAAAACATTTTGGCAGTGCTCTTAAAAAATCAACAGGGGGGTATTTTTCGTACGTCGCTTAAATCATCCGAGATCAGATGCCTCATCTTGGATAAGTTAATGCCGGTGACACTCATCCGGGATAGGTCGGTTTTTCAAATGCAGCCGTGCATTAGATTAGTCTAGCTGGATCTAATCATACGAGATGAATGCGTGCATCTGCGCTGAGTGAAAAGACCATATATATTAAGTCTAGAAAACATGATCAGCAAGTCTTTGATAGGCTGCAATAAAATGACGAAAGAACGGGCGCATTTTTTTTTTCACACACGCGGTGCAAGACCTTTTATTCGAAGGACATGAAGAATTTCAAGATTTAATATGCACAAGGGGTAACACTGCAAAAGCAGCCCAGACCAGAAAAGACGGCTGGCAAAAAGTGGCCGACAAATTAAACGCTAAGTAGTGTGCATTGTACTTACTGAATGCAGCGTTTCATTTCCTATGTGTCAGATTAATTATTATTTAATATGTCATAATTCTAGATCAAACTTGAGCACAAGGAGAACATGGGAACAGGTTAAAGTGAAGTACAAGAATATACTTCAAACTAGTAAATATTGGTATATAACTATTTAAAGAATTGTTGACATAAATAATCATATATAATATAAAAAACATTAATTTTAAAGTTAATAAGAAGGCAGACAAGCAAAAAACAGGTGGAGGTCCACACGGTCCAGACCTAACCCCTGCAGAAGAGTTGGCTCTCCAGCAAAATGCCCATCGCCCTGTTTCTGAGGGCATTCCAGGGGGAAGCTCCTCCTCAGAACCAGTGGCAGGATGCAGTGGTCACTTCATTTCAGGTAAAGGAGGTCATTGCATATATTTGTCCTCCATGTGTGCTATAGGTATGTTCCATATAGCCCTCTTTTTTGTTAGGTCAGTTGCAGGGAATGTCATATCCCTTGAACCTGTGTCTGACCAACGAGATATTGACAAAGGTCAAATATTTCATGAAGACACTGTGTCTGATTATCCATCATCAGGAGGAGAGGTACATTTTCCAAATAATGTTTGATCAAACTCCACTCTGATCAGTCCCATGTGCCCCAATCACATTTGGAAATCCTGGTAGTGAGAATGTTAGGCTGATTGAGATTCTTCATGGAACTGTGGGTGTTTTAGCCTGTGTATTACCTACCTGCAATGGCATGAAACGCCTCTTTTATTGTCTGCACACGCAGGTGTCCAGGAAACACTATGAAAACTCAAAGGAAATATTTCAGAGCCAAACAGACTTTACGAATCGCCTGGCAAACTACACT
Source organism: Erpetoichthys calabaricus (assembly GCF_900747795.2). Taxonomy (NCBI): domain Eukaryota; kingdom Metazoa; phylum Chordata; class Cladistia; order Polypteriformes; family Polypteridae; genus Erpetoichthys; species Erpetoichthys calabaricus. The sequence goes on from NC_041395.2 coordinate 94,085,536, forward strand.
TTTAGTTAGATTTTCCGCATCGCCTACAGTATATAAAAAAGTGCCGCTTGTAAAAAACCTCAAAGCAATGCCTACTGTCTGTGTGGTTGTGAGAGCCCGACTTCGCCTAGTTTGACTTCGAATATAAGATGCTAATAAATCTTTGAGGTACAATATTCCCCCTCGGCTAAAGCAATATCTTTCGAAAAGAATTTCCTCCGGGAGCAATAAAGGATCTTGCCGATCGTGCAAAACCCTCTCTATATGAAATTCTCTTCTTATAATTTGTGCACCGATATCAATTGGTCGCTCATTCATGAACGGCGAAGCCATGACTGAATGACTTCCACGCACCGTCACTGAACACGTGTGTAAACTAATCCTTGTTTACGTAGAACAAACGCGCTCCGAGCAGGTTTGCGGATTAGGATGTGTTGCTATGACAACACTTCCAGCAAGAGTTTCGAAAAACCGACAGATCCAGGATCAGGCCAAATCGTGAACAATTACATCCGGCTAAACGAGTAATCCACGTACGAAAAATACCCCCCAGTTCTGGAAATGTCTACTGTGTCAGAATGAGAGCACCAACAAGCCATGGAATAAAATGACAGATTTAATTAACAAAAAGAATAGGCTTCTAATTAGTAAACTGATTGGAGTTTGAGACCCCAGCCTAGCTAGTCATCTTTTCATGTCGCATTTAATTTTTGTTTGGCACATGTTTATGAGCGCACTGGGCCTCTGGGAACACTCAAAACTTTAGAAATGTTTCTGACCTTTGCCCTGATCTATGCATCACCCCAATTTGATCATGGAGACCTACAGAGAGTTCCTTGGATTTCATGGCTTAGTTTTTATTCTGACATGTAGTGTGAACTATGAACCTTATATACACGGGTGTGTGTGTGTGTGTGTGTGTGTTTCTAAATGATGTCCAATCAATTCAGTTTGTCACAGGTGGACTCCAATCAAGTTCTAGAAACAGCTCAGGGATAATTAAAGCAAACGGGATACACCTGGCCACAATTAAGAGTGCCACAGCACAGAGTCTGAATACTTATATGAATGAGAGATATCAGTTTTTGTTTTTAAATAAATTTATAAACCTTTCTGAAAACATGTTTTCATTTTTGCCATTATGAGCTATTGAGTTTATATTTATGGGTAAAAATAGAAAATATATCCATTTAGATTTATAATTTGTAATTTTTGAATCTATTTATTACTCTTTAATTTAATATATTTTTTTTTTGTATCAGTATGCTGCTGCTGGAGTATGTGAATTTCCCCTTGGGATTAATAAAGTATCATATCTATCTATCTATTGTATACAAAGTTTGTGAATGGAAAGACAAGTATTTTAAAAGGTCTTATTTAAATTGCCTAAATCTTGATGGATGAAGCTCTCAAAAATACAGCATACAATGGATTGATTAGTCTAGTCACACAGTAGGGACCATCACACAGTAACTGCAGTTGTTTGACAAGTAAATTCAATTACTGTATATCTGCAGTCACCATTACGAGTGGTCATTCTGAAGATATCAAAATGAGTGAAGCTTGGTATCAAGGTGATGGATTGCATTGTGACCAACAAACAGCAAAACTTTGATAGCACTTGGATACTTCAGAAAACATGCCAGAAAAAAGATCAACTATATTGAATATTCCCCGTGACCCTGTAGTTAGGATTCAGCGGGTTGGAAACTGGATGGATGGATGGATATTGAATATTTCAGAATTCACTTAAAGATAATCACTAGAATGGACATAAAGTAATACTTACAGGATGAGTACCAGGGGAACCAGGACTTAAAAGAAGTTGCTCTTTGATGTGATGTGGTAAATTTGGAATCATAATTTGAGTCTAGATTTCTGAGTCTACATTTTTTGCAAATAAGGCAAACACTGCTTAAGTATTCACAATGGCGGCCAGCTTAAAGCCAATTTAACTATGGAGGCCGGATCTATTATGTCTTTCCTGTGATTCGATATGATGTCTTAAAGATCATAACTAGTAGTCTATCTTCGGCTACAGTTCCTTGTGCTTTCAAACACGCAATTGTACATCCAATCGTGAAAAAACCTGATCTTGACCCTGCCGTCTTCTCCAATCTTCGTCCAATTTCCAAACTACCTTTCCTGTCAAAATTACTCGAAAAAGTAGTTTATGAGCAATTAATTCACCACCTACAGGACCATCAGGTAATGGACCTTTTTCAGTCAGGCTTTAGGCCCCAACACAGCACAGAAACCGCGCATTTACGTGTCCTAAATGATGTCCTTTTGGCATTGGACTCAGGACTCTACGTGATTATGGTTCTTCTCGATTTATCTGCTGCCTTCGACACAATCGACCACGACATCATGATCTCCCGACTCGAATCCTGGGTTGGTGTATCTGGCTTAGCCCTCAACTGGTTCAGGTCATATTTCTGCAACAGGACTCTTAGAGTCATGCTAGATGATTTTTCATCTGAATCAGTCCCACTCCCATGTGGTGTCCCCCAGGGTTCCATTTTGGGGCCACTACTTTTTTCAATTTACATCCTGCCTTTAGGTGCAATTTTTAGAAAACATGCAATCTCGTATCACCTATATGCTGATGACTGCCAAATTTATTTCTCCCTCAAGTCAACTGACTCCACTAAACCTCTTCTCAACTGCGTATCTGACATTAAGGACTGGCTGGCTGTAAACTTCCTTCACCTGAACGATTCAAAAACCGAGGTCATTGTTTTTAGTCCCGACCGCAAACAGACCCTACCCCTTGACCTCGACTTTCTTCCCATTCCAGTAACTTCGTCTGTTTCCAATCTTGGAATCAAAATGGATATGGTCCTGAAAATGGATGCTCAAGTCAACAGCACAGTAAAATCCTACTTTTTCCATCTCAGGCGAATTGCCAAACTCAAACCAATTCTGCCTTACCACCTCCTGGAATCAGTAATCCATGCATTCATTACGTCCCGGCTCGACTATTCTAATTCCTGCCTATATGGTATTAGTAAAGCCACTCTTTTGAGACTCCAATTGGTTCAAAATGCGGCTGCAAGACTTTTAACTGGAAGCAGCAGAAGCCAACACATTACACCGATTTTAAAAACCCTACACTGGCTGCCGGTTAGCTTCAGAATTGATTTTAAGATACTCCTCTTAACCTATAAGGCACTAAATGGTCTAGCCCCTGCCTACTTGAGTGTCTTGCTCCATCGTCACAATCCCCCTCGTGTTCTTAGATCCGCAGATCAGCTGCTCCTAACCGTTCCCAAGGCACATTTTAAAGCTCGTGGTGAAAGGGCTTTTTCTGTCTGTGCACCCAAGCTCTGGAACTCCTTACCTTTAGTGGTTAGGCAAGCCACTTCAGTCACCACATTCAAATCACACCTAAAAACGCACTTCTTCACATTGGCTTTTAATTCTTAACCTGTCTTATTCCCACTTGCTTTTTGCTATTTCTCTGTTTTATTGGGTCCCCTGACCTGTCTTTTAGTGTCTCTGTTTTAATTCTCTCTTAATGTTTGTTTTTAATATTTTGCTTTTAGTCTTGCTTGTTTTAACTGTACAGCGCTTCGGTCAGTTGTAATGCTGTGTTTTTAAGCGCTTAACAAATAAAAATGGTATGGTATGGTATGGTATTATGCAACAGTCTGAATTCTGTCTGAATTCTCGTTTATTTTATGTATTTTTGATGTTTTGTTATGTTATATCTGTTGATTTTTATTATTGATTAATTGTGTACTGTCCCTTGCATATGTCTTTTGTTCTTTGTGGGTGGTTCCCCAACAGGTGATGCCATTATTGACATCATTGCTCCTGAGCCCTTACTCTGGGTATTTAAACAAAACTGTTATAAAAACAGCTACAGTCCCAGTGAGGCATTATACAGGTGTATTGTTGTAGGTATAAAGGAGATCCAGTAGAATTTCTTGACACACTTCAGCTGAATAACTCTTTGGCTGAGTACTCGGTGTTAGTGTGTCAGAGTGTGGATGTGCAGCATTATTCATAATGGCACTCAGTTTTGTTTAATTCTCTCCTTTGCTTATACCTCCAGGGGGTCCAGAATGTGACCCCTAACTGAGCCTGGCCTTTTAATTAGCTTCTTTATTCTGTGGGCCTCTCCGGAAGTGATGTCACTGGCCCAGCCTACCGCAGCATAGTAAATCGTACTGGCCATCACAGAGTTATAGAAGATATTAAGAATGTCAGTACTCAGACTAAAGGAAGGCAGTCTCCTAAGAAAAAAGAACATGCTCTACCCTTCCTTATATAGTTCCTTTGTGTTATGACACCAATCAGTCCTGTTACTGATGTGGACCCCAAAGTACTTGTAGCAGTGTACCACCTCTACATCCAGTCCCTGAATAGTGATTGGACTTAAAATCAACAACTAATTCCTTGGTTTTGCTGATGTTAAATCGCAGACAATTCTTTCTGAACCAAGAAACAAAGTTCTCCACCTAATTCCTATACTCTGTCTCATCCTCCTCATCCATACACACCATAGATGCAGAGTCATCTGGGAATCTCTGCAAGTGACATGACCTGGTGTTATATTTGTAGTCAGAGGTGTACAGAGTGAAGAGAAAAGGAGACAGGACTCTTCCTTGTGTTGCTCCAGTGTTGCTCACACCCGTATCAGAAACACAGTCCTTGAGCCTCATAAACTGCGGTCTGCTTGACAGATAGTCCATTATACAGGACACCACAGGCTCATCCACCTGCATATCTCTGAGCTTTCTCTTTAACAGGGAAGGATGGATGGTACTGAAGGCGCTAGAGATATCAAAAAACATAATTCTCACTGTGCTGACGGCTTTGTCCAGGTGAGTATAAGCCTTGTGGAGCTGATAGATTATTACATCCTCCACTCCAGTCTTTATCTTGTAGGCAAACTGCAGTGAGATTCATATAGTCCAGGACCAGCTTCTCAAAGGTCTTTATGGTGTGAGAGGTAAGTTACACTGGTTTGTAGGCATTAGGTGAAGAGGTGACTGCCTTCTTTGGAACAGGAATAATACAAGATGCTTTCCATAGCAGTGGCACGTTCTGAAGCCTTAGGGAGAGACTGAACAGGTGACAAAGGACACCACAAAGCTGGTCACCATAGACCTTAAGAACTCAAGGTCTGACTCCATCTGCTCCCGTAGCTTTTCCTGTGTGTAGCTTCCTCAGTTGTTCTCCTTACTTGGTCTTCAGTTATGGACAGTCCATACTGATGGTCAGAGATGGACTTGTCTCTGGCCACTGCAGTTTGTGTTAGGAACTGTTTACATAGTAGGGATGGTTTGGGGAGACTGATCATTAGAAGAAGGAGGTAGTTGGAGGGAAAATCTATTAAAAATTGGTTCAGGGTGTTAGCTTTGTCCACATTGCTTTCTGGCACTTTCACCCTGGATTGCTTGAGTCCAGTAATTGGGCCCAGTCCTTTCCAGACATCATTTATGTATTTCTGACTGAGTTTGTTTTCTTTTTTAGCTTTGCAGGCTTCATTTCATTCACTCAGCATTTTTCTTTAGCACTCGTTTTGCATCCTTCAGAGGCCCTCTTTTTGACAGATTTTAATGCACTCTTTTTCTCATTCAGGAGACCTTTAGTTCCTTAATAATCCAGAGCTTGTTATTTAGAAAGCATCACAATGTCTTTAAGGATACCACAATGTTGACGCAAAAGTTAATATAGTCTGTGACTGCAGAGACTCCCCTAATATCATTCAAAGCAATGTCAGCTCCCACGCTCCACTTCCTCACTGTTCTGGTGAAAACAAGATTATAATAACTGGCTTGTAGCTGGGAATAAGGTGAATCAGGTTGTGGTCAGATCTGCCCAAAGGTGTGAGTAGTTTATACTTAAAGGCATCTTTAACATTTGAAAAGGACAGGTCCAGCTTGTTATTTGAGTAGAACAAGAGAAAAACTGATGGAAATTTATCATAGTTCCTTCAAAACTTACACGGTTAAATTCTCCACATATTATACCTGCTGATTTAGAATGAGTCATCATTAAAGTGCTGGTGACAGAGTGAATTATTTCCATTGCTGAGTCCCCATTTGCAGAGGGAGGAATATAAACATGAATAATGATAATGTAATTTATCTCGCTGCGCAAATAACGTAGTCAAATTCCCGCAGCCAGAATTTCAATGTCTGAATTATAAACTGATTTTTTAATTGTAATATGTTCCCTTTTACATCATTCCTCATTCACATAGATGACTAGACACCCTCCTGTCTTTTTTTCCCACACCGCACTGGGTCTGTGTCTGTTCAATTAAGATGAAATATGTCCAGCATTAAAACAGTTTCAGGTATATCAGGTTTAATTCACAAATGCCACAGTACTTGTATTCTCCATGACCTGCCATAATAACAGACAGATCATCCATCTTATTTGATGGCAATTGAACATTGCCCATTGCAGTGGATGGAAAGCCAGTTGTAAAACCTTTTTGCCTTGTTTTTACTCTCATGCTGGCACACTGCCCTCTCCATCTTTAGACATAACCTCCTAATTTAAAGTGTAACTCCTGCATTATCTCAAAACTGACGGGATTGAGCCAATGCTGCCTATAATGCATGTAGAGATGCCTCTGTGTATAATAAGAAAGGTCCATGAGATAATAAGTGGTAGGGTAGTGAGGACATGCTTTAGAATCTAGATATCATCATTAACTCCTGCAGACCACCAAAAAAATACATCTTTGTAACGGAGGCAGGGTAAAGTCTAAGATATGTTAGAGGATGGCTTGATTATTTGTGGCTGATTTCCAGACTTTAACACAGCTACTTGATTTGATAAAGACAACACACATTATAGAGGCAGATTGGACAAATAAGATTTCTCGTGTTAAACAACAGCAGCGTAATATTTTCTACAGTGACATTACTTTGAAAGTCAACATAATAAGAGTAGTGGTTTGAAAATTTTCTGATGACTCCATGACTATGTTTCGCAATATAACAGCTTTTTCATTTGATGCTTTAGCAGTTGGTTGATGCCTTTGCCGTTGTTTCCAATAGCGTCTACACAGTGATATGGTAGTTTTGTAGGTTAGTTATAGTAATTTAAATGTGCAAAAAATAAAATGAGCGCAAATGAGTGTCCACCCAACATCAACTGCCAGCTCTACCCTGAACATCCAGCTCCTCCCATAGAATCTTGTTCCTCCCCATTCTGCAGGTTGTAGTGAGAGGTAGTTGCTGCCTTTACGAATCCCATATCAAATGGACATAACAGAGACACAGCAACCAAATGAACACACAGGCACTTGTCCTTTTATTAAGATGGATAACAGGTTATTCTATTTCCAGATTGTCTGGATTCAACCATTTTGAAAAATATAAAATTAAGTTTGGTTTTAGCATGGTAGTAGTTATAAATTTGAACGGGTACTCTATAAACATATATATAAAAAGTTTAACATCCTTTGATTGATAGAATACAATCTTCAAGTTCAAAGTTACTGTATCATTTACAGAGTATATAAATTTCTTACTTTCATGTCTGACCAAAATGCTACTAATTGAGGATTCTATTTATCCAATTTAATATAAAATATTTTTTTAATTTGTTAAAAAACAAGATTTATACAATATGTGATAATTTCAACAAACCTTCACGAAGAAGAGTACTTAGGGTTCAGTACCTAAACTGGACACATCAAGGCACGAGTCTCTGGAGTCTCTGTGCCAGTGCAATGCAAGATGAACATAAACATCCATGTTTATATAAGTGCAATTCTCCAGTTATCATATCAGGCATTGTGGTCGAAGGTTCGAAACAACAGCAGACAAACACAAATTCAAACAAACAACTTCTTTTATTATTTCTTGATCTTTCTTGGTGAGCAGAGACCCGCTGCAGAATGCTGACAGTCTGTCACTGACAGCATCCACGTCACAGGGGGCCCTTTGCGGTTTTCCAAACCGGCTTTTATTTCCTTTTAAGCACGTACACATAGTTATCTCATTTTTGCACCTTTACAAGTAGCCTTTCCTTAGAAGTGGAATGAACTTCTGCTTTTGCTACTAGGACAGGGTGCGGCCCCTAGAAAGCTGATCCACCCTTTATTTATTTCTTTTATTAATCTTATGGCTATTTTATATAATTAGGCTCTAATGCTTAATATCCTTAACTTTCCTTCATCACAATCTCAATGCATTTCATATAATTTAACACACAGAACTCTTATACTTGCAAATACAATATACATATACACTTTCATATATATATTTTTATACACTCAAATACACACAGATAATAATCACCAAGGCGTTTTCTTTAGACTTGTTTACCCAAATATTCATTGCACTAAGGCGTAGTCCCCAAATCTTCTTCCCCTCCCTTGGACTGGGTTAAAAGCCCTCAGCCCAAGATTATTTGTTCAACTTTTATTTAATACATTGATTCACATTTTTATTATTCCACAGCATGGACTATGGAAGCTAATCAGATCCCCTCGAGTAACCCACTGGCATACAGGGAGGTCATGTGAATTTCACACAACATTGTTTGGGGTAGTGCTGTGCCACAAAGGGGCTTTTGTACATCTGTGTTCAAAAATGAATATGTTCAGTTCATTGTAAATGAATAATAAAAGATATGTTTAATTCTTCTTCTTCTTTCAGCTGCTCCTGTTAGGGTTTGCCACAGCGGATCATCATTTTCCATATCTTTCTGTCCTCTGCATCTATCAACCTACAAAGCCTGATACTGCATGCCCACATTCTGCTGTAATAACTGAAGTCTTTGACACTTGTAATAGAAATTGTAATAAATTCTGCACATTAACATTAGGGTGCAGCAATGTTAGAGGACTGATAGAAAAAGGGCCTTTATTGTTTTTAGATTTCAGATATAAATAAGGAAAGAGAGAATTTCAGATACTTCAATAAGATACCTTAAAGTCCCATATGAACCACTCCAGGAATTATATACACTATACTTTTTTTAACAAGAAGTCATAACCAGTACCAAATCATTATTATTCATAAGCATGGTCCAAAGGTCTGAAGCTGTAACAAGTAGTTATGCAAGATTTTTTCATGTTGATTTTATCTACTCAGCTCCACAATATGATTAACCAGAATTTTTACATGTTGGCAGGTTCCATTTTATCCGTTTGTGTTATCTGTTCAGAGGTATCTGTCTCCAGAGTTGCACACACTGCTTAAAATAAATAGGTTTTTGTCTGTAGCCCACATGCTGAAAAGCACGCCTAATCTGTGATAACAGGTGCAAAGTTTCAGACTGGTTGGTCAGATTTCAGCAACTGATTCCATTTGTGGCAGGTGGCAAATAAGCACCACTTAAAAAAAACCCAGGCATGAAATGATACTTGAAAAAAGCTTTACATTTGAATTAATATATATGTTTATTTTTAAAGTAAGCCACTTCATGGATCTGGTTGATTTGGCAACATGTGAATTCCACTCATACACGACCTGCCTTTGGCAGCTGTAAATTGGTAACCAATTGTTGTCATTCACCCTTTACTTCTAATGCCAAATAGAAGTGTCTACTACTCAGCATTCAAGCACCCATTTAGCCACCAATTTACTCAGACTGACATTAGAGGAATATTTTGTTTTTGATTTTGCATATGACCTTTCAAGTTGTTCAATATTTCTTTGACACTGGCTATTATGATTATAATAATGTAGGTGAAGGCATTTTACTAGTGACCTCTAAGAACTTATTATCTTGTGTTTAATTACTGGAAAGCCCTTGGGGGCTAAATGCTGAATGGAGCAGTGTGACAGCTTGTCTGGACAAGCACTATGCAAACAGCTGAGCTACCATTCAGTGGTACAGTCCTAAGAAGCTCCCCTGCTATTTTAACCTACATGGGAGTGCCCTATGCAGGGATTGCTGGGAAGAAGAAGAAGAGGCTGGGAACTGGGTGAGAAAGGAAGGGGAGGCAAGACTACAACTGGTGAGTGGTAATAAAGCCTTTTGTCTTTATGGTATAGCAGCACTGTGAAGAGCAGAAGGGATAGATCTGGCAATGATAGGTCACCTACTGTCCAAATCCTGTGAAGCTTTTATATGGAAGAGGCCAGCTTGAGCTGGGCACTGTCTAGGAATAGGAATGAGAGTGGGAAAGGAAAATGGGACTGTTAGCAGAGGGACAGCAGAAAGTAATGGAGAATTCCAAAGAAGAAGAGCAAATTATTTTTATTATTCTTATTTATTAGTATTTCATTTTGGTTGTTTCCACATTGTGTATACAGTTCTGACAGCACAGAGGTAAACTGTAACTAAGCATGTGACTTGTTTACAGTGTACACAGACAGACATCTCAGAAATGGCCAGGAAAGCAAGGATAGTACACTAACTGCCATGAAGGCCTCAATAAGAATGACATGTTAGGGTTATTCACAAAACAGCAGATGGTCAGTTGTGTAAGAACATTTTTTCTCATTGTTTTTTTTTCTTATTTTACCCTTTAAAAGGAACACAAGGCCTTGTATATCAAACAGTTATAATGGAGAGATGAATGGGGAGGAGCCAGGGGGAAGCGGAAGGGAGAGAGGGGGAGCCAAAAATGACAAACACATTGAGTGCAGACCAGCTTGGGCTTAGAGAAAGAAAGAGCACTGTTGTTATGAAACATCATATGCAGGTGCCCTCCACCCGTAATACTTACTTCTAAATGAATAAGCAAGGATTTAGTCAATTTGTAGAATGAACAAACCTTTAAGATCTGCTTACCACTGAAACCTAAACAGAAATAATGATGACAAGCTGACTGAAGTGGCTCGAAGGGACTGTTAGGGTTGAAGGGCCCGACCAGGCATCTCGTATGTCTTCTGTGGTGATTCATCTGCCTGCATGAACACTGGTGTTGTTCTGTGTCTTCTTGTCTTTCACAGTTTTGTCATTTTCCTGACATTTTGCCTGTAGTAATATACAATAAAATCACTTTGATGACATCGGTGGTTAAAATGAATGGCTAAATGAAAGTTTACAATTTTAAAATATCAAAATATTATGTCATGCCTTTTTCTAACCTGCTTAATCCAAACCAGGGTCATGGGGTGGGACTGAGGGTCTGAAGCCCATCCCAGCTATATTAGGGTGCAAGGCAGAATGAAATCATAGACAGGGGTGTCATTCCATCACAGGGTAACCACACACACACCCGCACACCAAACACACACTAGGACCAATCTGCTGTCACCAGTTCACCTAACGTCAATGTCTTTGTACAGTTGGAGGAAGCCAGAGCACCCGGAGGAAACCCATGCAGACACGGGAAGAACATGCAAACTCCCAGTATCTCCCAAAGTCAAAAGTGTTTACTAAATTTCCACATTTAGAAGATAATAATGACATGTGTTAGCTTAATGGGTGATAGTCCAGTATGAGTAAGTTGGGGTGTGTTGTGAGCGTGGCTCATCCAGGGTTCAATTCAGATCTGTTCTAATTTATTGTCATGTGTACAGGGTACATTGAAATTCTTACTTGCATGTCTACCACAGAAAAAAAGTAATTTATAAACAACAAAGCACCAAAAAACAAAACACAATAAATATAACATTTCATATTGAATGCACAATGGAAAGTGATTGTATAGAACAGCCAATGTCTTCAATAAAGCTGGTTCCTGACTTGCAGTTAATGCTATAGGAAGGCACAGACCTAGAATTTGTAACAAGTAGGCACAGTATATGCCTGGGTGAATGAAGGGACATTTGCAAAATAAACAAGTGCAGTGAGCTTAGTTTAGGATTCTGCAAACTACACCTAATGTGGCAGGCAGTGGATCTTTTTTTCTGTTTGAGTTGATCAATTTTAGCTTGTGTTCTAAAATTAATTATATGGCTATTTTAATCAATAAATAATAAAGAAATTCAAATTAACTTGTACTATTAAGAACTGTAGATGCTACTCACATTTTTTTTTCACTACTAGGCTGGGACTTGCAGCATAGATCAGTTTGGAAAGGAACTCCTCCCTATCATCCTTTAAAGATGGAACATTTAATATTTGTTTTAAATTTGCATTTTACAGTTCTTTAGATGCTCTGTTTAATGTGGCTGTATTTGTTTGAAGTTGCATAATCAAAACCTATTAATTCTATTTAAAAAGGATGTTTATCTTACATAGTAAATTTCATGGTGAACACCATCCCAAAGTGGAAAGCTGTATCACCTTATAAAATAAATCTTAATTGTGTTCATAAGAATTACTTATGAATGCTTTGAAATCTCTTTGGTTTTTCTGTCTGGCACTTTCTGAGTCACTGGTATGAGAAAACCCCCAGATATGATATACTGTTCATCTCGTGTTGATGTCTAGGTATGTAAGACATCAAGCTTTTTTGGGGGATTCTCCCCTATGTTTGGCCCTTGAGACCCTAAAAGCCCTCAGTATTAGGCCATTTTTGAACCACGTTTTCTGCAGGAAATTAAACCCTACAGAAAAAATTATCAGAGGGACTTGAAGTTGTTCATCCTACATCAACTGACCCCTAATGGGATGTGAGGAATCAAAGTTACTCCTTTTCACAAACATTGAAAAAAGGAGAATAGAAAATATAGGCATGTGGAATGTTATTTTTTATGTTATTTTGAGGTTGCTGATCATGAATATTTTTCATCATTTTTATAATATTTTTGATCCTGGATTATTTACTGGTGGTCTTAGCCCCCTAATTTCTCCTCCCAGAAGGTTAGAAATGGCAAATGTCAAATATAAGTACAGTATGTGAGGTATCATTTTAGCCTATTTCAAGATCAGTGATAATGAATATTATGTTATTTCAAGGTCAGTGATTATATGATGTTATTTTTGATTCTTGTACTGGTGATCTGGTGGTCTAGCCCTGTGGAGATTATCAGAGGGTGAAATATGACAGATTTCTATTACATTTGAGAATATTTAGACTCCAAACATCTAAACTGAAGCACACATTTTAATATTTCAATTTTGTGATGCAACTTCTGTACTTCTAAGTCATTATTACTTTTCTTACTAAAACCCTGAATAATAGCGGCCTACACTGATTTAGACTTTTTTTATATAATCAACAAGGCTAATTGGTGACAGTCCAGTGTGAGTACGTTGGGTGTGTGTGAGTACGTTCATCCTGTGATGAATGTCCCATCCAGGGTTCAGTGTAGTTTGGTTTATTTTCACGTTTACTGTTTCAGGCACACAAAGTATGTCATTACAGTCCAGACTGTACCTGCTATTTGATCATTCCAAACCAGTAACTTAAACCAAAAGGGAAACAGCATAGGCATCATTGAGAACTTTTTGTTTCTTGGCTTTTTCTTTGTTAACTTATATTCATTTAAAGGCAATTTTTGAATACACATAAATTATGAAATACAAATGAGGTTTGTAAATCAGATTATATGTAGGATCAAGACTGAAAGTGAAATTCCAGTTTAAATCCAAAGCAAATTAATAGGGCACACTAAAGACATGGCACCTTTCTAAAGCTATTAAGTGATATGTCACTTTTTCATGCACTCCACAGTACCTTTTAAAAATACTAAAAATGAACTTCAATAATAGATTAGATTGCTAAGTAATATTTTTAACATTCAACATATGAGAAAAAAATCCAAGTTACAATACTGCATTATGGTAATATAACCATTTCAGTCAGACAACTGTTTTACATTCATTTTGCATAAAACTATTCAGGGAGAAGACATAATTGTAGGCAAATGTGAAGCTAGATATGAAAGCACTGAAAATATGTTTAACCCTTTGTTAAACAAAGATCCATACATTCATAACACTTCCATTTTCTAACCTATTAAATCTAATCTGGGATTCCCAGTGGACTGGGCATTAGTCTGCCACAGGGCACAAATCGCACCCATCAACCATTGCTCATACTAAATTTCCAGTCAACCTAACATTCTTGTCTTTGGGGCGTGTCTTAGGAAAACCACAATATCCAGTAAAAAAATAAAACAGAAAAAAGGCACCTAGACACAGGGACAACAGGCATACTCCACGCAGTCAATGGCCAGACTGTTAATTGAGCCCAGATCTGTAATGCTAAACACTCCACTGCTGTGAATATGTGAAATTAGCCCAATGTCACAAGGTTAGTAAGACCCACAGTCACTGATTAAGACAACTAAACTGTTTAAAAACAAGTATGTTTTTTTGTTCCGATTTCAGCAGTTAAATTCTTTTCAATATTTTAAAAAGAGCACAATACTGCAGTAAAGTCTTAGTTGTTTCCCTGAAATAATCAGTGTATAATAAATCTAAACTCCTGAAATATTAACATACTTATAAAAGAATAAGTTAATAAAACTCTACAATTATACAGAAAGGTTGGCAGATAGAAATAATAGATAAGCAAAAAACAAAAAAAAGAAAGAAATGCCATAGTAATAAAAATCAAATAAATTATTAGGCCGAAACTGTAACTCAAACAGAATACACAAACAGTTAAATACAAAAAAAAGTTTCTTATTCAGTTCTCTAAAACCTCCTCATTGACTCTCTCAGCTTTTGCCCACAGTGTCTCTTTTCCTTTCAATGTTGACAAATCAAGCTTTTAACAGCCACATATCTAAATAAAAGTTTCTGTTGTTCCTTAAACTTACTTTTCCAAGGTTCCATCTGTTGTTTTTCCTGCACTTGCAGAGAATCATCCACAATGTCCAGATTTTGACAAAGAAGGCAGTTCAGTGTACTGTTGGCTCTTCATCCTGCCAGTCATGTTGGTGGCAGACGTTTATTGGCTGCTGCAAAGAAATGGAATGTCAGAGGATGCAAGGCATGTTGGGAAACTATTTTGAAAGAAACAGTTATTCAGCAGTTAGGGCCATTAGCAGATCTCAGAATATGACATGTCAATGTACCCAGTAGACCACGGCCTTCCAGTTAAGTAATTTATAATTATACACAGAGTGATTAGAACTATCTTAATTCACCTAAAACAGTATAATATGCTTTTAAGATGAGCTATTTTCCTTTATTAAAATAACTGGTGTACATTTTCAAAGGTTTTATAACCTGACATTTTTAAACCTGCCTGTATTTAATTAAAGCTATACCATAGCTGTTTCTTCATGTGAATACAGATTAATAAAAGGAAAGACAAAAATCTGTCATTTTAATCAAATAGCAATCCAAATAAAATAGAGTGATGGTTTAGTAATTAATCATCATCTCACAGGATTCATTTGTCACTTAGGTCACTGTGAGTGCACTTGGGGTTTTTAATGGACATTCCAGTTTCTCTCCATAAGACGTTCGTGAAACGTTGAGTAGAGACTTTGAACTGAGTTAGCTTGGATGTAGTTAATAAAATAGAGTGATGGTTTAGTAATTAATATCATCATCTCACAGGATTCATTTGTCACTTAGGTCACTGTGAGTGCACTTGGGGTTTTTATGGACATTCCAGTTTCTCTCCATAAGACGTTCGTGAAACGTTGAGTAGAGACTTTGAACTGAGTTAGCTTGGATGTAGTTGTTACCATGTGTCACATATACGGCAGGGTCTTACTATGTCTGAATATTTAAGTGTCGGATCAGTCATGCTCTTTACCCTGGAAAGAATTAAAAACAAATAAACAAATAAATAGAGGGCAGATTCGACATCTTTCCAAATGCTGTTTACTACTTGTGTCTTTTAATGATTCTTTTTACATCTTTAGATTATTTTAGATAGTACAGCATGTATTTGATCTATCTTCCTATTCATTAAATAATAAAAACACTATTACAAAACTAAAGTGTAGGTATTTTATCTTTTTCAATTCTAGTACAATCTGTGAAAGCACTTATTTTCATTAATTTCTTTTTGCTAAATAAAGTAATGACAGAAATATTTCACATTTAATTAAGTGGTATTTCTGCGTCCTTTAACATTACGTTTTTAAATTAATTTAGTGGACAAGAAAAAATAAATTAGATTTATTTTACATATTTATATTTATTTAATTTATTAAAACACACAGTAAGTCAGGCTCAGTTCAAGTTTATTCCTGGAGATTTAACTAACATTTTCAACACTGCCTGTGCTTTATGGGTTTTTTTATATGTTCATGTCTTTTGCATACCTGATTTTTCAGACTCAGTGTCTCAAGAAACCAGACTTACCCCAGTGAGCACAAGGCAGACTGAGAATCCACCATGGGCCACAGTCACACATACAACTACGCTCGGCCAATTTAGTGTCACTAATCAATCCAAACATGTAAAACTGGAGTCTACAGAGAAACCCCAGTGTGGTAAAACCTGGGTGCAACAGTCATACACATATCTCTGTGCTATAAGATAAATGTCAAAGTTTGCATAAAATTGAAAATCAAGCAACCACCCTCTTAGAAAATTGTTTGTCCATCACTCTTTGCTTCATTTTCATATCTCAGTTGAAGTTTTCTGTTATAATGAAGAAAGAACTGTAAAAGTTTAGTATGCCAAATTTGACTACAATCTTCCATAACTGTTGTTTGTACAAAAATATTTTTAAGAAAATGTATTATTTTCAGTTTTGTTTTTGGCAAAATTGTTCAATTAGTTTTCATCTTACATGTTGCACTAAATTAAAACTGTGTTTTACACAATAAACTTTGTTTTAATCAAAGAAGAAACCAATTAGAATTATATAACTGGCATTGTACACTGTGGACCAGAAACAAAAAATATTTTATTCCAGATGATGGCCTTGTTAAATCTTTGTGCAATAGATACAGATGATCAGGCACAAAACCACAACTCAGTAATACTGCTGCTGTTGCTTCTTCTTCTTTGTATTTGGTCTGACCCACCACTGGCTTTCAAACATTTTCACACAACACTTGATTTCTGTGAGCTACAATCTGATTTACAGATGACAATCTCCAAAATTTAAGATTATGTTACCCAACTCTATTCTTAATGATACAATATGTAAAACAGAATCTTCTTCTTTCGGCTGCTCCCGTGAGGGGTTGCCACAGCGGATCATCTTCTTCCATATCTTTCTGTCCTCTGCATCTTGCTCTGTTACACCCATCACCTGCATGTCCTCTCTCACCACATCCATAAACCTTCTCTTAGGCCTTCCTCTTTTCCTCTTCCCTGGCAGCTCTATCCTTAGCATCCTTCTCCCAATATACCCAGCATCTCCCCACTGCACATGTCCAAACCAACGCAATCTCGCCTCTCTGACTTTGTCTCCCAACTGTCCAACTTGAGCTGACCCTCTAATGTACTCATTTCTAATCCTATCCATCCTCGTCACACCCAGTGCAAATCTTAGCATCTTTAATTCTGCCACCTCCAGCTCTGTCTCCTGCTTTCTGGTCAGTGCCACCGTCTCCAACCCATATAACATAGCTGGTCTCACTACCGTCCTGTAGACCTTCCCTTTCACTCTTGCTGATACCTGCCTGTCACAAATCACTCCTGACACTCTTCTCCACCCATTCCTCCCTGCCTGCACTCTCTTCTTCACCTCTCTTCCACAATCCCCATTACTCTGTACTGTTGATCCCAAGTATTTAAAGTCATCCACCTTTGCCAACTGTACTCCCTGCATCCTCACCATTCCACTGACCTCCCTCTCATTTACACACATGAATTCTGTCTTGTTCCTACTGACCTTCATTCCTCTCCTCTCTAGAGCATATCTCCACCTCTCCAGGGTCTCCTCAACCTGCTCCCTAGTATCGCTACAGATCACAATGTCATCATCAAACATCATAGTCCACGGGGACTCCTGTCTAATCTCGTCTGTCAGCCTGTCCATCACCATTGCAAATAAACAGAGCCAATCCCTGATGTAATCCCATCTCCAACTTGAATGCATCTCTCGCTCCTACCGCAGACCTCACCACTGTCACACTTCCCTCGTACATATCCTGTACAACTCTTATGTACTTCTCTGCCACTCCCGACTTCCTCATACAATACCACAGCTCCTCCCGAGGCACCCTGTCATATGCTTTCTCCAGGTCCACAAAGACACAATGAAACTCCTTCTGGCCTTCTCTAAACTTCTCCATCAACATCCTCAGAGCAAACATTGCATCTGTGGTGCTCTTTCTTGGCATGAAACCATACTGCTGCTCACTAATCATCACCTCACCTCTTAACCTAGCTTCCACTACTCTTTCCCATAACTTCATGCTGTGGCTCATCAATTTTATTCCCCTGTAGTTACTGCAGTCCTGCACATCCCCCTTATTCTTAAATATTGGAACCAGTGCACTTCTTCACTCCTCAGGCATCCTCTCACTTTCCAACATTCCATTAAACAATCTGGTTAAAAACTCCACTGCCATCTCTCCTAAACACCTCCATGCTTCCACAGGTATGTCATCTGGACCAATGGCCTTTCCATTTTTCTTCCTCTTCAAAGCTGTCCTTATTTCCTCCTTTCTAATCCGTTGCACTTCCTGATTCACTATCTCCACATCATCCAACCTCTTCTCTCTGTCGTTCTCTTCATTCATCAGCCACTCAAAGTACTCTTTCCTTCTGCTCAACACACTCTCCTCGCTTGTGAGTATTTCCATCTTTATCCTTTATCACCCTAACCTGTTGCACATCTTTCCCAGCTCGGTCCCTCTGTCTAGCCAATCGGTACATGTCCTTTTCTCCCTCCTTAGTGTTCAACCTCTCATATAACTCATCATATGCCTTTTCTTTAGCCTTCACCACCTCTCTCTTCACCTTGCGCCTTATCTCCTTGTACTCATGTCTAGTTTCTGCATCTCTCTGACTATTCCACTTCCTCTTTTCCATCCTCTTCCTCTGTATACTCTCCTGTATTTCCTCATTCCACCACCAGGTTTCCTTTTCCTCCTTCCACTTTCCAGATGTCACTCCAAGCACCCTTCTTGCTGTAACCCTTACACCTGCTGTAGTTTCCCAGTTGTCTTGTAACTCTTCACTCCCACCCAGTGCCTGTCTCACCTCCTCCCTAAACTCAACCTTGCAGTCTTCCTTTTTCAACTTCCACCATTTGATCCTTGGCTCTGCCCTCATTCTCTTCCTCTTCTTGATCTCCAACATCATCCTACAGACCACCATTCTATGCTGCTTAACTACACTTTCCCCTGCCACCACTTTGCAGTCTTCAATCTCCTTCAGATCAACTCTTCTGCATAGGATGTAATCTACCTGTGTGCATCTTCCTCCACTCTTGTACGTAGCCCTATGTTCCTCTCTCTTCTTAAAATACATATTCACCACAGCCATGTCCATCCTTTTGGCAAAATCCACTATCCTCTGACCTTCTTCATTCCTCTCCTTGACACCATACCTACCCATCACCTCCTCGTCTCCACAGTTCCCTTCACCAACATGCCCATTGAAATCCGCTCCAATCACCACTTTCTCTCCCTTGGGTACACTGTTCATCACTTCATCCAACTCACTCCAAAAATCTTCTTTCTCAACCATTGCACACCCAACTTGCGGTGCATATGCACTAACAACATTCATCATCACACCTCCAATTTCCAGCTTCATAATCATTACTCTGTCTGACACTCTTTTCACCTCCAAAACACTCTTGACATACTGTTCCTTCAGAATAACTCCTACCCCATTTCTCCTCCCATCCACAACATGATAGAACAATTTGAATCCACCTCCAATCCACCTGGCCTTACTCCCCTTCCGTTTAGTCTCTTGCCTTCCTTCTTTTAAAAATGTTTTGTTTTGTCATTTGAACTCCACTGTACAAAATGAATGGATATATTGGCATTATTGCTTGTGAACAGAAGTTTAATTTTTAGCCTTATAAATTGCTACATTTCTCCATTGGGGCATATGAAGTACTGTCTGTCTGTCTGTCTAATACAATTAGATTTCTTTGTAGATGTTGATTGTGCTACTATTGTTGTTTAGTTTAATTCAGTGTATGCTCCAAACATTTTTACAAAAAACCTTGTTGATTGAAAAAGAAGATACTCAAACTAGTAAGAGACTATTTGTAAACAAAGTCCTCTTTTCATTAAAAAATGCCAATAGTCACTCACCCCAGTGTCCCTTCAATAGACTCAGCACTGCTTGGACTTTAACACCAGGTGATAAGGCAGTCAAACAATACTTATTGACTAAAAAAACATGTTTATGGAGCTGTCGCTATAAGTAACAAACTTCTATTAACATTGTCTTTGTCTTGAATGCAAACAAGGTATCCTAGATACAGTATTGTAATCATACAGTTTTGTGGATACAGTATATAGCCCACATAGTTTGAAATACAGTAAATTATTGTAATCTTTGCAGTACATAGATATTTTTAAATTAAATCAAATAGCAGTTATTGGCAAAATTAGACATACAGTACCTGTAAATTATGTGCCTCTATATTGTACAATCTAAAACTATTGCTACAATATATAAAGAATAATGGCTTTATTTTAAAAAGAAATGTTTCCCCAAAAAAGAAAAAGGTGTAATTCTTTATATGATGCTCAACTAGTATTTATATACTGTGCTGGTTTCATTGAATATTTTTGCTTTCATATTAACGTATACAGTCTCAAACCCATTTAGTTCAGTATACTGTAAGGTTGTACTGGTCTGGACTGGCATCATTCTATCACTGGGCCCACTAATACACAAACTTACACTCGCACACTTGTCACTTTTACAGCTGCCAGTTAATTAGATGCACATTTTTAGGAATGTGGCAGGAAAACTGAGGCTGTAAAATGTTATTTCATAAGTCAGCAAAGAGACCTAAAACCTTGTGATGCCCTGATTTGTTTTACAGAATGTGAAATGCCACTTGTCGCAAACATGCAGGCTATTAAATTCACAATTAGGTTCATTTTTCAATATGCTCTAAACAGAAGCAGGTGGCAAAAAGAAAATGTTTGTTGTTGAATGGCTGTAAGCTGATTTTGGAAACGCAATTACTGATGGGCTTTAAATTATGCATATTTTCTTAATTACAAGCTGATTTGTACCTTGGAGCTTTGAAGGTCTTGCTTTTTATATATCTGTTTTTGAAATGCTATAAAATGTATATAAACTAAACTTAATCACTGTTTATGAATTTGAGTTTTAATAGATTTGGGGTCATAGATTTATTTTTTAAAATTAGATTCTGTCTGAATCCACACATTGTGCAAATGTAAGTAAGACTGTAATTTTAGAAGATGTTCTGTTCTGAGATCTGTTACAATGAAACCCCACCAAACATCTGCTGCTATTGTAGAAATCAGGATAGCTCCCCCTTGGCTGTAATCAAACCTAACATTCTGAAGCAAGAACGCTAAAAATGACTGGGAAGAAAAAAACGAGGTTGAACTACCAAGTTTATTCCATATTTTACCATATTACTTAAAGTATTTTTAATATATAAAACATTTGGCAGCAAACTAGTGGTGCAACAAGGACCTTAGAAACTAACTGTATTGAACCAAGTAGTGAAAGCGGGGCCTTAACTAAGGAGCAAGCTGTAGTTTAAAGTTCAAGAGACTAAAAACAGGATTGCTGGCTAGGATTTAGTCAAAAACAAAGGAGATCATAAGCCAAACATTCTAACACTGACTTTAGTTTCTCTCTCCAAACTAACACTGACAAGAATATGAAGATTACTTTCACTAAAAATTAAACAATACTGGCTGCCATGCGGTACCATCTTTTTTAGGTGGGACAAAATTATCTGATATGTCACATGAATTCCATGTCACGTGACCAGTAACAGGTGTGTCACAAAAATATCACAAAATTGGGGCAATTACATAAGTTCATTTAATGCCATCATCATAACTTTAAAATATTAAAGAAAACAAAATATAATAATAAATATTCCAAAAAAAAACATAACGTAAAGGCTCCAGGGAAGACACAACACTGATACATGACAGCAGCACTGTGACATCATTGAGAGAGTTTTGTGTTCTCGCCAACAGTTCTCCCAATTTCTATTTGTCTCAACTCACAATCCTGTCCAGGGCTAAGGCTTTAAGATAAATTATTATTATCTTACAAATATTCTCTACAAGTCTAGTAAGGACTTTCTGAACAGTGTTATCTAAAAAACAGGCACCTAATGTAAAAACTCAGGCCATTATTATGAATGACAATTAACATTGGTTACCTCTGCTACCTCACAGTTTTAGGGACGTGCTTATCAAGTGTCTCAGAGTAGGAAGCTGGTCCTGACTGACTCAAAAATGATTCAATTTTGGTTCTGCTCCGAGTCAGAGTCAAAGCATTTTTTCAATTTTCCAAATTTCAGTAACTACTCCTAACTTCACCAGGATGCAGGAGAGCTCATGAGCTGTTCTAACTTACTAGGATCTGCCAGATGATGGTGTTAAGGCAGAGATTGGTACACACCTCCTGGGAAAGGTGGAATGTTTTGGAAGCTCTGGGTGACAATGAACTCATAAAAAAATATTGACTTGACAGAAATGGAAATATATTGATAACAAATCTTGTATGTTAAATGACTACACCATCTACGCTGAGAACGTATGCGCTGTCTGCTGAAATGAAGGTGTAGCATTTTGCAGTAGTGATGATTGGGTAATGTCGCAACCAAGCATTTTTTGAATTTTGCAACAAACCTTTAACGCCCTTACAACACATGAGATAATACACACATTTATACATTTATTTACCCACCACTCCAAATGAGGTAATATCAAAACAAGCTGCATTCATGCAAATAGGCATGCACTTTATGGTCACCGCTCCAAGTATAGATGAGCATGCATACATGAACCACAATCAGTATCATAGCATTGACACACTGATGGCCATGGATGCAAACTGTATAGCTGTAGTAACCAGTATACTATGCTCAAGATAGTCAAGGTTGGAAGAGTGATTGACAGCAAAATGTCACACAGGTACACTGAGCTCTCTGTATTATCTGAAAACCTGGAACATTCACTTCAAATCCTAAGGTGGAGACTCCTGGGACATGACAGAGCTTCGCAGAAGATAAGGGAGAGGCACGGCATAGCACAGTATAAGATGACCGTAATCCTGGAACAGTGAATGTGACTTCAGAAACAGTGCAAGAATAGCTGTGGCTTGTTTCAGTAACAGTTACTTTACAAGACTTTTTCAGTGGCCATAACAGTAAGACAGTATGAAAGTATGGATAACCCATCCATCCATCCATTTTCTAAGCCTACTTTATCCTGAGCAGGGTTGTGGGAAATTAATCTTCCTGAGTCAGTAGAGACAATCATGAGTGAATTCTGCTTAAAACTGGGTGGGACAATTAGATGGTTCACTGCATGTCACATTTCTAAACCAATCCAAAGACAGTGCTCAAAGTAGGGGCAGTGATTCTCAGCTACAGACTCTTTACTAGTACTCTTGTTAACTGTTAACCTGGTCCAAAAGAGAGCAAACGTCTAACTACGATGAGCTGTCTACAGTCAAAAAGTCTCCTAAAAAGGCCTCTAGTACACATATAAATATTTGTCACGTGTGCAAAAAGCATATTAAATGTCTTAATAATAAACAACCTGTTGTAAGAGAAAAATCCTTCTGAAACATCAAATTATACATTAGCATTCAAAGACAACAATGGACAAGTGATAAAAGTGATGGATACGTTGTTGCAGGTGCAGTGTGTACTCTGTTCAGTTACAATGATAGTGTAGGCGTCAATATAAGGCTAAAAGAATTGGCAGCTTTGTTCATGAAAATAGTAATTGCAAGATATGCATTCGAAATAAAGTGCTGTATGTGTCACACCTATTCAAAAGGAGGTGAAAAGGGCCACCATTAAGAGAGATGATAATGAAAAGCCATAGGAAATACAGATATCAGTATTCAAAACACTGGAATTAGTAAATGTGCCTAACAACACTAGTACAAGTCTACACAGTATCCACCTAAATAAATAACTAAAATAAGTTAACATTACTGTCTAATTCGAAATGCAAACATGCCATGCCAGAATAGCCTCAGTGATTTAACACATCGTACAGTGGTGTGAAAAACTATTTGCCTTTCCTGATTTCTTATTCTTTTGCATGTTTGTCACACAAAATGTTTCTGATCATCAAACACATTTAACCATTAGTCAAATATAACACAAGTAAACACAAAATGCAGTTTTTAAATGATGGTTTTTATTATTTAGGGAGAAAAAAAAATCCAAACCTACATGGCCCTGTGTGAAAAAGTAATTGCCCCCTATAAAAAATAACCTAACTGTGGTGTATCACACCTGAGTTCAATTTCCGTAGCCACCCCCAGGCATGATTACTGCCACACCTGTTTCAATCAAGAAATCACTTAAATAGGGGCTGCCTGACACAGAGAAGTAGACCAAAAGCACCTCAAAAGCTAGACATCATGCCAAGATCCAAAGAAATTCAGCAACAAATGAGAACAGAAGTAATTGAGATCTATCAGTCTGGTAAAGGTTATAAAGCCATTTCTAAAGCTTTGGGACTCCAGCGAACCACAGTGAGAGCCATTATCCACAAATGGCAAAAACATGGAACAGTGGTGAACCTTCCCAGGAGTGGCCGGCCGACCAAAATTACCCCAAGAACGCAGAGACGACTCATCCGAGAGGTCACAAAAGACCCCAGGACAACGTCTAAAGAACTGCAGGCCTCACTTGCCTCAATTAAGGTCAGTGTTCACGACTCCACCATAAGAAAGAGACTGGGCAAAAACGGCCTGCATGGCAGATTTCCAAGACGCAAACCACTGTTAAGCAAAAAGAACATTAGGGCTCGTCTCAATTTTGCTAAGAAACATCTCAATGATTGCCAAGACTTTTGGGAAAATACCTTGTGGACTGATGAGACAAAAGTTGAACTTTTTGGAAGGCAAATGTCCCGTTACATCTGGCGTAAAACGAACACAGCATTTCAGAAAAAGAACATCATACCAACAGTAAAATATGGTGGTGGTAGTGTGATGGTCTGGGGTTGTTTTGCTGCTTCAGGACCTGGAAGGCTTGCTGTGATAGATGGAACCATGAATTCTACTGTCTACCAAAAAATCCTGAAGGAGAATGTCCGGCCATCTGTTCGTCAACTCAAGCTGAAGCGATCTTGGGTGCTGCAACAGGACAATGACCCAAAACACACCAGCAAATCCACCTCTGAATGGCTGAAGAAAAACAAAATGAAGACTTTGGAGTGGCCTAGTCAAAGTCCTGACCTGAATCCAATTGAGATGCTATGGCATGACCTTAAAAAGGCGGTTCATGCTAGAAAACCCTCAAATAAAGCTGAATTACAACAATTTTGCAAAGATGAGTGTGCCAAAATTCCTCCAGAGCGCTGTAAAAGACTCATTGCAAGTTATCGCAAACGCTTGATTGCAGTTATTGCTGCTAAGGGTGGCCCAACCAGTTATTAGGTTCAGGGGGCAATTACTTTTTCACACAGGGCCATGTAGGTTTGGATTTTTTTTTCTCCCTAAATAATAAAAACCACCATTTACAAACTGCATTTTGTGTTTACTTGTGTTATATTTGACTAATGGTTAAATGTGTTTGATGATCAGAAACATTTTGTGTGACAAACATGCAAAAGAATAAGAAATCAGGAAGGGGGCAAATAGTTTTTCACACCACTGTATATGCGTAGACCACAATGCTTATCTAAACTCTGTTTGCTATTGTTATGCCATATAGTAATGCAATTATCAAAATGACAGAAAGATATCATAGCCGACTGAGGCACATCTCAAACACGTGGAGCTAAGTAGCTGCGGTGGTCTATGTGTGTGTATGTCTGTCTGTCTCTTCTGTCATCGCACTCATTACTCATTACAATGTACAAATTAATTTTGCTCTGCTTACTACAAACGTTTTAAAAAGTTATCCCCAGATGTCTATTATCATTTGAGATTCATGGCTATCCCCACAAGACTGGGGAAACAGGAGCTTATCCAAGCAAGCATAGCTTGCAATACAGCAACGATCCCTGGAGCATTCATTGTTAAATAAATGTCCCTGATGTCATACCTTACTCTCATTTGGTGTCTGTGTTTTGGGCTTTCCATCTTGGTACTTGTTACAGTATCATTCTTGATGCTGTTAAAAACTGGCAGCAATTATATGATCTTAGCATAATATCCTAGATTATTGTGTTTTCTAACACTACTTTGAATATTATTATTATTACTATTATCTTTGTGGTATGGTGGCCCAGTGGTGCAGCGGTAGTGCTGCTGCCTCACAGTAAGAAAAGCCAGGTTTCATGTCCTGGGTACTCCTTGCGTGGAGTTTGCATGTTCTCCCCATGTCAGCATGGGTTTCCTCCTACAGGTTGGGTGAATTGGTGATGCTAAATTGGCTCTAGTATGTGTGTTTGATATGTAGGGATGGGTGGGAATGGGTGTTTTTTCCACTTGATAGATTGGTGCCCAGTCCTGGGTTTGTTCCTGCCTTGCTCCCTGCACTTGTAGGGATAGGCTACTGCCCCACCGCAACCCTAGTCTGGATTAAGCAGGGAAGAAAGTGACATCTTTGTGGTGCAACCATAGCATTGGTATCAGAAAACTACAAAATATCATCACGAGTTCCAACGAGCAGCTCGTTGTATCATTTATTATCAAATATGAATTCTCACTCCTAACTGGGAGTAGGTGTATGAAGCTTTGTAAATACGTCTTATGTCCTGCTCTAAGTGCTCCTAGTGAGACTTTTAGTTCAATTCCTAGGAGTACGTAATTCTTCATAAATGCAGGCCCAGGTTCAATTCCCAGCCTGGTTTACTGATTAGTTTATAGTATACCATATAAGTAAAGCTATTTTGACTTAATGTTAAACTATTGTTTTTACTTTCAATGGAATGTATGCATGAATGGTATATACAATTAAAAATATGAGCAAATATCCTTTTTTCTATTTGCATTGTCACATTAATATATGAAAAACTGTAAATCACTATCATTAAACTGGACAGTGCTGTTGTCTAATTGATCATACATAAAGATTTTAACTTCTGCACTCAGTCGTTCTCTTTGTGTGGATTGCAAGTTCTCCCAATGTTTGTGTCAGTTTCCCTCCCACATCCACAAAGTCTTACAATTAAGGCTGACAAGCCTTTTTAAATTGGCCTTGTTTTTAAGTGTAGGTGTGGGTATGGGTGTGTGTCTAAGTGGGCCCCTCACACGCCATTTGGGATTGCTTCTTGCTTTAAATCAAGTGGATAAACAAACCCTCAGTAATCCTAAATTGGACTGGAAAATGCTATGCTATAGAATCTGGCTTATAATATTATACGGCACTAGGCTTGCTCATTCCTACTCAGTTTCTGTCAGTTTTAAACTGATGAGTGAAATCAGCGCTAATTAAAATAATCAAAAGCAAACAGCAGACTCCAGGCCTTCAAATGAAACAGAGGAGGTGCTAACTGAAAGTGCTTGTTACATAGTTGTTAGCATTGCCTGAAACCAGGATATTGAAAACAATGCAAAAGCGTTAGCATTGTATATCCTGACGCTACTCTGCCCTTCCAGTCAGATTTTATACAGCTCATTGAATTCTCAAAACAAGGTAAAGCTTAAACCTATTTAAATTATAACTTTACTTTAAAATATAATTTGAATAATGTGACTTTCTTATGGGAAGTTAATTAAGAAAAGGGGTAATCATTTTAAGAAAAACTAAAGTGCTAAAAATTTTGCAGAATGTAATGTTTTTAAAAACTCGCTAGTAATTTAGCAGACCCACAATACCTGCAACTTTGAGCTTTATCTATTGTTTACTTTTTTACTTTAATATACAACATTTTTAAATTCACAAGCCTAGTTATCCTTTCCAGCCTCCTGACATATTTGACATTTTCGTTGTTCTTATTTCCTGCAAGCACAATAGTTGTTGTCAAACTTTTTACTGATCATATCTTGTTAAATGATTCATTAGATTTTAATGCTTTACTGCTTTTCTTTAAGATCGTCTAGTTGAACAGGATTAGGTATTTGAGATTTACAGCTTAAAGAACTAATTAGACACAGGAAATAACCACATTGAAGCTAATTTTTTATTTATAGTGTGAATTTTTCCACCCATCTCAAAAAGTCTGTTTATGTACAAGACAAATAATTTACAATCTTTTCTCAAATCTTCATTAATAATAAAGCTTAAAGTAGCTTGTCTAAAATTGTGCCAAGTGCATTGTAGAGCACTCCAAATGCACGTGTTCCTTTTGAATTACTTGGGTCTCCATGCTTATACCATGTAACTGGTGTACTGCTACTAACCCATTTTGTGCACCCAGTGTTCTTAACACCAGGCAAGTGTGTTATTCCATTTGTCATTGTAGTAAATAGTTTTCCAGTTTCATTAGAAATGACAAGCTAAAATTTTCCTGCTCCGTTTTGACACTATTTCTTTGCCTATTATGCATTAGAATATCATTTTGAGCAGTTGGTTTCAGTTTTCAGTCCTAGAATTCAATTAAAGGCAGACACTGGTGTCAATAACCGTGTGTTCAGTATATACACACACAGTATACCTGTATGTCTCCTGAGTTTGATAAAATGATCCCAGACTAATGTAATCCGAGTTAGCACCATCAGGCTAACACTGGACATGGCACCAGTCCACTCACTCACACACCTACACCCATGCAGGCTTGCTTAAAGTCACCAGATAACTTGAATCTTTTTGAAATTTGGGCCACATAAACACCTACAGAAAGAGTAAACACCATACAAATAGCAAAACCGAGGACTTTTTTTTTTTTTTTTTTTATAAACATTGCTAGGAAATGTGGCAAATATACTCTCCTTACTGTATGGTTTTACTTTTTACCCTCATTTTAATATTCAAACTATTCATAATTAATGTTGCAATTTAATATTTGTGACAAAAAAAGTATAAACTATCTACAATGCAAAATATAAAAATTAAACATTAACAATGTAAGTATTCTCAGATTTCTTGTTCTGCTTTTCCCAGTGTGTGTTGCAGTGGCAACCTATTAAGCTGGTCTGACCAGAATATTTTTTTATTGTAATAATAGTTCTCCAGGTCTTTTTGGGCAACTCCCAGGCATTTTTATGCCAACTGACAGACACAATTTCTCCAGCACTCGTACTGTGACTGCCCTGAACCTCCCTCCTGGTGTGCCATGCCCAACATTTGTCGTTGGAGTAGCCCAAGGGGTTTTCTCAGAGTTTTGTAATTGCTGAGTTCCTCACTCTGTTACAAAGTGAGCTTATTATCAGAGCACATGCTACTTCTACCCACCATCATAACACTGTGACCAGAGGTAAAGATCGGGATGGGAATTAAACTTGGTGTGACCACCAGGGGACATCACTGGGCCCCAAACCTTGAACACAAGTTACTGCAATAATTCTGGGTACAAATGAAAGAATTTTTATTTACAGAATACTTTTTCACAAGTCTTTCACATTCCACAGTATCAATATTATTCCTTTGTCTTCTTGTTCATTTTCCTCCACCCCTTCCAAGCAAGAATTGTTCACCTCCTCCCAACTCTGATTTCCTTAGCAACATGGAGGTCTCCCTTTTAGAATCCGAACCACAAGTACTTTCAGGGACAGATCATTGTCTCCAAGAAGCACTTCTGGGTGAGAACAACAGATTCACCTCCCGATAATTTCTCCAGTTGCCATCCACAGAATCCAATAGAGCAGCCCTATAGAACCACAATTTCCATGCTGCCCTAAGGGAATCCAGACAGGGGCTCACCAGGAAGGAGGCTACAACCCAATATACGGGGGAACGATATGAACATAGGAGGCAATCTTCGATGGTCTGTCCTTTCTTCTGGCCCCTAAGAGTTTTCAATTCTTTTCTGCCATGATGCCAGTCTCAGCATACCCTCTGCTCCAGAGGGCTTCCATGGCAGCTTCCTGGCTGAGGCAGGGAATGCCATGCCTCTCTATCACCATCCATTATACTGGCCTCCCATCCAGGTAAGGGAGTGGTGTCCATCCTGCCCGGGATGCCAGCCCATCCAGTATAAGAAACAGTGCCTGGGGACTGCCAGACTGGGGCGGTGGTCCCCATTTTTTTAAAGGGGGAACAAGAATGTGTTTAAGAGATGACACTCCTTATCCTCCATGGAGAAAAGACTATATTCAAACCTAATATCCAGGAAGGGACAATTTGGACTACACCTTGACAGTAAAATAGTGAACCAACTTTTTTTTTTTTTTTTTCCCCCCATGGGTATTGAAGGAGTAATGGAAGGCTACATTCCTGCCAAGTTCAATGTAAGTTATTAACTCTTTATGTTAATCAGTAACACACAAAAATGGATGAATTATTCATGTGGACTATTAAATGTTAATGAGAAGTGATGGCACCATGGTTAATGATGCTTCTTCACTAATCCCTAGTCATAGATTGAAATCCCTTTTCCAGTCTACATCTGTGTGGAGTGTCCATGTTCTCATCGTGTCTATTCTGCTTTGTCCCCCAGTACTCTAGTTTTTCTTCCACTTGCCAAAGCTTGCTTACATTTCATTAACTGGTAATTAATGTTTATCTTATGTGAGTGAGTCAAAGGTTAGTTCGTGGGTTGTTCCTAATGCTGCCAGAATAGGCTTCAAAACCCATATGACCCCAAAGGTGGTCTGAGAACCTAAATGTTTTACCAACCGGGTAGTGCTGAACTCGCTGCACTCTTACTGGTATGGCTGTGTAATGGTCCAGGTTGACTGCACCTGCCATACTCCCTTGAACCCATGGACCATCGGTAGTCGTAACTGAGATGAACTGGGCAATGAGGCCACTAAACGACAAGATTATAGTTGAAATGTGGAAGGTGCCTTTATTCACTAACTCAAAGTGCAAGTCAGTACAGTGAATCTTCTTAATAAATCCATAAAAACAAGCGATGTAGAGGTTAAAATCCATAAATTAATAAATCCATAAAAATTAGGTTAAAATCCGCTGGCAGGTTCTGTCCTTTTAAAGCAATCCCGAGCCACAGTGCTTGCAAATCTAAAACCGATGCCTCCTCTGCTTATTCTTTAGGGGTCTTCGCAACTAGAGGAGACGTCCATTACCAGGCGAGTCTACCTTTATTGGCCTTGGGTTCCCATTACCATCCCAGGCATTCAGCAGGGGGCCATGTGAAGCCTTGCTTATATCCTCCACCACCATTCTTCGGCCTTCAGCCAAGAAACATACAAAGCAGTATGTCTCTCCTGCTCCTTTTGCACGCCACACCAGCAATTTCTGGCACTTGTAGCCCCAGCCACACACTTCCCTAGGGGCCACATTCTAAACTGCCTGCGTCCTCTCTTCAACAGCACAGGCTCCCCCATTAATCTGCCTTCCTTTCACTTTCATTTTAACTCTTCTTTCATTTTGTTCCTTTCCATTTTGTTCTGTTCTCCATCTTGATCCTTCTATCTTGTCTCCCGGCTTCTTGCTCTGGCTCCTTTTTATACTTTATTTGGACACCGCTGCCTCAATCATGGATGCCAGAGAACTGATGAGGTAATTGATTGCCACGCACATCCACATGTGAATGCAGCATTAACTCTCTGGAGCTGCTCAGCCATACTACAACGTGCATCTGTACTCGCCCTGAACCTGAGCACTCCTTCATTTAAAAACTACATCCATCACATGCTCTGCCACAAATACAAAATGATTTGCAATGTTCCATTTGTCCATTTATTTTCAGATAGATCAGTCCTGATCAGGGTCATATCAATCATTGCCTGATTTGAGAGCAAGAATATTAGTTTGGATGGGACACCCAATTATATGTTGAATATTTCTGCCTCGCAGCTGAGGCACATACAGAAGATGATGGTTTTTGTATTTGGTTTTTATTTTAAAACTAATGTTAGGTGAGGTGGTGTCATTTCAAAAATGCTTATTGTACTATTGCTAGTAATCTCCTATATATTATTAACTAACTCTCAATATTTCTCTTTCAGTGATCTCTGGACAACATTATATTCTCCACTTGCACTTGTAGAGGTTCACCACTTCACATCTGAGAGAATTCTGTCACTAGAAATCATGTCTGAAATTTCAGAAGACCGGGATAAAATAAAAAAAGGCTTGAAAATGGCACTGGAATGTGTGGCTTCTATTTCTTCAGCTGCTGCTGTAGTTAATCCTATATTTGGTTTAGCAGGATCCATAATCAGAGTTGTTCTCCACAATATAGACGATGAGGATATCAACACTCTAAAGAGAGAATTTAAAAGTGTTCACTCTGGGTTAGATAAAATTTCCCAGCAAAATAAGAGAACATTAATGCAGATCCAGAAAGAAACTCTGGATGGCCAATATTCCCGAATAGAGGAGAACCTCAAAAATCAATTTCGGAAATTCATGGAAATTGTGGAGGCTAAACCTGAACAGAAAGAGCAGAAAAAAAATAAATTTGAGGAAAGCTTTGCTAATGATGATGGAGATCAGAATTTACATACACTCTATGATGGAGTGATGGGAAAGCCCAAACTGTTCAGCAAACCGATTCTGGATGTGTACATGAAATTCTCAAATGGAGATCGTCGGATTATGGAACCTCTGTGCACGCGTTTGACGTACTTGTTCTGCATTGGTCTTATTGCCCTGATGGGTTATACAGCTATCATTGAGGATGATGAGGATGAGATCAGAGAAGACTGGGGAAAGAAAATGGAAGATGTACAGCGGCAAATGCAAACTGTGTTGAGCGCCTGCCATTAAGCAAAAGTATTGTTAGACAAAAAGAGACATGTTGCAAATCAGAAAAATGAAGAGAAAAAATCTACTGCTTGTCATTTCTAAATGGATGTTTTCAGTGAGGAATGCAGAAAAAACTTTGATCAGCAAATAGTACAAAAATTTGGCTTGTCTGACGTGAAACAACCTTTAAATTTTAAATGTATTTACACTGCATCAACAGATAATCACTATATACCAAGTATACACAAACACACTGTGAGAAGTCATGTGGTTGCTTAATACTATTTCAGTTTACACGTATGTTCATAAGGTGTACGCTGCCATTTTAGTCAAATGCTCTTCTGTCTGGTGAAAAGTCCACCCTTTATAACAATGGCATCAGACTTTTCTCCAATTCTTAATGTTTTTCTTTAATCATGCATTCTGTTTAACCTTTGCTATGGATTAGTGACCTATTCCTTTGCAAATGGGGAAGAAAAACATACTTTTCCAACTTTATTATGTACTATGCTTGTATACATTTATTTACATATACAAACATGCACTTATAGAAAATGAGATCCATTAAATCACTCTACATATTGAGTGACAATTTTGTGGATTTGTACTCCGCACTAACTGCAGATATCTGAGCTCCAGTTTGTACAGTGATTTGCCATGTATTGTTTTATTTCCTCAGTTTGTTCAGTTTCATTGTTAATCATAATATGCTTAACAAAGCACAGGAAACATGTACATAAGTCAAGCTGAGACCAAAACTGGCACTTCCTATATTCCTGTAAGTTTTCACATGAGCTAAATATTTTTTTTTGTGGATAAACGTAATGTGAAATCACATACATAAAAACTATAATACCCATTTCATTCTGTCTTTTTTTTAAGTTAATAGAAAGAGATTTGTTAATAAAAAAAGAAAGCTAATAGTACTCTGATCCAGTAATTCTGGGAAGTGAGTGTTAGGATTGCAGTAGGATAGTGCCTGCGTTGCTGTGCATATATTTTTTAATAGAAACAAACTTTTAAATATCTTAATTTTACATTTGGAATGAAAGTGTATCCAGGTGAAATAAAAGTTTGTTCCATTTATTTTATTATGACATCGTCACACCCTTTCTATCATTACTATTCATATCCCTGAGTGCTGTCATATCTGCAGTCAGCAGGTCTGTACATTAATATTACATTCTATTTGATAAACCACAATTACCATACTCAAAGTACCAAAAACAGGCTACTTTAAATTGGCTATAGATATGTGTAAAGTTTTTAGACTTGCAACAAAAGGGGTTGGGGTTAGGGGGTTACGTGACCTGCTCAGGAGCAGACTGGAAGTCAAACAACATAAAGACTGAGAGCCCCCTGTGTTTAAAGGCCAGTGCCATAGCCCCCACACAGTCTTTTTCCTGTCATAGTCTAATAATTTTAAACCAAAAATGTAAGTGTTTGGATACCTGGTGATTCTGCACTGTGGGTATGTGAGTGGCCCTGTCCAGAACCGTTTCCTGCCTTGCTACCAGTGCTGCAGTGATAGGCATCAGCCCTTTGTGACACTGGAATGGATTAAGTGGATTTGTTAAAAGTATGTCCAATAAAATAGATTGTATTCTAATGGAAAAAATATTTTTACCAAGTAAGGTAAAAGCCTTTTGTCTAGTTTTCTATTCAATTCAGTCCATAACTGTGGAGTTGGACTCTATTCTACACACTTTTTGGGAATGGCTGAAACAAGCCCTGGTTGGATGTGACATTCCTTCATAGGAAACACGCACACACACACACACCCTCCTATGTGGACAATTTTTGGTCCCTTTCATATTCTGAAAGTAGAAGGACCCTGAAATACATAAAACAGATCCAAAACACAACTATCTTCACAAAAATGAAGTCTTGGCTCTTTAATGTGATAATTGTGTTGAGCCTCTTGCTTTGAAGTGAGGTCTTAACGTAGGAATGATGCACTTTATAGTAATTTTGCCTTTAACCTCTAACTAGCTGTAACATGTCCAACCTTTCCTAACGTGAGCCTGTTTTGTCAGTTTATTTCAAGCATTAGTTCACTGCATAGGTTTCTGTAAGCATTAAAACTGAAACTTGTTTCAAAGTGAATATACAATACACAAATACTGTTAACCTTTAAAGACCTGCTTCTTCCTATACGTTTTCCATCTTTGAATTTGCCTTCAGTATCAAACTGCATTCCACATTAGATGCATGTCACATTTTGTGAGGTGTTGGTAATCTTTGTTAATTACTTACAATTAACTAATTATTACTGATGTTAAGTTAAAGACAACATCTGCAATTGAAGCAAATGTCATGCAATGATCAAGCATACCTTGCTAGTCTTGTGTGTTGCAGCTTGCATGTCTTTATAAAATGTGTAAACTTCTGCTAAATGTGCTATAGAAGAGTTATAATACATTTAAACTATTTGTATTTAAACATATTAAAATGTACAAATGTATTTATGCAGCTTATAGCTAATCTATTTGACCTATGTATAAATACAGCTGCCTTATTCAATATGCTGGTACTGTTACTTATATAAATGCATAAAAGCTTAATTCTGTAATATCTGAAATCGGTTCGTTGTTTTTTTCCATCTTGAATTACTACATATTACTAGAACAGAATTTTGTCCCTGCTTGCTGTTCTATCAAAACTATTTTTAAATTTTCAGCTGTATCCTTGGCAATTGTAATAGCTAAAATATCATGTGTATTAATGTATTTTTGTTGCCTGTTATTAATAAAATAAATCTCATTCATTTTTATAATACCTTTTCAAATGTAGGACACAAAGTTAGAAACCATGGATATGCTTATGCTGTGTGTTGTGAGATTTTCCCATATTTAGTCTTCATAGCCGATTTTCATTTGGAAGAAAATTAATAAAACTACAACATTTCTGTTTTAGACATGAGCATTCATTTAAACGACTGATGCTATAAAGTAAACTGTACTGAAATCTTTATATTCTATCATGCATGTGCTTTTGAGGTTTGCCTTCCAGGCTTATCGGAGGTAAGCGTTACCACTCTGGCACACGAGGGGATGTGATTGCTGATGGTAATATCTCCCTTTTCTTCCACAGCCCTGAGAAACCACCATGGAGGGAAACTGACTCCATCCACTGCAGTCCCTCTGCTATAAAAGCAAGACACTTCCAGCGTGGCACGTCTCACTCAGGAGCTCCCGTCATCAGTCTGCTCTCTCCTATATGAAACTGAAGTACCAGGGGAAAAGATCGGAGGCCCCTTATTTAGTTTTTTGGTAACCTGTTTTTAATTTTGCTATATTGAACATGCCATCGAGCATCTCTTTTGGTTAAGGACTATGTAAATATTAAAAGGGGCAACCCATTTGTTGCTCCAACACTTACTCTGTGATCAGTGTACACTCAGTCGACAATCCATATTTCAAAGACAAGGACAGACTGGTAAATCATGAGCTGCCAGAGGCTTCCTTTCACCAGGCCACTGGACACTGCCTCCTCCTCAGTTTCTGAAAGTCCATTTAATAATCAATATAGAACAATCAAGGCAATGGGAGAACTTACATGCGTTCAACTGACCTGTTTTTATTGAACACATTTATTGGTATTTGTGAAAGGGGTAATCTATAATTTAAAATATTTAACATAATGAAGACTGTTGCAATAATTTCCCAGTTGGGGTGATGATGATAAGATTGTAGTAGAAAATACTCAATTACAATGACTCCTTAAAAATCATGGGCTCAGGATACAAGGGAAATTTTCCTCTATTATCAATGTATGTACGATCCAATCCTGGCTTGAAGAAGTTAATCCTATCGTTACCAGGAATAAGACTCCAATTTGATCTAGCACAGCAACTAGTTTATCAGAGGATCTTACACATAGGAGACATCTTTATATAAAATGCTTAGACCTGGCAACAAGCCTTTATGCTGTAATAAATGCATGTATTTATCAGAAATGCAACAACAGTGCAGATAGCGATTGCATACCTTCCCACAGAAAACACCTAGAAACAGTTGTGCAACCTGTTTGTCCTCCGTGGCTTATGAGTAATTTCACAATTCATGCCTTTCAGGAGGATACTGAGAAAACTGGGATAAATTGTGTGAAACTCAAAGTTTCATACATTAAGGATGGAAGCTGGTATTATTCTCTTCATATGCTAGGTGCCTGCAGGCAAAGTTCACAGGGGACAGGTAGGACAAGCAGTCTGAAAGCTACTAAAGTGCCTTCCCATTTACACAGAAATCAGAAATTAGGGGCAAGGTGGCTGTACGAGTCTTGAAAAAAAGAAATGAAGCACTAACAATATGAATATTATCAAATTTCTTTATTTTATAGAATTTTTAATCTGCTTTTCCTAAGGTGTGATGCAGTTGTAGCCTATTGAGCTGGTCTAACAGAATATTTTAAATGAGGTAATTGCTGTCCAGGGGCCGCATGTATAAACAGTGCGTACACACAGAAATGTTGCGTAAGAACGTTTCCACGTTCAAATCGCGATATATAAAACCTACACTTGGTGTAAAGCCACGCACTTTTCCACGGTACCTCATACCCTGTCGTATGCAAGTTCTCCATTCGGTTTTGCAGACTGGCGGCACCCAGCGTCAAAGCAGTGCTACTGTTCCTGTGTGGTTACCCTTTCTTAGATCCACATCCACGACGGCAGCTTTATCAAATACACTGAAATTAACCGCATATCTTTCATAAATTTAATGCATCTGATTGTAATTAACCTGTAACAATATAATGGTCCACAGAATGGTCAACCTATTCTAAATACCATAACTGCTTTAGCGTTGTTACTCTCACTGCACCTTCTTCTTCTTCTGTCAGCTGCTCCCGTTAGGGGTTGCCACAGCGGATCATCTTTTTCCATATTACTCTCACTGCACCACTCGGAGTATTTATATCACCGTATCTGAGTGTGAATCACAGATCTACAGCAATTGGAAAGAGAATTATCGGTATACAGCATCAAGCACTCTGTGCCTCAGCCATTCGCTATTTGAACCGCTCTCATCCGACCAACGCTTCACAGCCTTTCCTGTTCGGACCTCGTGGTTCACAAACAGTTTCATCCCAAGAACTCTACACGCACTCAATCAGTCCATCAAGTGCTCCTTGTACAACTGTTTGTACTTGCAAGTTACCATGAGGTAATTGTACTTATGATACAGTTATAATATTGCACAACCTGAGCCACTTTATAAAACGCGTATTTACATATGACGATATATCATTTTTAATATGAAATGCAGCAAAATATGTTGATTATATTATACAGATAAAACTTTAACTTTAACTACACGGTGTCGCAGCGCTAGCGAGCTTGAGCTTCGTTCACGGATTGTTCCTGCCTTGCGCTGTATTCATGCTGTGGCTGGCGCGACACTGGAAGGATAGATGGATAGAATAATTAAACATGAAGATATTTCGATGTTCCTTAAAATTTTTGAAGAATCAGCATTCTAAGCTTACAGACGGCTTAACGTCTATTACAGAGCTGATTGTGTGGCGATTGGGTATTTGGAGAAAGAAAAGTAAGGACAGGAATCGGGGGTTAGTACGTTTGAAAAAGACAGTACTGCTGCAATAAAGCATTTCATCGAAGGTCGCGCATGGCGCAGCAAGCTTCTTGCGTAAGACATGAACAATCACTGCGCCACCGTGTTCCCATGTTTAATAACATGCTTTAACTCATATCATCATGAAAATGATATCATGTATACTTCTCAGTATTTTAATTATTCAGAGAGCTGTAATATTACAAATGTAATGGATTCTGTGTCCTGTCGGAGGAAGGCACATAGAGCACATATAAGATCAAATACACAACAAAGCATTTAACGTGCTACTTTAGTTACGATGGGATTTGAGAAACTAGTAAATTAAACGATTTTAAGATGAAGTTTATGATGTTCTACTTTAATGACAAAATAAACTACGTGATTAAGTGGAAATTTTGAGATTAAAGTTGACATTTCGTGCTTTTTTCACACTGTGTGCCTTTTTTGTCACTGTACCCTAATAAGCTTTCATATGATACTCAGACGTTGGGCTACGAGTCGCCTTTTCACGCTGACTTTGATATGTGACA
Organism: Erpetoichthys calabaricus; assembly: GCF_900747795.2. Lineage (NCBI taxonomy): Eukaryota > Metazoa > Chordata > Cladistia > Polypteriformes > Polypteridae > Erpetoichthys > Erpetoichthys calabaricus. The sequence goes on from NC_041395.2 coordinate 94,124,172, forward strand.
ACTTCTTTTTTATTTCGGGCACTGTGCAACTTTGTGAACTTGAGCCTTTGAGTTTCTCCAACACGCTATGTCACTCGATCAACTTCAATTTGTTGCTTATATGACTGTTTAAACCAACAAATAGTACGGTTTTCTTTGCCTCCATTTGGTATTCGCTGAAATTCTTTTATGTTTCCTCGTACTTTTGCCATTGCCTTTTCACAGAATGCTGGGCTTAAGGGCTATTTATATTGATTTGCATATTCAAAGAGGTGTAATTCTGGGAGGAGTTGGGGCGGGACAGCAGGTGCGTGCACGTGTGTTTATTTCCACGCTGAGTGGGATTTATGTAGCGGAAGAACGCGGAAGTTGGCGAATGCACAGATTCCTGCATCTGGATTTTTCTGTTCGTAAGCATGTTTCGGCTTTTGTGCTTACGTCATGTGCGCACGGCGTTATGCATGAGGCCCCAGGTGTTTTTGGGGAACTCCTGGTGTGCTCTGTCCGACATTTGTCACTGGTGTAGCCCAAGGGGCTTTCTCAGTATGTGTTTCCTAATTGCAGAGTTCTTCGACCTGTTACAGAGTGAATTTAGCATCAGTGAGCGGGTTAGTTGTAACCACTATCATAGCATTGTGACCAGGTAAAGATCAGGACGGAAATTAAACAGAATGTGGCCATTTGGAAGATATTACTGGGCCCCAAACTTCAGACACAGTTCCTGCAATGCCAATTCTAGGTGCATGCAATAAATGTTTCATTTACATACAGGTAGAACCTTTTTGCAAGCTCTTCACACTCCACAGTCTCACTATTATTTCTTTCTCTTTTATTCCATTTCTTTTTCTTCCACATCTCCACCACAAAGTGCTGTCTATCTCATCCTGAAGGGTGTACTCACACTAGCAATTTGTTCTGAGCCTGAGCAAGTTTGGCAGCATGTCTTGTTTGTCTTGTTTGTTTAACCAGTGTGATCACTCCATCTGGGCCAACCATACCGTGCCCTGGCCCACTTGGAAGAGGATTCAGAAACAGTGTGGTCACTAAATGTGATCGAGCATGGAAAACAGACATGACGACAATGATGTGACAAGTCAAATAGTTTCTATTCTCATTTCATTTGATACCATTTGAGTTAAAACATGTTTTTATTCTCACCTTACAGATGAAAATGCATTGTAACTGGAAAGAAAAGCTGCAAATTCCTCCCTTAAAATCATTTGTCTCCGTAAAAATGATCTTGTATGTACAGCAAGATTAACAGCAAAATGCTGCTAACACTGAATAAATCTGTAGGAGGGTAGAGTGTTATCCTGCCCTACATGACTTCAAAAAAACACAAAATAAGTAAAATCATTTTGAAATGTATGCTGTCACTCCATATTTGGATCTTGTTTAGGCTTTACTCAAAGTCGCATGGTCATGACAAAAGCATGCTCCGGCCCTGAACACTAAGCACAGTGTGAGTGCAGACCAGTGGGGGATTAGAAAAGAGGGACAGTTGCGCTTGGGCACAATATGGAACAAACATGCCAAGTGTGAGTACACCCTCTCACTCCCTGGGCGGTATGGAGGGTTCCCTTTATAAAAATGACCTGGGAGTATTTCCAGAGCCAGATCATTGCCCCCCAGAAGCACTTCCAGGTTAGCAAAACCAGCTCTTAACACCTGATTCACCTCCACCTGGATGTACCCATAGCACCCGACAGAGCAGCCCTAGTTCCAAAATTCCCATGCTCCCCTTTGGGCATCCAGATAGGATCTCACTGAAATAAATGCTTCCACCCAGTTTAACTGGGAACCGCATGAGCATAAGAGACACATTCCAATTTTTCTGTCCGTTTCTGGCCTTAAATCTTGCTATGGGCTTTCCATTTCTTGATGTCAGTCATGACTTACCCTTTATGCAAGTGGTCCTCCATGCCAGCTTATTGGCTGAGGCAGGGAATGCCATGCATCTTTTCATCACCATCCATTATAAAAGCCTCCCATCCAGGTAAGGAATGGTGTCCATCCCAGTCAGGATACCCATGACAAAGGACAGTGTCTCAGGATTGCCAGAATGGGGCAGTGGACCCCAGTTTTTAAAGGAAAACAAGAATGTGTTTTTAACAAAGTGATGACACTCCTTAGCCTTCCTGGAGAGAAGACTCTACTCATGCCTAATATCCAGGAAGGATTATTTGGATTACTTCCTGATACTGGAACTGTATTTTTTCTTCCATGAGTATTGTAGGAACAATGGAAGGTTACAGTCCTGTCAAGGCCATTGTTAATATCTTTATTTAAATTATATTTGGCATTTGTTCAGTTTAAATGAATAACTTATTCATGTTAATTAGTAGCACACAAAAATGGATGAATTAGTCATCTAGATTGTTAAATGTTAGGGAGACATGATGGCATAGAGGTTAGTCCTGATACGTCACTACAGTAATCTCTAGTCATGGGTTTGAATCCCATTTCAGTCCCTGTCTGTGTGGCGTGTGGCCATGTTCTCACCATGTCTATTCTGCTTTTCCCCTCCATACTCCAGTTTTTCTTCCACTGGATAAAGTTTGCTTACATTTGATTAATTGGTAAGTCACTTTTGATCTTAGTTGAGTGTGTCAAGGGTTTGTTCATAGGTTGTGCCCAATGCTGCCAGAATAAGTTTCAGACCCCTCATGATCCTAAATTGGTTTAGGCTGGTTTGAAAACCTTATGTCAAATTAATTATTAAATGTTATATTAGTTTTACCAACTGTGTAATGTTGAGCTTACTGCACTCTGTTACTGGTGTAGTAGAAAAAGATTTGCATTATTACATCATTTTCAAATATGTCAGCCCTTAATTGTCATGTCAATCATTGTCTGATTCACAGTTGTATAATTGAGACACATACCGAATATGATGTTATTGTATTGCTGTTTATTAAAGTTCTATATATTACTTATTAACTAACTGTCAATATTTAACTTTTATTGATCTCTGGACAACAATATATTCTCCACTTGCACTTACAAAAGTTCATTATTTCACGTCTCAGAGAATTCTGTCACTAGAAGTCATGGCTGATATTTCAGAAGACCGGGAGAAAATAAAAAAAGGCTTGAAACAGGCACTGGAATGTGTGGCTGCTATATCTTCAGCTGCTGCTGTAGTTAATCCCATATTTGGTTTAGCAGGATCCATAATCAGACTTGTTCTCCACAATATAGATGATGAGGACATGAACACTCTAAAGAGAGAATTTCAGAGTGTTCACTCTGGGTTAGATAACATTTCCCAGCAAAATAAGAAAACACTAATGCAGATCCAGAAAGAAACTGTGGATGGTCAATATTCAAAAATTGAGGAGAACCTCAAAAATCAATTTCGGAAGTTCATGGAAATTGTGGAGGCTAAACCTGAGCAGAAAGAGCAGAAAAAAAATAAATTTCAGGAAAGCTTTGCAAATGATGATGGAGATCAGAATCTAAATACACTCTATGATGGAGTGATGGGAAATGCCAGACTGTTCAGCAAACCGATTCTGGAAGTGTACATGAAATTCTCAAATGGAGATCGTCAGATTATGGAGCCTCTGTGCACACGATTGACGTACTTATTCTGCATTGGTCTTGTTGCCCTGATGGGTTATACAGCTATCATTGAGGATGATGAAGATGAGATCAGAGAAAAGTGGGGAAAGAAAATGGAAGATGTACAGCGGAAAATGCAAACTGTGTTGAGCACCTGCCATTAAGCAAAAGTATTGTTAGACAAAAAGAGACATGTTGCAAATAAGCAAACTGTCTTTGAGAAATGAAGAAAACAAAATCTACTGCTTGTCATCTCTAAATGAATGCTTACAGTGTGTTATGCAGAAAAGACTTTGATTAACAAATAGCACAAAAATTAACTTGGCTGATGAGAAAAGAATATGACTACATAAACAGATAATCACTCTGTTCTCTTTATCTGAATGAATATAATTCACATAGACATAAGAAGTCATGTTGTGGGTGTATGGCCGTAGAAATATACCATATGAAGAATAAAATGTTCAGACTCACAATATTGGACTATGAATTAAACAATATATCAAATAGGAACTTGGACTGCAAGCAAATCATAATTTGGACTTTGTGAGCTAATACTGATTAACCTACCAACAATTAAAAAATCTGGACATTTTTCTTTATTTTAACAGAATCTACTTAAACTTTTAATAACTCCAATTTCAAATAAATTCTTGTGTATCTTTTAAAAATGACTGCTATAGATTGATTTTAAACTCTGTAATTTGCTGACTTGTACATTGTATATTTTAGCATCCTAAATAAACAGATTGTTACAAATACTTTCTTTAATTTGTTGGGCCTGGAGTAATAAATATCAGAATGAACAATTAGCCTATGGACTTATTCTTGTAATCATTGTTAATTCCTTGTGAAGTGAGGCCTTTAAGTTTGGGATGCATGCTAGACAAAGAAATAAGAGCAGAGGAAATAGAGCAGAGAAGGCAACAACAAGAGAAAGAAGAACCCAAATAAGCTGACAATACTTCTGTGCACTGAAGAAAATCCAAAGCACCTCTGCACCCAGACTTGAAAACGACTCACCTTTCATTACCTGTATTTTCTACATAACGCTCTTTTTCAGATACATTTCCTAACCTTTTAAAACTCTTTTCAAATATATTTCCTACTTTTGCAACATTGGTTTTACTGTGTTTTTACTGATTTATCACATTGATTTTATACTGTTTCATTGGGTCAAGGTATATTTTTAAGAGCACCTGGTGTAGGTGATTGTCATATTCAAGCAGGAGTTGGCAGCTGTGAAGAGACATCTTCAGTAGAAAGCAGCATGGTGAGCGGGCACTGGCTTTGGTGATTGCCACAACTGTAACTTATTGTACGTCTGAAGACAACCACTTAGGCTGCATGTGCAGAGCTAGTAAGTCTCTTTGCTTGAGGCAGCTGACAACGTGCAGGTAAGGCCATACACACTGGGCTCTACACTGCAAAAATTGCAAATGCAAAAAAGTAGACAAATAAACCTTAAATAGTTGTTTTGCTTTTATTTAGCAAAAAAAAAAAATCTGCCAATGGGGTAAGCAAAATCTACTTAACAAAAGTAAACTATTCATCCATTATCCAGCCCAACTACAGGGTCAAAGGGGTCTGCTGGAGCCAATCCCAGCCAACACAGGGCACAAAGCAGGAAACAAACCCCGGGCAGGGCGCCAGTCCACCGCAGGGGACACACACCCATACTAGGGACAATTTAGAATCGCCAATGCACCGAACCTGCATGTCTTTGGACTGTGGGAGGAAACCCACACAGACACAAGGAGAACATGCAAACTCCACGCAGGGAGGACCCAAGAAGTGAACCCGGGTCTCCTAACTGTGAGGAAGCAGAGCTACCCACTGCGCCACCCTAAAAGTGAACTAAATAAGCATAAATATAAATTTATTAGTAAGTCAATAATTCTTACAATAAGGAAAACAAGATTTAATGTCATAAGTACTTTTCACTTGCTTAGATTTAATTTTCTGCAGTGTATGAAGTAAATATACATAACACTCATATAAATAATGTAGTTAACGGTAACTACAGTGAAGGTGAACCAAAATGATGATCATTGGAATGTCCATGATAATATATTCAAGGTATACTGATAAGAATGCCTGGTGTGGATGGCTGCCATATTCCCATGGGGGTTAGCAGCTGAAAGTGGACGCCTCCAATAAAAAGTAGCAGTGAGTGAGTGGGCACAGGCTTTGGCAATTGGCACAAGTGTAGCGTACCTCTTTGTTCTGCCTGTGCTGAGCTAGTTTAGTCTCTTTGCTTAAAGCTGCTGTCCATGTGCAGATAAGGCTGTATAGATGGGGGGGCTATAAAGCAGCTACATTAAGGCAAATTTCCACAGCGATACAGTGGGCTTAATAATATTTCAATTTAAATGTGCGTTCATAAGGTGTATGCAGCTATTGTAATCAAATACTCTTCTGTCTGGTGAGAAGTCCAGGCTTTACTTTACAACGATGGTATCAGGCTTTTCTCCATCTTAATGTTTTACTTTAATCGTGAATTCTCTTCTTCCTTTTCTATGGATTAGTGGCCTATTCCTTTGCAACAGGAAAAAAAAATACACTTTTGCAGCTTAACTGTGTAACATGTATGTATGCTTTTATTTAATTTAGAAAAAGCATGCACTTATTATAGAAAATATGATTATCCTTTAAATCACTCTGCACAATGACTCATCATTTTGTGGACTTTGCACACAGCAGTAACTGCAGATATTTGAGCTCCAGTTTGTACAGTGATTTGCCACGTGACATTTTATTTCCTCAGTTTGTTCAACTTCATTGTTAATAAAAATATGCCTAACAAAGCACAGGAAACATGTACATAAGTCAAGCTAAGACCAAAACTGGCGCTTCCAATGTTCCTCTAAGTTTTCACATGAGCTTATTATTTTTATTTATTTATTTTTTTTGGTGAAATGTAAAGCCTAAATCACATACATATAATCAATTATTACCATTTCATTTTTTTCTTATGTCAATATAAAAATAAATACATTTATTAATAAAGGAAAACTAATACTACTGTGATTAAGTGATTCTGACAATTGAATTTAGGATGACAACAGTGTAATGACTGCATTGCTGTGCAGAAAGTTTTAATAGAAACAAACTTTTAAATATCTTAATAATTTTACATTTCAATGATACTGCCTGTCACACCCTTTCTATTGCTGCTATTTGTATCACTGAGTGCAGTCATATCTGCAGTTCACAGGTCTGTATATTAATAATACATTTTATGAATAGAGCACTTTTACCATACTCAAAGTATTTTGTCTAAAACAGACTACATTAAATTGGCTATAGATATTTATAATTTAATTTTTTGACTTGAAACAAAGGAGAGTTACATGACCTGGTCAGAATCAGACCAAAGTCAAACAAGACATAAACCCAGCGACCCAAGTGTTCAAAGGCCAGTGCCATGGCCACCACACTGTCTTTCTCCTCTTATTGTCTAATAATAATTTTTTGTGCCTTTTATGAATAAGAAAATAACATTGGCTACCATGGCTCCAGCATCCTGTGTTTAAATCCCATACCTACTGTAGTTGTTGTCCATGCAGAATGTGCATGTTCTTGTGTCTATGTGGGTTTCCTCCCACATCCCCAAAGATGTTAGTGTTTGGATACCTGGTGATTTTTAACTGTGGGCATGAGAGTGGACCCTGTGACAGAGTGGTCCCCTGTCCAGAGCTGTTTCCTGCCTTGCTGCCAGTGTTGCAATAATAGACATCAACCCTCTGTGACCCTGAAATAAATTAAATGAATTTGTTACAATTATGTCCACTAAAATAGATTGTAGTTTAATGCAGATTTTCTTTTTTTACAATGTAAGGTAAAAGTAATTTTTCAAGTTTTCTATTTAGTTCAGTCCATAACCGTGGAGTTGGAATGGCAGAAAGAAGCCATGGGTGGAAGTGGCAGTCTTTCACCGGAAACACACACACACCCTCGTGCTCACTCACATTTGGACAATTTTGGGTCCCTTTCATATTCTGGAAGCAGAAAGACCCTGAAATGCACAAAGCAGAGTTTGGGGAACATGCAAGCTTGTGGAGCTGAAGGTGAGAGTTGCACTACACATAGCACAACTGGATCCCAAACCAAACTAAACTATCTCCTCAAAAATGAAGTCCTGTCGTTAACATAATAATTTTGTTGAGTGTCTTGCTTTGAAGTGATGTCTTATGTAACAATGGTGCTGCACTTTATAGCAATTTTACCTCTAAACTCCACCTAGCTGTTTCATGTCCTACCTCTCCCAACATGGGCCTGTTTTGTCAGTTTATTTCAAACATTAGGTCACTGCCCAGGTTTCTGTAAGCATTAAAACTGAAACTACAGAACAGTACAGAAATAACTGTTAACCTTTAAAGACCTGCTTCTTATTACACGTTTTCCATCTTTGAATTAGCCTTCAGTATCAAACTGCATTCCACATTTGGCAAATGTCATATTGTTTGAGGCTTTCGGAAATCTTTGTTAATTACTTCAAGGATCAGTTATAATTGATTAATTATAAGCTAAAGTCAACAACATCTGAAACTGAAGCAAATATCATGCAATGACCAAACATACTTTGCTAGTTTTTTGTATTGCAATTGCTTGTCTTTACAAAATCAGGAAATTTCATCCAAATGTGGTATAGAAGAATTATAATAAACTTAAACTATTAGTATTTAAACATATTAAAACATATATATGTATTTACACAGCTTATAGCTCACCTCTTTGACCTTTGTATTGATATAGCTGCATTATTCAATATGCCAATATTTTTACTTATATAAATGTATAAAAGTTTAATTCTGTAATTTATAATCTATAATCGGCTCTTTGTTGTTTCCAGATTCACTTATTGTATCTTGTTTAGAATAGAATTTTGTACTTGTTTACTGTTCTATCAAAACTATTAGAAAGCAATGGATCCTTGCACTTTTAAGAGTTAAAATGTTATTAAAAGTCTATTAAAAATTATTTTGATTGCATATTATTGAAAAAGAAATCTTATTCATTATTTTTTTATAATGACTGTCCAAATTAGACACAATACAGTTAGAGGTCATAGATATGCTTATGCTATGTGTTGTGAGATTTTGTCACATTTAGTTTCCAGACTGAAAGAATGTCCTTTTGGTTTTAACAAGGCTTTTTCTAAGCCGATTAGTTAAAAAAAAAATTAACAATCAATAAAACTACACCATTTAACATTCCTGTTTTAGAGAGGACTGATGCTACACAGTAAACTGCACTGCAATCTTCATATCTCTCTATAAAAAAAATCTTGGGAGGGAGACTAGGGAGACGAGACGTGATCTTCTCAGAAGACAATTTGACGTCCCACGAGAGACACTTTAACGTCACGCAAGACAAGGCAGTGAGACAACATTTAAAACAAGTTCATGGACATCTAACCTAGCAGTTGTTGGAATGCTTTTGGCTGACATGCTTCATGTGCTCCCAGCTCTTAAAACAATGACAAGCGACAAGCAAAACACGCAGCTCGCCAGCAGCAGCAAGCCAGCAGATGATCCGACCGCTTCTCCTTAGCATGCGTTCAGCCAAACTCCCTCCCCCTTCACAAAGCGAGCGGCAGAGACGCGAAGTGACAAAAGGACAGCTGCTGTACAGGCTTTTAAATGATAGACGTGCAGCGCAACAAGCTGCCCCCCCCCCCCCCCCCCCCCCCCCACAACGTGAGCAGCGTTATACGTCCTGCGAGAAACAGATTTAACCACACCCGGGGCCGGAAATAAAGGACAAGTATTGTTTTTACAAAAATGTTAAAGTAAAAGTGAAAATAATGCATATGTAACAATTCCCATGAAAATAACAATCTGTTAAAATTGTATAACCGGTTAACCAAACTCGGGGGTGGGCGAGCGAAGCGAGCAGGGGGCGGAGTCCCCTAGTCCATGTACAAAATGATTGGTAAATTGTGAGCTGCCAGAGGCTTCATTTCACAAGACCACTAAACACTGCCCCCTCCTCATCAGTATAGAATAATCAAGATACTGGGGAACTTACATGGGTGCATCTGACCTGGTTTTATTGAACACATTTATTGGTATATGTGAATGGTCTAATCTGTTGTTAAAGTGAAAAGATGGTTTCAATAATTAACCATTTAGGGGTGATGGCATCATGATTGCAATAGAAAATACTCAAGAGCAATGACTGATTAAAAATTATTGGTTCCGGATATAAGAGAATTTTGCCTCATTATTGTCAATGAATGTACAATATAAGATATATTTTCCACATTATCATCTTCTGAATCCAATTCAGGCTTGCAGAAGTCAATCATATTGTTAACAGAGGTAAGGCTATAAAATGCCCTAGTGCAGCCACTAGTTTATCGGTGTATCCTACAGATAGGAGACATATTTATATTAATGCTTAAACCTTGCCACAAGCCTTTATACTGTAATAAATAAATACATTTACCAAAAAATGAAACTACAGTGCAGAGAGTGATTGCAACCTGTTTCTCCTCAGAGGCTTATGAATAATTTCATTATTTGTGCATTGCAGGAGGGTACAAAGAAACTGTATGCAGCACAACTGAAAAACTCACACGTCATGAATGGAATCTTGCATTATTCTCTCAGTACGCTAGGTTTCTCCACAGGGGGCAGGTGGGACAAGCATTCTGGAAACTACATTTACACAGAGATCAAGAATTAGGGGCAAGGTGGCTGTCACAATTTTCAGAAGGCACAATGGCCTGAGGGCTGTACAGTTTTATAAGTCTGAAACTGATATCCATGCAGAATCTCCACACTATATATACTGTAATTGTACTGTGACTACGCCACCACATTAACATATGGGCTGGGCATTACCCAAACCAAACAAAACACAGACTAATATTCCAGGTACTTTTTACTGCTAAGAGCTAGAAATTTCATATAATAAAGTGTGAACCACAATCTAACCACAGGGTTATTAAGGGAAGATATACAAAGGGTCAAAAAAATGAATACATATGTGAGTCAAGCTTAATGTTCAAAAATAATATATATATAAAATAATATGCGCACAAGAAAACATTCACATTTTTGAATGCAAATCAAAACAGTAAACAAAAATCCACACTTAAAATCCTTGCATACCATGGCACAGTTTTAAATCCCGTTAATCAAGATGCTTTCCCTGTCTGAAGCAATACACACAGCATTTTCAGCACAGCATAATGATCAGCTCTCAAGATGCACACTTCCTCTCACACTACTGCTCCTTTGAAAGAACCACAGATACAACCCTAACCTCATCTCACTGACGCCAGCAGCATGTCTACCTGTAACCAAACTGCCTAATGAAGAAGGACACCAGCAGGACCTGCCAGTAGCTGAGTCCAGCACTGTAACATGGCCTGCAATCAAGATTTGTTAGGAAGGAGGTAGTGTGACCTGAGATTCAGAGACTGAGGAAAAAGAGAGAGTGGTAGGCCAAAAAGCACATTTAGACAAGTTACTCCATCTGACAATCAGGGCAAAATCTATAGCCTTGGAGCCCCTGCAGATTTTGTTTTTTTCTCAAGCCCTATGGAGTTTTTTTTGTGTTTGTTTTTTCTGTTCTCCCTGGCCATCGGACCTTACTTTATTCTTTGTTAATTAGTACAGTATTGCCTAATTTTTATATTTTTTCTTTTTTCTTTCTTCATCTTGCAAAGCTCTAAGAGGTACGTCATTGGTATGAAAAAATGCTATATAAATAAATATTGTTGTTGTTGTTATAGAACATGCATCAGTAGGGCTTTCTGTTATTTTGTACTTTCTCATTGTTCATATCTCCATTGTGCATTCCTATAAGACAGACTACTTTTTAAAGTGATGAGCTCCTTCAGAATTTTTATTACATGCTGAAACAACTCACAGAAGGCCATTCTTTAACAAGAGATATAATGACCATTGATATTTAACTAAAAAAATCACTTCCTATAACATCCCATGGATGTCCAAGGTAGGCATCTGTAAATGGAGAGTGTGCCTTGGGATGGACTGGTGTCCTGGCCTGGCTGGTGCCTGTTTTATGCACAAGGCATCTGGGACAGGCTTCAGATCCCTATGATGCTGCAATAAATGAGGGCAGATTCAGAAACTGAAAGGATAAGTGAATGAATAATTCAATTACTGGATGCGTTTATTACCAAGATGGAAGTCACAACAACCATGAAATGGATAAGAAAGTGAAAAATGGATTAATTAATGGATGGGTGGGTGAGCAGAAATGCAGAGGCAAAAATAAACTATGACAGATTTTAATATTTTTAGATTATTTCTCATGAATCTAGAAAATAAACAATATGAGAAGAAAACTAGAGTGCACAAAGTGTTTGCTGGCTTTTAGATCTTTTAGATCTCCAGATCTACAGGTCACTGGACAAGCTTGTAGCACCAAAACTGGAAAATTAAAGAAACTTTTTTTCAAAGCTTCCAATACCAGAGGCCTCACTTATAAAACTGTGCGTGGATTTGAACGTGAAAATATGTGCATGTCAATATAGCAGGAAAATGCATTAAAAAATAACTTATCAAACATGATGCACACACATTTCTACACAATTTACTCATTATATATTACAATCACCTTGTAAGTATGCATACATGAACACACCTCGATCACTGACCTGAAACATCCATAATATGAAGCATGCTAATAAACCTCATACATATGCAATCTCGATGCTGCAGAACGTCATTGGCTGGCAGAGCAGCCTCGCTCCTGACACATCATCACCTGCATTCACAAGTAGCTGGCTATGCTCTGCAACTGATAATGCAAGATCACAAATGGCATTAAAGTGCCTTCTCTCTGCGTTTTGGGGGTTCAGGAAAGGTGTAAGGTGCCAGTGTCTGAGCAGGTAGCCACTATCACCTGGCACATGAAATTATGTGTGTGCTGTAACAATGAATGGTACAGGCCATATGAAACACTGAGGGTTCAGCCAGTTACCTTAGAAACAAGCATTTCATCCTGTACAGTACCATCATGTCTGCCAAAGCAACTTTGCCTCAAAATAATTGAATCATGGGTTGACCCAGGCCAATGAGATATGATGTTTACCAGTCTCATCTTGGAATGTCACTGCTCGAGGTTAATAAAAGCATCTTCATTATTGTTAGGTGCCTTTATTGCAATATGAGTACAGTAAAGTGCTCCAGTTATGTTAGGAGAACTGGACACTGTTGTAAGTTGGCTTTTTATGTTGGCATAAACCTGTAATGCTTCATGTACTGTATGTGCACCCACACCATACAAAAACTGCATATAGTGCCTTGCCAGTTGGTTAATGGCTTCCCACACAGTGGACATGAAGGAGTGAAGCTTGGCTGAGATATTTCTGACCTGTCGGCTAGATCCCTGAGAAGTGACAACAGGCAACCAATATAAACTGACAAAATAAAAACAAAAATTCTTCAGTGCAAATATACAGGATTGGACCTCTTAAAAGAAACTAAAATACAGCCTATATGTCATATTCATCACTTTTGAGGTGTAATATGTTTGTCACATCAACTCACATTATAATAACAGCTCAGGGTTATAAGTTATTTTGTGAATCATCACTTAGCTGGTTTGCCTACATTAGCAAAGGTGTCATCATTTCCCAGTTTCTCCAAAATGTTGCATACACATGGGTCAGAGTTGTTATAAATATATTACGCATGTTCCCCCATGAAGATTTCATTTATAAATCCTGATGTTTGTGTGGCAAGCTGTGTACATATTTTTCAAGGCTCATTTTCTGCATGCGCAAGTTTTATACATGAAGCTCCAGGTGCATTACTTTAGTCACTCTAGATATAAAGACAAAATACAGACATGTGAAAGCGACAAGATATTTATTGAAGTAATAGAAGAAATAGAATAGAAAAAAAAATGATGGCAAGGTCTGGATATAAATAGTCTTAGAAGAAGGCATAGTGAAAATCAGCAATGTCAAGGGTGGGTGTTGTCCTTGGTACTTTTTAATTTAGCAATTGATGTGATGCATAAGTTTATGTTTGTTGACTTTTAGATGAAATGGTCACTCTCTTTTTCTTTTTGATATGTATTGGTCTCTGACTTTGCTTCCAATGTGATTCTGCTCACTGCTCTTTAGACAGGCCCAAGTGGGGTCTCCAGGACATATGACAGTACACATATTTGATTGGCTAGCTGTCTTCATGAGGGATGATTTTGCTCAATAGGCTTTGATCTTATGTACAGTGGTGCATCCGGAAAGTATTCACAGCACATCACTTTTTCCACATTTTGTTATGTTACAGCCTTATTCCAAAATGGATTAAATTCATTATTTTCCTCAGAATTCTACACACAACACCCCATAATGACAACGTGAAAAAAGTTTACTTGAGATTTTTGCAAATTTATTAAAAATAAAAAAATTGAGAAAGCACATGTACATAAGTATTCACAGCCTTTGCCATGAAGCTCAAAATTGAGCTCAGGTGCATCCTGTTTCCCCTGATCATCCTTGAGATGTTTCTGCAGCTTAATTGGAGTCCACCTGTGGTAAATTCAGTTAATTGGACATGATTTGGAAAGGCACATACCTGTCTATATAAGATCCCACAGTTGACAGTTCATGTCAGAGTCAAAGGAATTGTCTGTAGACCTCCGAGACAGGATTGTCTCGAGGCACAAATCTGGGGAAGGTTACAGAAAAATGTCTGCTGCTTTGAAGGTCCCAATGAGCACAGTGGCCTCCATCATCATTAAGTGGAAGAAGTTCGAAACCATCAGGACTCTTCCTAGAGCTGGCCGGCAATTTAAACTGAGCAATCGGGGGAGAAGGGCCTTAGTCAGGGAGGTGACCAAGAACCCGATGGTCACTCTGTCAGAGCTCCAGAGGTCCTCTGTGGAGAGAGGAGAACCTTCCAGAAGGACAACCATCTCTGCAGCAATCCACCAATCAGGCCTGTATGGTAGAGTGGCCAGACGGAAGCCACTCCTTAGTAAAAGGCACATGGCAGCCCGCCTGGAGTTTGCCAAAAGGCACCTGAAGGACTCTCAGACCATGAGAAAGAAAATTCTCTGGTCTAATGAGACAAAGATTGAACTCTTTAGTGTGAATGCCAGGTGTCATGTTTGGAGGAAACCAGGCACCGCTCATCACCAGGCCAATACCATCCCTACAGTGAAGCATGGTGGTGGCAGCATCATGCTGTGGGGATGTTTTTCAGCGGCAGGGACTGGGAGACTAGTCAGGATAAAGGGAAAGATGACTGCAGCAATGTACAGAGACATCCTGGATGAAAACCTGCTCCAGAGCGCTCTTGACCTCAGACTGGGGTGACGGTTCATCTTTCAGCAGGACAACAACCCTAAGCACACAGCCAAGATATCAAAGGAGTGGCTTCAGGACAACTCTGTGAATGTCCTTGAGTGGCCCAGCCAGAGCCCAGACTTGAATCCGATTGAACATCTCTGGAGAGATCTTAAAATGGCTGTGCACCGACGCTTCCCATCCAATCTGATGGAGCTTGAGAGGTGCTGCAAAGAGGAATGGGCGAAACTGGCCAAGGATAGGTGTGCCAAGCTTGTGGCATCATATTCAACAAGACTTGAGGCTGTAATTGCTGCCAAAGGTGCATCGACAAAGTATTGAGCAAAGGCTGTGAATACTTATGAACATATGATTTCTGTTTTTTTATTTTTAATAAATTTGCAAAAACCTCAAGTAAACTTTTTTCACGTTGTCATTATGGGGTGTTGTGTGTAGAATTCTGAGGGAAAAAATTAATTTAATCCATTTTGGAATAAGGCTGTAACATAAGAAAATGTGGAAAAAGTGATGCGCTGTGAATACTTTCTGGATGCACTGTATGTCTCCATACTGTCTTCTTTTTCCAAGTTCTAAACTGACCAAAACAGTTTTTGATCCTATGGCATCTGCACTGTTTTCCATTCTCTCTGCCATTTAAGTTATGACTGAAACAGATGCATTAAAGCTATAAATCACTGGTAGGATAGTTTTAATGTAAATTTCTTCTGTAGTTAAATTGACTTAACAGTTCTATAAATTCATTTATAGTTAAGTTGCCTTACAGTTCATTCTACTTCATTTGAGCAAAATTAAAATTTATTATAAGCAGTCTGTTGTTTTAAAAACTGAAGATTTTACACTCCTGAACAGCAGCAAAGAAGAGAAGCTAGCTGTTATCCAATTCTTTCAGCTCACTATGGAAACAATGTTTTACCTCAGGAAAGCGTTGGATCAAAAAATTAAAAAATGGCCACATTAGTGTCACAGGTAAAGAACAATCAGGTCACCTGTTCACATTCCTTCACATCCCCTGCTCCTGACCCCTAAAATGATTCTGGAAAACAAGTGTGTGAGTACTGGACCAAGTGTTCTAATAACCCATGGGACTATGTAGAAAATGATGCTCAGGTAAATTCTCTGTTTCTACTGCTTTCAGTTTTAAAAATATATTGTGGATACCATTGGCCTCATCTTTTTACTGTATATATATTGGGGATGGAGCCCTTATGGCAGCCCTCAGTATGCTAAATACTATCCCAGGGACATAAGGACAGCAAAATAACAATGTGGTGGACAAACACATGGAACAGCACAAAGTAAATACATACACACAAAAAGGGGTACCAACACATATAAACAGAATAACCCAGCTCATTGCATTGTCCCTTATCAGGGAATTTTATAATTTTTTGACCTAGGGATGGACCAGTAGCAATTAAAGAAGCAGATAAGATTTAAAATGCAAAAAACTGCAAAATATTTAATCCATAACAAAGAATTAAAGTTTCTGGGAACTTTGCAGTTCCCAAGCACGCAGGTCCTGAAAAATCCCAAAAATTCCACTAGAGAGGGAAACCAATCAAAACCCAGTTAGTTAAACAAAGAGCAAAACAGTAACTTTATAAATAAATAGATTTTTTTGAAAAAAGCTCTGCTAACACATTGACTGCTGGACCATTTGTTACCAGGAGGATGCAGTACAGGTCTATGTATATTTGATAAATAATGAACTTTATCAAAATATCTAAAAAAATTAAAGAAATATATTAGAAAGCAATAGTTTTATTATCAGCTAGCTGCATTTGGTCTTTGGGACAAAAAAATAACCTGAAGAGTCCATGGCAGCTCATGAACTTGGAGAGGTGTCAGCTAACTCTTAAGAATTACCCATTGCAGAGGATGTTGGCCCAACTCTGTTTGCTGCCCCACTGTCTTTCATAAGAAGACACTGGTGATACCATATTGTAGCCGTATTGCTGGCATACAAGTCCTATTAATCTTTTTCTTGAGAAAATCGCTCCAGATAGACAATGTTTTTCAAGCCTTGCCCTCATTTGCTGAGGTGCTTCACTTGCACATCGTTGACATGTTGTGTCTCTTCATCTGTGTCATTAGCATGACAGCGTTGTTAGGCAGTTACACTGCCTGCACATAGGTCTTTCATAGTGAGGTGCATGCAAACGCCAAAAAAGATTATAAGTACATGCATGTGCCATCTAGTGGCTGTGGTTGAGTGTGAGCAGAACGGATTGCTCCAAACACACACACAGGTCTTTCATTTGTATAGTAACTCTGTCAAAAATGTAAAAAAAACAGTTACTTTATTTTGACCAGCAACACAAGTAAAAGTCTCCATTTGAATGAGAGTCCTAGAAATATGGCACCTCGTATAATGCAGGTTTAGAAGAACATGTACTGTGAATATAATGCGTTTTTCTGTGCTGTTCATGCTTGTTACACACAACCTATTTGGTAGTTGATGACTGTTTGTGCTCATTAAGTGGCAGAATGTTGGAATACTTTCCTGAAAATTGTGACAAGTTGGATGTCTTGTGGTGAAGAAATGCTTTCAGGGCTGCGATCTGAATCAGTCCCAGAGTCTAGAGGTTCCACATTATCCAAATGGCTGTCATTATCTCAATCACTGTTATCATCATCAAAATATAAATCTTTCAACAAATGTAGTTGTTTCAAAACATCAGCAGCTTTATACCTTTTTCGTGATCATATAAGTATGCGACTGCCCGTTGCATCTAAAAAAAAAAATCTATAGCTATCCACTAGATGGCAACACCATATTACATATTTTACGCCTTGACAGGCTCATTGAGATGTGACTTAACTCGTACCTTGCGTTCAAAGTGTTAAACAGTGAAGCTCCAAAGAGCATAAAAGGCACAGGAGGAAATGCCTGAAAAGGCAAAGGCTATATCGCGCTTCGCCTTTCGCGGCTTCACTCTATCGCGGATTTTATATGTAAGCATATTTAAATATATATCGCGGATTTTTTGCTGGTTCGCGGATTTCTGAGGACAATGGGTCTTTTAATTTCTGGTACATGCTTCCTCAGTTGGTTTGCCCAGTTGATTTCATACAAGGGACACTATTGGCAGATGGCTGAGAAGCTACCCAACTAACTTTTCTCTTTCTCTCTCTTGCGCTTTCTCTGATCCTGACGTAGGGAGTGTGAGCAGGGGGGCTGTTCGCACACCTAGACGATACGGACGCTTGTCTAAAAATGCTGAAAGATTATCTTCATGTTGCTACCTTCTGTGCAGCTGCTTAGTGAAGCGACATGCTGCACAGTGCTTCGCATACTTAAAAGCTCAAAGGGCACGTATTGATTTTTTCATGTTTGTTTCTCACTCTCTCTCTCTCTCTTCCTGCTCCTGACGGAGGGGGTGTGAGCTGCCGCCTTCAACAGCTTTGTGCCGCGGTGCTTTGCATACTTAAAAGCCAAACAGCCCTATTGATTTGTTTGCTTTCTATGTCTTTATGACATTCTGTGCTCCTGACACACACTCCTTTGAAGAGGAAGAGATGTTTGCATTCTTTTAATTGTGAGACAGAACTGTCATCTCTGTCTTGTCATGGAGCACAGTTTAAACTTTTGAAAAAGAGACAAATGTTTGTTTGCAGTGTTTGAATAACGTACCTGTCTCTCTACAACCTCCTGTGTTTCTGCGCAAATCTGTGACCCAAGCATGACAATATAAAAATAACCATATAAACATATGGTTTCTACTTCGCGGATTTTCTTATTTCGCGGGTGGCTCTGGAACGCAACCCACGCGATGGAGGAGGGATTACTGTACAAGGCAAACAAATCCTAAACAGAAATCAAACAACAAAGTCAAAAACAGAGCACGGAGCAAATGGTCAAAAAATCCAGTAAATCACAAAACAATCAAAGAGCACAGAAAATCACAGAAGAAACTCACCACAAACACGTTCAATGAACCGCGGGGTTATCCCTGCCTTTATAGGGCTGAGGAAAGAGTCCCTTGTGGTGATGAGTAGATGGGCCCATCTCTTAAGGGAGCACACACAAAACACAAATTAAACACAACAAAATACAATGGACATAAAGAATCAATACAGTTAAAGTAAATAATCAATATGGTTAACATAGAATATAAACATAACAGTATTTGAATCCCAGCTGGGCAATCCCTAGCTGTCACGTGACAAAAGCATCCACAGTGCTTCTTAACATCAGTGTCAAGGATGAATAAATAAATGATTCCATTAAAACATGAGATCCTAATGAAACAATCACTAATTTTCAGAGAGATCAAATTAAATAAGTGCATTAAAAACAACTTAAAAGAAACCTCTAGTCCCCTTGGAAACATAGATTCTGTTACTGACCCAGAGCATTGCACTAAATTGAGCCCCTCCTAGTAATCTGGGTCAGACCCCATTGCCCTCAGCCACAAATGTATACAGTTCGTCCTTAGTATGTTTCCATCCTGAACCATTCCTTTCCACTCGCCAGCCTCTTTTTGTCTTCAATGCTACTTTACAGTAATACTTACAGTTAAAATACTGAAACTCTTGCAATGTGATACAAATGCCAATAAAGTATAAATAATAATAGTAAAAGCACCACAAGCCAGTCTGAACTGAACAGACCTACTTGACATTCTCAAACCTGCAAAATCCAATTTAGGATAACTGGGGCCACAGACTATCCAGTAAACACTGGGCACAGGACAGGGAAAAAAAACAGGAAAAGGGACCAGTCCATTGCAGGGTCTACTCATGTACCCATTAGGCTAAACTGGAAACACCAATTAACCTAATCCTACATATACTGTATTTGGGGATAAGGGAAGAAAACTAAAGAGGAGAGAGGTCTGAAAATCGAGAGTACACCTTATGAGAAGGATTTAGGAGTTGTAGTGGAGTCTTCGCTATCAATTTCCAGACAGTGTTCAGAAGCCATTAAGAAGGCTAATGTTAGGTTAGATAGCACGATGTGTGGAGTACAAGTCCAAGGAGGTTATGCTCAACCTTTATAATGCGCTGTGACATAGCAGTGCTAGAAAAGGTCCAGAGAAGAGCGATTAGGCTCATTTATTTGCTACAGGGCATGAATTATGAGGAATGATTAAAAGAGCTGAGCCTTTTCAGTTTAAGCAAAAGAAGATTAAGAGAAGACATGACTGAAGTGATTAAACGTATGAAGGGAATTACTACAGTGGATCGTGACTGTTATTATAAAATGAGTTCATTAACAACAAGGGGACACAGTTGGAAACTTGTTAAGTGTTGTTTTGTACAAACATTAGGAAGTTTTTCTTTGCACAGAGAACCACAGACACATGGAATAACCTACCAAGTAGTGTGGTAGACAGAAGACTTTTGGAACTTTCAAAACTAGACTTGATGTTTATTTAGAAGAATTAAGTGGATAGGACTGGCAAGTTTTGTTGGGATGAATGGCCTGTTCTCGTCTAGATTGTTCCAATGTTCTAATAAGTCCATATAAACACCCTCCAGACGTGGGCTTCAAACCCAGTATGCTGGAAGAGTGAAGTTCAGGCACTACCCACTACACCCACTACAGCACCATGACACCTGAACAGAGCTCAACAAACCATATTATTAAACTCATTTAGACTGCTCTTAGTATGTGTGGTATATTCACACCTCATGGTGTCCAAAAATGGGAACCACCATGTGATTTGGCAGCATAATGTTAGGTGTTTGTGTATAAGCCAAAGATAAGATACAGAAGGAAAATATCTTTGGCACATAATTGGTTACAAAACCATTCACATATTATTAAAAGTACTAGCAGTACTATTGCAGTATTTAGATCATTTCCAACAGTATATATATACAGTTATAACATTTATGTTAAGGATATTCAGTTCAATTCCAAGAGGGACATAGTTGCTGCATATTTTCACTTGCATAATTTCTTAATTAAAAGACAATTTTGTGATGTTATTAAACACAATCTTAAATTATATGGATTATTACCACCCCACATAAAAACATTTCTGCAGACATTGCTATCCCTCCTTCCAATTTCTGAATCTGTTTGATCTGGGAAATGGTGCACAGACAAGGATGAACCCGGGTTTAAGCACCAGTGGAGGGGTGGCTCTGAGGCTAGGTTGCCAGTTTGAATCCCGTAAATGCCATTAGGGACTCTACTTTGTTGGGCCCTTGAGCAAGGTCCTTAACCTGCAATTGCTGAGCGCTTTGAGTAGTGAGAAAAGCGCTATATAAATGCAAAGAATTATTATTATTAGTCCAATGTAGGTTATGCTAACTCACACCAGTCCATTTTAGAATCACAGATTCACCCAATATGTCTTTGGGATGTGCTAGAAAAATAGGTGTGGCTGGAAGAAAAACCCCACACAGCCATAGGAGGAGACAGTCATCTGCTGACCGTTGTACCACCATATACATATTCCAGCAGGTATAACTTTATAATAACAATGCAGACTAAACTGTTGCTTAAAAGAATATTTAATATTATGTATTGAAAGAGAAAATTACAGTTCATTAGAATAAGCGGACTATTTGATGTAAAGTTTCATCCACTATTCTAATTGAAAATAATGATATTACTGGAGGTATCTCAAGCAAAACACAAAGCCTTAATTGTTTATGTGGAGTAGCCTCCTTCTTTGATTCTTTGATTGTTAACTGCTTTGAAATGCTGAATCAGAAATGATTATAAAGAAAGTACAAAATTGCTTTAACTAACTCTTTCTTTAATAAGGAAGTTTAAAATGAATCCCACAAGGACCCTAAAATAAAGCACTTATAGACCCTTAACTTGATTTATAGCTCTGTTTTAAACTTTTGTTGTACTTATGCAGGTTGGCGACATCATTGAAAGCAGCTTATTCTGCTGTGTAGTACCGTGCCACTACACATGACTGAATGTTAGTTGGCAGTGTTTGTAGCGCACAAGAAAAGTGAATGATCCATTAAAATGCAGGCAGACAGTTTTTGCCCTGCAGGATCACCCCTTATCTTGCTTCACATTTTCTTCCATAGGTGAACGGATTTGTCCCTCACATTTTTACACTATTTCAAACATTTGCCAACTTCCAAACCAGAAGGTGAATGGAAACACATTTTAGGAAATACAGTATGTATTTACTGAACTGGCCAGTCCGAATTGTAGGGATCTATGTAGGATTTGTGTTGATGCGATGTTTAGGCACATGTTTAAGGAGAGGCATGTCAGGCTATGCCATAAGCACAACGTAGGTGACGTGGGCTGTGGTGTACCTGTGGCGTAGGCTCGGCACAAAGGTATAAACCAGCATTTACTGTTAAACTGTTTCATTCAATAAATTACTATTTTATGCCTCTGTCCTTTATGGACAATGGATGGATGGATGTCCTTTATATCTTTAAAATTGCAAAAAAACATAATTTTGTAGTCCTTTGAGTGCTTCAGGTATAACTTGTTCAGTGCTACAATGAATACATTTTTGTCAGTTCTTCACAGTATGCTTAGTCTTCATGATTTTTAGTCACAGACATATTAGGATCTTCTTTTGCTAAACTCTTGATAGCTTGACAGTAGATTAAAACTATGTCTACTTTACAAGGCCAAGATGAACACAGAATGGGAATGCTGCTAGTGTCATGTCATGTAATGCCCAATAGTTGGGTTCCCTATCTATGCAGAAAATGCAGCAAGAATGGGAATTGTCCTTTTAGAAGGAGTAGTGCTTCTGCAATGCTCTTAGGCAAGTGAAGACAGAAAAGGGAAGTCTGTGCTGTCATCCTCAAGAGATGAGCACTTGTGTAGGCAAGGCTGTGGACACATGATCTATGCTTTAAATTATAGGAGCGGTTGGGAATCAGAAGTACAGCGTCCCTAAAAAGAACAGCTGGTGGCCATCAAACCTAAGAGTGACCCAAGACAGCTATCACTTGCAATTCACAGATAAACATTAAAAGGGAGTTTCCAGCAGGCGGAAAAATGACTAATGAGTGTTCATAGAAGAAGATAAGGCAAGAAGATGAGAACATGGGCTTTCTGACAACCTAATCATTCAGTGTGATGACACAATCTGGGCAGACACACACATTTAGAAATGGGGAAAATAATACAAAGTATGACTAGGAATGAAAGAAAACTCTATCTAATAGGCAAAATTATTAGCAAACAGAAGTAGCATGACTTTAATTGATGTTTCTTTTTTAGGGACAAAATCATAACTCTGATTTAAAGAAGGTTCATAACATTATTTAATTAGACTTTTGTTAGAAATGTAATTCAGTGCCTCTTGACAGGATACTGATGAAGAATGAAGCAGAAGGTTTGTTATAGGCATTTTACCCATCTGAGAGTAATGATTTTGTCAGGAGCAGCTGTGTCATAGGCAGTGGTCTGTGGTATTGTTCAAATGACTTTGTGCTTGTTGACTTGTTTACATGTATCATTTATTTAAAGATATTGAAGGGCATGCTAAGTTTGACTACATTGTTATGGTGCTGTACCTAAGGGTTTACCCAGAGCGTGGTGTTCACCTGTCCTTTTTACTTTCTCAAATATGAAGTATAGAGAAAGTATTGTAATTGTCCAAAGATTCAATGTCAAGATTTGATGAATCTCAACGTTTTAGATTTTCTTGTATACAAAGTATAGGAAAAGTATTGGAATCCTCCAAAAATTCCATTTCGAGATTTTGATGAATCTTGAAATTTTAGACCTTCCTGGGGCCGAAAATACCATTTTTGGAATTATGTCTGGGTGTCTGTTTGTCTGTGTGTGCGTGTGTGTGTGTGTGTGTATGTATGTAAACAGGATAACCTGAGTATACTTTCACTTAGGTCAACTAAATTTTGCATATAAATACAGTATTAGGTACAAAACGTAGATTCTGTCAATTTTTGGGTTATTTCCGTTAACCGGAAGTGGTACTTTACCTTTTATTCATGCAGCTGCAGAATCCGATTTATTCAACTTTACTTTTATCATAATTGTTCAATATATTATTAATTTGATTTGTTGTTGATAGTTCTATAATTTACATAATATAAAAATATAATTATTGTCTTGCGGTTTACTCCTCAAATAGCCATCCCTATATCTGAGTATATAGGAAAGTCTAGGGGAGATCACTCCTGATTTTATTTGAAATGAAAGGGTAGTTAGACTTTTTGCCATTAAGTATTATGTAAGTTTATTAAAAACATACGATCATCTTACAAATGAACTTCTGAATAGGACCTAGCAGTGGTAGATGTCTTGACCTTGTCTGTGTCGAGACAATGAGAGAAGGCAAATGGAGTGCTTAGCTATGTTGCCACAATAATGTAAAATAAAAATTGTATAACAATCACAATAGTTAGACCTCATTTGGAGCTGGCATGTAGTTCTTCCTAGCAAATTCAGTTGAAATTAACTTATTTTTACATTACATTTCCATGATAAATATTTATAAATTTAATAAATTAACAAGTAAAACACAAAATATCATGCAATGTACACACCCATTCATTTTCTGTACCCACTTTGTCTAATTCATTAATACAAGTTCTCATAGTCTATGCAGGGGTGGCACGGTAGTGCAGAGGGTAGTGCTGCTGCCTCGCAGTTAGAAGACCCGGGTTCGCTTCCTGGGTCCTCCCTGCATGGAGTTTGCATGTTCTCCCCGTGTCTGTGTGGGTTCCCTCCCACTGTCCAAAGACATGCAGGTTAGGTGCATTGGCGATCCTAAATTGTCCCTAGTGTGTGCTTGGTGTGTGTGTGTGTGTGTGCCCTGTGGTGGGCTGGTGCTCTGCTCGAGTGTTTGTTCCTGCCTTGCGCGCTGGGATTGGCTCTGGCGGACCCCTGTAGTTAGGATATAGTGAGTTGGATAATGGATGGATGGATAGTCTATACAATGGAAAACAAGACTGGAAAAAATCCTGGATGTAGCACTTCCCATTACAGGACCTACTCACACTTCCATAGGCACTCACATATTGCCAGTTTAATTTTCCGATAAATCTTTGGAGTTGTGGGACTAAATCTGGAGGAATAAAAAACAAAAAACATGCCCAGAACTTGCATATTTCACAAACACAATGGCCAAGCATGTGATCTTAACCAACTAATTTGGAGGTATGAACAAACAGCACTACCCACTGTACCACCATACATATTTCTGTAGCCTTTCAAGTTTGTAAGTACCTCAGTGAGGGTGGTATGAGTAAAAGGCATGTACTATAAAGAATATTGAAGTAGGCAAATCTAAAAAAACACACATACAGTTTTAGGGACTGAGTTAAAGAGAATATTTGGAAGACAATCTGGAGCAAAGGAAAGCAAGGGAAAGTCTTTATATTGCTGAAGGATATACAGTAGAAGAGATAGACTGCTTATGAATTTATGAATCTCAAGTTCAAATTGTGGTTAACATGATTAGTTCTGAGTATTGTGTTAGGTACCTCTGCTGACTCACTGATAGTCAAGTTTGAATCCCAGTCCTGTTACAGCATCATCCAGCTCTCCTTGGGTTTGTGTGGATTTTCTCCAGGTGCTCTGGTATATTTTTACATGCCAGAGATGATTTCATATTGTCAGGGGATTAGTAAGAGTGAGTGCAGCTTGTGGTACAATGGAAATCTGTTCAGATTTGGTTCTTGCCTTGTGCTGGAAGCTACAGACAGAATCTCTGGCTCCCCATGACCATGTCCTGGAATTATCAACTTCTGAAAACACATGGACAGTGAAATTTTGGATAGATGGGCACATGACACATTTTTTGTCTGTTGTCAGCAACTTGGAGGAAATACTGTTTTTTCCTTTTCTGTTTATATTTTTACCTGGAAATATTTTGAACCCACCATTGTGTGATGTGGAGGGCTGGAGGTTACTCCATTAGCTATGGACACGAAGCTAGAATCAACAATAGACACTTAATGAAAAAATGTTTTTAAAGTTTATTTGGCAAAACTGTACCAAATATCTTACTATTGTTAGCAATATTGCAAGCTGTTGTAGTTCTTACAGAAGTAGCCTTTTTTTGTGCTACAATTATTGAGGCATACATGCAATACTTCCCTCACTACTTTCTTTTGTACTAAAATTGTACATTTTCTCCCTTCAAACATCAGGTTAATTTCAATACACAAAGCCAACAGCAATTTTACTGTTAATGGATTTCTTAGGAAGTACTGCTCTGAATATTTCAGTACCTGTAGCATTCACTGGAAACTGCCTGAATGCTCCTTTCCTCACCAATCATTAAACAGTATGTCATATATATATTTTTTAAATCCATCCATCCATCCATTTTCCAACCCGCTATATCCTAACACAGGGTCACGGAGGTCTGCTGGAGCCAATCCCAGCCAGCACAGGGCGCAAGGCAGGAACCAATCCCGGGCAGGGTGCCAACCCACTGCAGGATGGGAAGTATCAGAAATAAGGTGAGTTGGAGTTGTATGTAGCAGAGCATAATTATGATATTATAGCAATAATGGAAACCTGGCTAAATAACAAAGATGGGGATGAGTGTAACATAGAGGGATACACATTTTTTAGGAAGGATAGATAGAACAGAAAAGGAGGTGGGGTTGCTGTTTATGCCAAACAGAATTTAAATGTAAGTCCTCTTCAGTTGGACGATGAGCCCCATCTTAGTGAGGACATGTGGCTTCGCCTGGAAAATATTAGGGAAAGAGATCTTATTTTAGGAGTGTGTTATAGACCACCCAATTCAGACAGTAATTTCAACACACATCTTTTTAGTAATGTCAAAAAGTCAAGTTTACAGGGAGATATTATAGTCAAGGGGGACTTTAATTATCCAAATATTAACTGGGATAACCTTACAGATGGAGGATCACAAGAGCAGGAGTTTTTGGAAGTGTTTTCTAACAGAGCATGTCAAAGCACCAACAAGGGGTGAAGCCTGTCTGGATTTAGTATTTTTTGTAATAATCAGGACAGAATTGAGGGTGTAGAGGTGATTGAACCACTAGGGTCAAGTGACCATAATGTAATAAAATTCTCAGTATTTTGTAACAGTGCAGATGCAAAGACTAAAATTGATAAGTTGAACTTTGGTAGGGCTAATTTTGAGCAGATTCGACAATGTCTAAGTAATAAAAACTGGAATATGCTGGAACTGGAAAAGTGTGGAGACAGTCGAGGAGCAGTGGAACAGGTTTAAAAATGTTTTACATGTAATGCAGGACAGATACATACCTAAATTTGGAATTAATAGGAAACTAAAATAAAAACAAGAAGTTGCAAAGGAAAAACTGCTTTATAAGGCATATAAGAGTAACGACTACAAAGTGAATCATAGAGCATATGAGAACATGAGGGCAACCATTAAGAAGGATATCAGGGAAGCTAAAAGACAGTTGGACAGGAATATAGCAAATAAGGAGAAAGACGACCCTAAGAGATTCTTTCAGTATTTTAGTAGTAAAAGAACAGTCGAGGAGGAGGTCAAGTGCATCAGAAATAGTAAAGGGGAATTAAAAGATACAGAGTGAAATAGTGGATGCCCTAAACTTACATTTTTCTGAGGTGTTTACAAGTGAGCAAGTGGATAACCTCCCAGAGGTAACTGGGACCACTAAGGAGGTACTGAGGGATTTGGAAATTGTAGAGAGAGAAGTGCTGCTCAGATTAAATAAGCTGAAATCAAACAAATCACCAGGACCAGATAATGTTTATCCTCGAGTTCTTAAGGAGGCTAGCGAGTACATATATAAACCATTGACACATATTTTTAGGAAGTTACTGCACACTGGAGAGATTCTGAAGGACTGGAAAATGGCAAATATCATCCCATTATATAAAAAGGGTGACAGGGAAGATCCAAGCAACTATAGCCCAGTAAGCTTAACATGCATCACAGGAAAATTAATGGAAGCAATTATTAAGGATAAGATTGAGCAACATCTGGCAAGGACAGGAGTTATTCTGAACAGTAAGCATGGGTTCAGAAGAGGGAGGTCGTGTTTTACTAACATGCTGGAATTCTATGAGGAGGCAACAAAAGGATACGATCAAAGTGGAGCATTTGATACTATTTATCTGGACTTTCAGAAAGCATTTGATAAGGTGCCACATGAGATGTTGGACATCAAATTAAAAGAAGTGGGAGTTCAGGGTGATGTTTTTAGACACAGGAAGCAGAAGGTGATGGTGAGAGGAACCTCATCAGAACTGGCCGATGTTAAAAGTGGTCTTCCACAGGGGTCAGTGCTTGGGCCATTGCTATTTTTAATATATATAGATGATTTAGATAGGAATATAAGTAACAAGCTGGTAAAGTTTGCAGATGATACCAAGATAGGTAGATTAGAAGATAATTTGGAATCTGTTATATCATTACAGAAGGACTTGGGTAGCATACAGGCTTGGGCAGATTTGTGGCAGATGAAATTTAATGTCAGTAAATGTAAAGTATTACACATAGGAAGTAAAAATGTGAGGTTTGAATACACAATGGGTGGTCGGAAAATCGAGAGTACACCTTATGAGAAGGATTTAGGAGTCATAGTGGACTCTAAGCTATCGACTTCCCGACAGTGTTCAGAAGCCATTAAGAAAGCTAACAGAATGTTAGGTTATATAGCACGATGTGTGGAGTACAAGTCCAAGGAGGTTCTGCTCAACCTTTATAATGCACTGGTGAGGCCTTATCTTGAGTACTGTGTGCAGTTTTGGTCTCCAAGTTACAAAAAGGACATAGCAGCGCTAGATTAAGATTAAGAGGTGACATGATTGAAGTGTTTAAAATTATGAAGGGAATTAGTACAGTGGATCAAGACTGTTATTTTAAAATGAGTTCATCAAGAATACGGGGTCACAGCTGGAAACTTGTTAAGGGTAAATTTCGCACAAACATTAGGAAGTTTTTCTTTACTCAAAAAATGATAGACACTTGGAATAAGCTACCGAGTAGTGTGGTAGACAGTAAGACATTAGGGACTTTCAAAACTCAACTTGATGTTTTTTGGAAGAAATAAGTGGATAGGACTGGCGAGCTTTGTTGGACTGAATGGCCTGTTCTCGTCTAGAGTGTTCTAATGTTGTAATGTTCTAATAACAGGACACACACACACCAAGCACACACTAGGGACAATTTAGGATCGCCAATGCACCTAACCTGCATGTCTTTGGACTGTGGGAGGAAACCCACGCAGACACAGGGAGAACATGCAAACTCCACGCAGGGAGGACCAAGGAAGTGAACCCAGGTCTCCTTACTGCGAGGCATCAGCGATACCACTGCGCAACCGTGCTGCCCTTTTTTTAAATCTAATGTTGTCAATTCAAGTTCATACTCATATGTACATGGTACAATGAAATTCTTGCTTGCATGTCTCCTCACAGCCGCTTACAAACAACAGATGATAATGCTTGCCAATATATAAGTTCTTAAGTCTAATTTTTAAAGTATGCTTATTAATTATTAAACTACATATTCCAAATATGTGCAGCGCAGGCTTCTTTAAACAGAGAGCAAGTGTTAGTGTCTCCTATGGCAAGAGAAAGTAAGTGAACCCTTTGGAAATAATTGTATTTATGTATAAATGTGTTTAAAAATATGGCCTAATCTTCATCTAAGTTACAATAATGAACTATTCCAGCCTGGTTTAACTAAGAATGGACAAATTATTGTATTAATCTTGTACATATTAAATATACCATTCATAGTTAAGGTTAGGGAAAGTATGTGAATCCCTGGAGTTAGGAGTTGGCAGAAATAAAATAGACACAAACAGTTTGAGTTTGCTGTTCCGAAGAAGTATCTGTTGATATGAAGTATGCCTTGCAAAAAAGAGATTTCAGAAGCTCTACAATCAAGAACTGTTGATCTGCATAAAGCTGGAAAGGGCTACAAAATAATTTCAAAGAGTTTATACATTCAACAGTCTACAGTAAGACGAAATGTGTATAATTGGAGATAACTTAGTACTGTAGCTTTCAAGTTGAAAGGCACAATGCAGAATGCCAAGTGAGGTTAAAAAAGAACAGTCGAGTAGGTTTGAAGAAATCATTGGAACAGGTCTCTGTTCATGAGTCTGCCACATGCAAAACATGTGGCATGGTGTCCATGGGAGAACATCAAGGAAGAAGCCACTGCTCTTCCAAAAAACACCCTCCATGGCTAAAGTTTGTCAAAGGCCTCCTTGACACTCCACAATACTATCGGTTTGTAGACTTATGAAACTAAAATTGAATTTTTCTGGAAGAATATGCAGTAGAACGTATGGTGTAAAACTGCATACCGACATGAAAACAATGTCCCATTGATGAAGTACAGTGAAGGAAGCACAATGATAGTTTTGGTTGATTTGCTGCCTTGATGCCTGAAGAGTTTGACATCTTTAAAGGGCAAATGAAGGTTATTAAGGTATTCTATAGGACAATGTCAGGATGGCTGTCTGCCATCTGAAGCTCAGCAGAACTTGGATGATGCAACAGGACAATGACCCTGAACATTAAAGTAAATCTAGTACAGAATGGCTTAAAAAAATGAAAATCAGCTTTTTGGAGTGGCCCAGTCAGAGCCCAGCTCTTAAAGGAAAAGTCTGTTGTTTTTCAAGTCACAATTGTTTCTTAACAAACGTAATGTACTGTATATTAATTTGCCATGCGAAATTTTGTTCTAAAGTTAGACCTTTTCCATATAATTTTCAAAAGATCTTGCCCACTTTGGCATTTTACAATTGAAGCTATGGCACATGGAGCACCACCAGAAAATAAAGTGTAAAAACTTACCCAATATGTCAGCTTTGTTTCTGACACGAGTTTTCGCTTCCTGGGTCCTCCCTGCGTGGAGTTTACATGTTCTCCCCGTGTATGTATGGGTTTCCTCCGGGTACTCCGGTTTCCTCCCACAGTCCAAAGCCATGCAGGTTAGGTGCATTGGTGATT
The DNA here is from genome assembly GCF_900747795.2 of Erpetoichthys calabaricus. Taxonomy (NCBI): domain Eukaryota; kingdom Metazoa; phylum Chordata; class Cladistia; order Polypteriformes; family Polypteridae; genus Erpetoichthys; species Erpetoichthys calabaricus. The sequence continues at coordinate 94,154,879 of NC_041395.2, forward strand.
CTAAATTGTTCCTAGTGTGTGCTTGGTGTGGGGGTGTGTGTGTGCCCGCCCTGAGGTGGGCTGGTGCCCTGCCCGGGGTTTGTTTCCTGCCTTGCGCCTTGTGTTGGCTGGGATTGGCTCCAGCAGACCCCCCGTGACCCTGTAGTTAGGATATAGTAGTGGGCTGGATAATGGATGGATGGATGAATGTTTCTGACACATGTTTGTGACCTCAAAACAGATCAGGAAATAATTATTTTATCGCATATTCCTGGTACAATATTCCTGAGTTAAGGATGCATTTTCTGTTTGCTCGTTTCATAGTAGTGACTTCATGGGAGGAGTGCTCACATAAATAAGACAATACCAAGCATGTGGCAAGAAATGTTAGTGCGATTTTAATCTATTTAGAGTAAACTCTTTTCCTTGGGGTGCGAAAGGTTGTTGCGGAGGAAGACAAGCATTAAAGTAGTGCACACAATTGGTCTTCTTTTAAAATGGCTGAATCTCATAATATTGGTGTTTTTTGTTTGGCAATGACATGTATTAGACATTTTATGATGTGTGTGTAATTTCAAGATCATTTCTCAGTAATGTTCTTTACTTGAACAATGGACAATTGTGAAGCAATAGCTGCTTTGACGGTGGCGCAGTGGTAGTGCTGCTGCCTTGCAGTTAGGAGACCCAGGTTCACTTCCTGGGTCCTCCCTGTGTGGAGTTTGCATGTTCTCCCTGTGTCTGTGTGGTTTTCCTCCAGGTGCTCTGGTTTCCTCCCACAGTCCAAAGAGATGCAGGTTAGGTGCGTTGGCAATTATAAATTGTGCTTGGTGTGTACAAACACAACTATAATTATAATATTTAAAAGGACATGATTATATTTAAATAAAAGGTTTATGCCTCTCTCATGCACTCTGGAGTTACACGTTGAACCAGGCCAGTTCGCAACAACATAAAGAAAAAAACTGCAATAAGCTAAAAGACGAAAAGACGAAGAAACACACTGAATGAGAGCTAAGCCTGATAACAAGCATATTTATCCATCCATCCATCCATCCATTTTCCAACCCGCTGAATCCGAACACAGGGTCACGAGGGTCTGCTGGAGCCAATCCCAGCCAACACAGGGCACAAGGCAGGAACCAATCCCAGGCAGGGTGCCAACCCACCGCAGACAAGCATGTGTATTTAACAATAAATGTTACACAGTCGTAATTCGAAAAGAAGCACCTTACTGCTGTTTATGCCATGGGAAACCCTAAGGTTATTCTTGTGCTGTTTCTGAAAATGTGTTCACTTTTTCAATGATCCTGATCATCTTTCAGAGTCTAGTATTGTGTCCCTCTCCGTGCTCTACACCCCTTATCTTCTGCAAGGCTCAATTCATATAATGCCCTAGAAGTCTCCTCCTGCATTTCACTGTCAACCACCTATTCAGCCCCCACCTATCTTCAGGATAATACTGTATGCTGGCTACTACAATACAGTCTGCTTCCATGACCACCTGTGATATCATTTGCTATTCACTTATGCCTGCTCATCAATACTGAAGCAATGATCACTATGTGCGTGCTGTCGATCACACCAACAACTCCATGAAAACCAGCAGTTTGCATGAATGCAGCTTTCTTTAACACAAGCTCTCCTAAATCCTGGCAAAGTTAGGAGTAGTTTCCTAAATTAAGAAAATTGATAAAATGTTATTACTCCTATTCCAAAAAGGAGGACCAAGTTTTCTCACTCTGAGATTTTTGAGCTAGTTATGATAGTTTTCCTGTTCTGAGACACTTGATAAATATGGGCACAGACCTCCTCTGCTAGTGAAGTTGCTTTGTCCGCCTTTCTCCGACTCTCGCGGACTCTTTTTGCGCCTGCGCCTCTCGCGGACCCTCATCCGCCTCTCTCGGCTCCTCAGCCGACTCTCGCGGACTCTTTTTGCGCCTGCGCAGTACGTCTTTTTGCAGCTGCGGCCCATGGCCGGATGTGCCTGCGTCCATCATCCGGTTTAGCATTCTCGGTTAGTAATATGGATACTGGAGATCATATTTTATGACCATTTAATACAGGAAACTGAGCAATTCCAAATGATTCACATACTTTTTCATCCCACTGTACCTGCCTTATATGCAATGCTGCTGAGACAGGTTTCAATGCCCTGTGATGTTGTAATGGGAGAGAGCGGATTCAGAAAAAGAAAAAATATTTGACTGAATAATTTAATTCCTGTATGCCTTACTTACTGGAAGTTAGAGCAATCATGAAATGAATAAGCAAGTGAGGAAATTGCTGGATGAATGGATGGTTAGGTGTGACCAGCCAAAAATGTATCAAGTGCCTAGTACCTTTGTCTCAGATTTTAATGCTCATGCTTCTGGAGAATTTAACTGGCAAATCCAGTACCGAGAACTAAGAAAACTGCAATTCAAAAAGGTTAAACAAACATTAAATTCTTCACCGTACATAGAGGTTAAATAGAAAATGTAAGTTTTTATTTAAATCATGGGATGGCATTAATGTTGAACTCTTTTAACCCAGAGGGAGATTCAATGGAAACTAAACAAGTTTAAACACACAAAGCCAACAGCAGTTTTACTATCAGTGGATTTCTTAGGAAGTACTGCGTTGTATATTTCAACACCAGCAGCATTCAGTGGAAACGGCCAAAATTACACTTTCTGCACCCACAATAATATATCTTTGGTTTTTTTTTTTTTATGAAAAGGTGCCAATTCAAGTTTATAGACATTTGTATACAGTATAATAACATTCTTACTTGGAGAACAGCTGACAAACAACAGACGATAATGTTTGCCAATGTATATGCTTTTTTAGTTAAAAACAAGGTTTACTGTATATATCTTTATGAGAATAATGTTTTAATATTTTTACTGTTGGTTGCAGCAGTACATGTGATTGCATGTGTGAGCTTTATTTGTCTCAGTTACTGTGACACATCTCAAATTGGTCTTTTTTAATTATTGCCGTATTATACCTTGTTACCATTCTTTAAGGACCAAAGAACACCATGTTTTTTTGTGGACTGAAGGTATATCAGTAGCATATGGTTGACTTTCTGATAATATAGAAACAATGTGTTGCATGCGAGAGTGGATTGAACAGTTCAAGAACTGTTCATTTCCACTACCACCAGAAGTATCGAAAGTGCTTCAGACATGTTTCTAAAAGGCAGGTGTATGACCATTGGACTCTCAGTGTTAATAATCTATGATACTATGTTGAAAAATACTTTTTGGATACTTTTTAAAATATATCCTTGTATGTATGCAGTTTATATATTAGAATGAGATGGTAGTGCTCAGTACCCAAAACGCCATCCCAGGAACACAAGTTCAAGAAAAATAACAATTGGTTGGATAAAGACATCCAATAATGCAAAGCAAAAAACAAAAGCAATCAACAAAGCTTCCTGCCCTTTGAAGTCTGCCTGAAGAAGTCTTGAAATTTGTCTATCAGACCCCCAACATAATACCACATCAAGTCCTCCCTTTACCACCCCTCTCCCTCTCTGCAATTTACTTTTTACCCTGATCTCTCCAACTCTTCACAGCTGGGCATCCAACCCACTCTCCTCCTGATTATGCACTCAATTAGCCTCGTCTAGTGAGGAGGTTTTGAACCAGATACTAGTGTCACTCCGGTGAAGATTCGGATACTCTTCTTAGGATAGGAATGCCCTTACATTTTCTCCAGGAACAGCAGTCAAGAACATTTTTAGTGTACCCTTAGACTTTTCTTCACCTTGAAGAACCAAACAGCAACTCTTCATGCTGCCCAATTCTATTTTAAGGTTAGTAGATTCCAATATGTTCCTTTCTGAAACTGCATGCTACCCATCAGGTTTTAGGTACTGCACAGACACTTATGGTGTTTCCTCCCTGACCTCCCTCTTTCTTCAGTCAGAAATGTCCTACCAAGTGCTGTGTTACTTGCCCTCTAGAATCCGAGGTCACCTCATCCTTACGCTTATATTGGTGTCCTTGCCTAAACCATCAGGTGGTGCAGTGGTAGCGCTGCTACCTTGCAGTAAGAAAATCATGGGTTCACCTCCTGGGTCCTCCCTGTGTGGAAGCATTTTGAGTAGTGAGAAAACCACTATATAAATGTAAAGAATGCTTATTATTTCTGGCATAAACACCATACACATGGAATTCCAATCCCATAGTGGACTTTTCTAACTGTGTTTGTGGCCTTTTCTCTCCCCTGGAGACTTCCTACCTCTCTATGTACAGTGTCATCCTAGTGGTAGCCACCGTCTCCTAACATTCTACTTTTTTTTAGTTCCTATATTAGCCTAATTATTGCAAGCCCAGCGTACAGTATATCCTTGAAAGAAATTTCTCTCTCTTTTAGATGGATACATTATTATGATACCTCCATTATTACATGTTTGGATTTTTACCATTCTGTCATCGATTTCTTTTATTTTTTAGCATTTTGAACAACGTGGTTATCTGTTGAGGAATTGCTTACGGTGTTGTCCCACCCCCAAACTCCCCAATATTATCTAACCTCCCTGACATGACACAGCTGGGACACACATTTATGAGCAATTTCAAGGAGCAAGCTCTATGACTCGCCTTACTAGTGACCTCCATTTAGCCAGCAGCCAATCTCAACTGTGACTTAGTGATTTTGCATAACAGTCAAATGTGTCTCTCCGTGGCAGTATGCACACACTGCCAATTATGTTTTTCCATATCAGTGACTGAATTCTGCATTTTAGCAGCATTTGTTATTTGCTTAGGGTGTTGCTTCCATTCGAATCCACTATCCTCTCTAAGGTGGCATGGATGCAACATGAAATTAGGATGTTGGGAATTACAAACAGTGAGTTGTATTATGTGCAACTGTGTTCGATCCAAGCTGAAATTTTTTTCTGATTTTCTACCTGTATTTCCAAAGACAACTGTAAACAGGTGAAACATGTGTGTGAATGAGCCTTACATTGGCCTGCTATCATGTTTAGGGCTATTTATTGCCTTGCTCACATTGCTTCTAGGATAGGTTCTGGACCTCAGCAACCTGAACTGAAATTAGATGGTTTAAGAATGATATGATAAAATTTAACACATCACATCTGATACACATTCTTCTGTCAAAAAAACCAACATAACACAACGATTATGACTCCCTGTGATTTTCAGAGACATCTTCAAAATTTTGTTATTGTGATTTCAGGTGAGATTTCCACAATACCCACAAAAATCACTGTCCACTATTCCTAAAGATGCAATATGTCATGTTGTATGAACCAGTGTGCATATATGTAAATATGCACACATAGGATGTAACCAAAAGTACAAACACAATAACCTCATGATCATCTTTTGACCTTCCAGTGATTTGTTATTTTCCATCTGTGAGCGCTGTAAACTGGAAAGAGCAGACCCTTAAAGTAAATATGTACAAACAGCCATCTTTTCACCATCCATGGCTTAGGGTGAACAGAGTGTTAACATAAACTACATTATGGAAAGTGTCACCTAGTAGCCTTTGATAAAAGTGCAACAATGAAAAATTCAGGCTTCCATCATACTCTGAGTCTCAACTACCTATGTCTGCATGGCTAAGATGGGACTGGTCACCCACATGTCCTCAGAACTACCTGAATTTGTAGAGGTATGAACCAAACAAGGTTTTTAATATGCAGCATACAGATGCCTGTCCACGTTTACTATAAGGTATTGCATTATTTCAGATTAGCAGGTGGTGTACCTCAACTCCAAAACACTTCTTCCATGTCATTCCACAGACATTTGATTGGATTGGAATTGGGTGAAAGGGAAGCTTACTACACTAGGAGGAATTCATTGTTCTTTCCATTCTAGTACTTTATGTATGGAACAGAGTGTTATGTTTCCTGTGGCATTCAAATATTGTTTTGCTTGTGCCAAGTTGGCCATAAGAACACACTCCATACCATTTCACTTTTTCTACCTGTCTGCTTGTAATTTTGACATATGACAGAATTGCTCCAAAGACTTGTAATATTTTGCCATTACTTGGTCCTTCAATTATCATGTACAGTATAATCATATGATATTTTTTTAGTGATAATGACCTAAATTTGATTTCTTGCACTGAAGTTACACCTCTTTGCTTTGCCTCACCTAGCATTTGCCATCTATATCAACACTAGGGGGCTCCGCCCCCTGCTCGCTTCGCTCGCCAACCCCTGGTGTTGGAAATGACAAAGAGCGTGATGTATGAATGAGATATAGAATAGTGTGAAGGTGTAGATGATGCAAATAGAAAGCAAACAATAAAGTGTGTGGCACAGTGTAAAGGTTTATTGGAAAATTTCTTTGTACACGCCGTTTAAGTGTAAAAGGTAATTCCAGGTCAGAACTTGTAAGGTCAATGAAGATGGTTATTGTCGTGATCAGAGTCAAGTTTGTCAGAGCTTAGAAAGAGTTGTGTCTCTCCAGGAAGTAATGCAATGACTTGGGTATTTATGTTTTCCACATTAATATTTTTTGGACATAATATAGTGCGTTGTGTTAAAAGGGGCATTTGGTCTAATGAGATTGCTGTTCCAAATCTGTCTGTAACTAAGTCGGCGCAGATAAAGGCTTGAGAAATTGTACTAATATCTGGGTGAAGTCTATCTGTATTGGTGAGTGTGCCATCTCCCAGTTGTAATAACCAATTGTTATGATCTGGATCTGGACATCGCATGTTTTGTACTAACTGTATCTTTTGAAAGCAATGCCAATTGTCTGCGTATTTTAAGGTGCACTGAACAATAGCTGAGCGCATGGAATGTGGAACAATAGCTAAGCACTGTCTAAAATCTCCTCCTAATAAAAGTACCTTTCCTCCAAAGGGAATATTATTATTCATAAACGTTTGTAAAAGTTTATGAATGGTGTTGAGTAAGTGAGTGGATGCCATTGTACATTCATCAATAATTAACAGTTTTGCAAGACGGATGTCATGTGCAGTGCCACTGTTAATGTTCATAGTGGATACCGATTTGTAGGATCTAATGCAGTTCATAAAGATTTCACTTTCAGGTACATTGCTAGTTAGAAGCTTCTGTAGATATTCAGGATATGAATGTAAAGGAGGCAGTGTAATTTGACGTTTTGATAACAACGTGTAAATTCATTACTTGTATTGCCAGTTGTTTCTTCAGGGAAGTTAAGTGAATGACAATGATTGCCAATGACATTCATTAATCCCAATGAATTTTCCTGAATAGTGGACTCATTATTGAACGCGTTGTCAGCTAACTGGCGCAAGCGTTTAGCAGGTGTCTGTCGTTGATGTCTGTGACGTGTATCTTTTGCTTGTGCCGTTTGAGAGGCGCGTCGTTGTATGTCCAGTATTTGGGACGTGTTGTTTTGGAGCTGTAATCGATTTGCCTGTGCTGTGTGAGAAGCCCGTTGTAGTTTACGGCGGTCATTGTTTGTATTGAGCCTTGCCCGTTTTTGTATGTCGGTCAGTTGAGCTTTCTCTTTTTGGAGCCTTGCGTGCTTGTTTTCCGGCAGTCCAGATGCGCGGTGTAGACGTCTGCGTTTATTTATTTTGTCCCTTTGCTGCCGTTTATGTATGTCTGAGACGGGAGGTGTTTCGTTTTGAACCCGTGCCTGTGTCGATGCAGTACTGTGAGACGCACGCTGCATGCGTCCACGTTCAGTGTGTCTGTCCATCTGGGTTTGTTTCTGTAACTGTGTTAGTTGAGCTTTGCGTTTTTGGAGCCGAGACATTTTTTCTTCCAGAGTTTCAGAAGCGCGTTGGAGCCGACATGTATTGTTTTTTTTCATGCGGGTTCGTGTGTTTGGTCCCGTTACTCGAGCCGTATCATTTTGTACCCGTGATCGTGAATTCATGAATTGTTTGTTCTTCAGCGTTAGAAATATGGATAAGTAATAAGGAGGATCGCACTCACTGTTAATATGGAGCCTTTTCTGCGGTTGAACGGTTAATAGTGCCTCATTGTAATGAGATCCACCTATGCTGCATAGTGTGAATTGTGTTTGGTCCCGTTATCCGAGCCGTATCGTTTTGTACCCATGATCGTGAATTTATGACTTGTTTGTTCTTGAGCGTGATAAATATGGATAAGTAATAAGGAGGATCGCACTCACTGTTAATATGGAGCCTTTTCTGCGGTTGAATGGTTAATAGTGCCTTATTGTAATGAGATCCACCTATGCTGCATAGTGTGAATGTGTTGAGATGACGTATGTTTAATACGGACGGTTCATTTAGAAATGGGGCTTTGTGTGTCATTTGTTATTTATGTTACTGTGGTCGAGGGTCTGAATCGTCGTTTTTGTGTACGTTTTGTGTGCTATGGCCGTAGTCTGTCCCGTTTCGTGTCCAATGGGCTTTGTGTGGTGCTCGCGGCTTCTTTTTTTTTGTGTGCTAGGGGCTTGTTGAATCCTCCTCTTTGTGTGTCCCGTTTCGTGTGCAACGGCATCTGACTCCTTTTTTCTGTGTTCTGACTCCTTTTTTGTGTGCGCGATTCCTTCATTTCTTATTTTACGTTGCATTCCATCCAGTTCCCGTCGCTTGCGGTTGGGGGGGGGGGGGGGGGGGGGCGGGAGTAGGGTCTTTTGCAGCCATGGCCCATTGCCATTTACCATTTTACCATTCTCGGTTAGTAATGTGGATATTCCCCCTTTCTGTCTTCTTCTATCAATTATGTGTTTCGTAATGCAGGACTGCTGTTGCCTGGATATTTCTTGAGCAGCTGATCCAGTTCCAAGTTGTGTATAATGCTGCACAAAAGACATTTAAATCTGTATTGCTTTATATTCTCCCTCTGAACTTCAAACTCACACACACACACAGGTCATTGGTATCTGACTACTCACATGGTCTGCACCTACAGTAATAGTGCCATTGGTGGTACATTTATGGCCAGGTGTGACTAAAAAGTGGCCCCTCATCTCACAGACCATTCTGCAATCCAGATATCTTAGGTGTATATCATGATATAGTAAATATGAGAAGCCTAGTTAGTTTACTGCAATGTAGCTGTTTTATAATACATAACGCATACAGACTCTTTCATAAAAAAAATCTAATTATGGATCTTGGATAATAAAACACTATCTTGCTACTCAAATATTGAACCTATTGCAATGCTATAGAAATATAACAATAAAATAAAAAATCAGGTGTCAATCTGAACTGAACAGACTGACATAAAATAATATTCTCAGACCCACTTAATCCAATTCACAGCTAAAACAACATTAAAAGCAAAGCAGGAAGCAGCTCTATACGGGGTGACAGTTCACTTCAGGGCTCATTCACATACCCACAAGGTCGGCAGCCAGTCACCAATTATCAAAGCTTGCACATATTTAGTATGTGAGAGGAAAACCTGTGAGGGGAACGTGTCCACATGGATGCCATCCAAGCCTAGAACTCAAACCCAGATGCTGGGCCAGTATGGTGGCAGCACCACCCACTACATCACCATTCTGCTTGAACAAGGCTCAGTCAAATATATGATTGTCTTTATTTAGCCTAAACTGAGTGTGTGAGATTCATCCACACCTCAGTGTCTAAATGTAAAACACAGCCATGTAGGGGCCTATTTATTAGTTAAAGATGACTTATACAAGTAGAAGGAAAATATTTGCATGGCTCATACTGGTAACAAAATTATTTAAAAATTAATTAAGAGTTTTAGTAGTAGTATTGTCATATTACAAAATTTTTAATAACATACAGTATCTTTACAGTTAATATTTCTATCAAGAATGTTAAGCTCAGCTCCTAGAGGAACCCATAAATTACAAGACTTTTTCTTAATGTTATTTAAACACAATGTTTAAATATTCAATTATTATCTCCCACCTCCCAACCAGCACATTGCACTGGATAATCTAATTAGAAAAGGCATGGAATTGTCAGTGCCCTCATTCTGTCATATTGTAAACTTTCCTTTTTTGATAATATTTTGTAGGCTGGATCATGCTAATACTTTGCAGTCCTTCCCTATTTCTCTTAGTTTCGTTCTAAATATTTTATTAATTCAGATGCATTATAGTGAATGCAAGGAAAATGTTTGTTCCCTTATTATTTTCACCTAACTGTTAACGGGCAGCTGCTCAAGACTGCAGCAGTTTAGGAGGAAAAGCTACTGTTAAGGATGATGAACCATAACAAGAAAACAAAGTAAAGGTAAAAAACAATTACACTCCTTCACCAGCAATAATTGTTTAATTATGCATATAGTGATGAAATTATCTGTAATGAAAACCTGAAGCAGCTCGTTAGGAGCTCAGTTTGATATTTCTAATCTACACAGCCACACCTTCTTAGTTCAAAAGCATTGGTGTATGTAAGTAACATTTTCTCCACTAGATGTCACAAAAAATCAGATTAGCATTCATCCTTCATTTTCTGAATCCGTTTGATCTGGAGATATGGGGTGCAAGAGCCTATTCCAGAAGACATGAATACAAGACAGAAAACATCCCTGGACTGGGCATCAGTTCATTGGTGGACACACTCACTCACACCAAACAGTTTTAGAAACACAAATTCACCTAATACAAATTTTGAATGTGCAAGGGACAACTAAAGTACCTGGAAAGAAAACTGTACAGTTATTATGGGAAATATGTAAAAATAACACAAATGGTGGCTTAAACCTTTAAATTTAGAGGTAACAATCATAACTATTGCCCCACTATATACTGAAAACAAGCTTAAACATCCTTTATATCCATTTCAAGGTTTATTTGGTGCAGAAGATCCCAGCAGGTTTAACTTTGGGATCTCCTTTTGGGAAACTAGTGGTATTGGCATAACACTTTACCTTGAAGCCTTGTGAATTTAAGAAATGTGCTATATAAATAAAATGCATTATTATTAGTAGTAGTAGTATTACAATGCCAAGACTAACATGCAAAGGCAATGCTGCTGGTGTCGTTTTATGTAATGACCAGAATTGGGGCTCTGTCTACAAAAAGAAAAAAGCAGGAATGGTAACTGGGCTATTCAAAGCTGTAGTGCCTCTGTAATGCCATTTCAGACTTAGAGCGTCAGAGGAGAGAGGTCTCTGTTGTCAGTCTTGGAGAGCACTCGTGTAGCTGCGGCTGTGGACTTGCGATTAGTGCTGTGTTCCTTTGAAGCGTAACTGGTGGTCATCAAAGTCTTATAGCAGTTGTGTTAAATGCAGACCTTCGAAGGCCACAGTGTCCACAAGTTTTCATTCAAGCTATTTTCTTAATTAGAAAGCAATTATTACTGCTGAAAGCATAGACTTCCTTTCCTTTCATTTTAATGGACTTACTGTACTTCTTATGATTAAGAACCCTTTTTTTTCCTTTCCTTCATAACTAGCAGTCAAACAAGTGAAACAAGCCAACCGAACAACTAAAATGATTCCATTTGCATATACAGTATGTGTTCATCAAACAATAAATGTTTAACAAAATCTGAAAAGAAAAATGTGAACCTCTGAGGAGTAGTATTCTCCTTTGCTCCACAATAGTTTTGGATGGTGAGCTCAAAAAAAAAAAATAGAAGATGACACTAAAAAATCTCAAGCAAAAAAAGCTGCAAAAAATGTATAAAATTGCATTTGCAGTAACATTTTATACATCCATTATCCAACCCGCTATATCCTAACTACAGGGTCACAGGGGTCTGCTGGAGCCAATCCCAGCCAACACAGGGCACAAGGCAGGAAACAAACCCTGGGCAGGGTGCCAGCCCACCACAGGGCACACACACAGGACAATTTAGAATCACCAATGCACCTAACCTGCATGTCTTTGGACTGTGGGAGGAAACCCACGCAGACAAAGGGAGAACATGCAAACTCCACGCAGGGAGGACCCGGGAAGCAAACCCAGGTCTCCTTACTGCGAGGCAGCAGTGCTACCATTGCGCCACCGTGCCGCCATTGCAAGTAGTTAGATACATATAAATAAATGCAGCAGTGAGGGATTTTACAGTCATAAGTATATACAGAATGATTAGTGAGAGTTAAAATGAAATATGAATTGTGTACACAGTAAGTACAGTATGAACAGAATAGAATAAGTACGGCAAAATATTAAAACAGTTTAAATAATAGATACAGTAACATAAAAACAGCTGTAAAGAAACAAGAACAGAAGAGCATTGTTAGTTCCGAGGTATTAATAGTTCAAGACTATAGGAAAGAATGTAACTAGGTCACATTTTCAGGTTGATGTGCCTTCAGGATGGTATCAATCTTGTCCAAGATTTATGGAGGTGTCCACCGTACACTAGGAAGTCTTTACAGAACTGGCATTAACTTTTATTGGCTCTCAGTCCAAATTCTGCCAGTCTAGTAAGAAATGCTTCAAGGTTTGCCAGATGTGCATTCTTATTACGACCAGTCACAATTACGTCATCTAAGTAACACTTAGTACTAGAAATGTCCATGCAGCACCTGATCCATTGCTCTCTGCCACACGGCAGGAGCAGGTGAAACTCCAAAAACCAGTCTGTTATAAAGGAAGTGTCCCTCGTTAGTATTAATTGTGAAGTACTTTTCAGATTACACCTCCAATTCCATCTGTAAATATGCTTGAGCCAAATCTATCTTTGAAAAATACTCACCACCAGCAAATGAGGCAAAGATATCCTCTATGCGTGGTAAAGGATATTGGTTGACAGGCAGTACAGGATTTATTCTGACTTTAAAGTCACCATAAATTCTGTAATGGGCAGTCCTTCCCTGCCCGTACTGTACTGTAAAGAACATTTGTAAAGTAACGATAGTGTTATGGAAGTTATGGAAATGCCGTTAATGAAGTCAATCCAATGACTTTTTCCCGAGGCGAGACCCCACAGTCAGTCCTTAAGCTGTAGCCTGTTCTCTCCATGAAGTTTTGCGAAAAGGTGCTTTTACACAAGCACTGGAGTGGAAAACGAGAACGCTCAGCAATGCAAATAAGACGGTTTGCGATTAGGTCATTTTAGCTTTTTCTTCTCAAGTATTGGGAAACAAAGCATCAAAACATTTTGGGGGAATGAAGTACAGTTTATACCATGATTTAAAGCCACTGGATTTTTCTATTTTTCTGAAATCCATTTTCAGTCAGGATAAAGCACGATGCCTGTGGTTACTCCTAAACGTACCTAATAAAAACGGTCACAAAATATATTATTAGTGATGGATCACCAGGGGGCGCTTTCGAATTGCATATTCAGTTTCCAATCATATTCGCCTTATAATAAAGCTGCTTTATGATTAAATAATGAATAACGTGCATACAAATACCTGTCCCCTGCCATAATATAGACTGTATCAGTGATAAATGCATTTAAAAAAATCTTATTGTATGCCCATGAGTGAATTTACATAATGAAATATTTTACATATATATTTTTTTTATTTTTGGCGTTTTTCTATCTAATCTTTAACAAAAAATCTATATTCTTTCTTTCTTTCTTTCTTTCTTTCTTTCTTTCTTTCTTTCTTTCTTTCTACGATGATTACATCTCTGCTCAGGAACCGTTACTTCATCAGGTTGCACACTCGCAATCTCATTTTACTACCCAGAGCTTAAGAGCACAGGTGACCAAGCTTCCTCATCCCTGCTACGTCTTTCGCAAAACATGAATGTTATAGATCTTTAATACAGCTGTGTCACAACAGGGTTTTGGAGAAACCGATGATCTGGCTTATATATGCTGTGTGTAAATATTCATAAAATCGCCTTTAACTGCCCCCCATTTTGCGCAATTCTGGTGTCAAAATTGCGACCCGTTACTTATATGTGTAACATAAAATGCATTTAAATGATAAAGGGAATACAAATCTTTTGTTCTTCTCCTTTTTACAAAATGGCATTTATGAGAAAATGCTGTATAAGAGGTTTAAAATGTAAAACAGAACATAGGGTCAGTCCATGTACTAATACAATAATAAATTGCCCGCCTGGGGTGAGGATCATCTTTTAATTATTATTAAAAACTCAGTAGAAACCCTTGTGTTTTAATAAATATATTAACACATAAGACGACTTTCTAGTAAAACTGAGGTTAATAAATCATTCAGATGTTTGAATTAACAGACACTAGCAGTGTACATTAACAATTTTGAATCAGTTCTACAGATACATTTTATCAAATTAAATAAGAAAACCGCAAGTAAAATAAATAAAAATGAAAAAAAGGTAAATTAGGCAGGTTTTATGTTTAGGTAGGTGCCTTGACAAACACAGTATTACTTGTCAAGGATAATGCGAGGCAAATATGGCTGCGAGAGCCAAGAGAAAATGTTAGGACATTTCTTTCCCTACCATTAGCATATTACCCTCATCTAATCTGCACTAAGGAATTTATTAAAATATTACAACGTCTATACATCAATACATGTTAGTTTTGCATAAACCAAGTTCTGGTTCTTGGGAAAAAATATATAAAATCTAATCTAATCACAGGATTCAAGTAGTAATGGTACTTTAAACACTTATACAAAATATTAAATAATTTAAAACGTACGCTAATTAAATTATTAACAGTAAGCAATGAAATGCACTTTAATAAAGAAGTTGTTTTATATACAAAAAGAAATCAGCATCCATTTCTCCAAGGCATGACCATTTATTCCCACAACCTTTAAATCATTTTTTCAGTTAACCTTCTGTAAACCGAATCTGCTCAGATCTTTTCTTTTGCATCAGCGATTGCTGACTGCGCGCGCGGAGCTCTGCGTTTTCTTACCAAGATTAAGGAACCACTTCGTCCTCTCTCGAAGTCCTCTTTCTTTCGTTCCACGAGCCAGAGATTAAACGGCAATCCATTTCTTTATAAATGAGACGTCTTTTTATTCCGCAGAACACTTCTGAACTTGGAGACCAATTCCTTTCCAATGACAGTCTGAGTGCTCCTCTGTGCAAGTTTCCCGAGTTATAAAGCGCAGTTTCTGACCAATCAGAGGTGGGATGTAATTTAGGACCTGACTGCATTCTGCCTGTGACGCACTGTGAGTCTCGCAGTCATCTGCAGTTTCTCATCGCTTGAGAAAATCCTCTACATCTTTTTGGTATCTGCTTTTTTTGATTTGGTTTATTCCTTAACTACATAAAGCAGGTTTCACACACCTTATTGCAGCGGGACTTGACAGAGTCACACTCAAAAGGCATTTAGCATTGGAAAATAATATATAGCTAATTGTGATTGGGAAGAAATTGAAAGGTGGTGTGTAAAGGGTGGGCTGACATTCAGGGGCAAACGAATGGAAATGTACTTTAGGAGACACGCACTTCAAGGTTGCTTCTCAATTACCTTCTTTTATTTTTCAGGCGGAGTACAGCCAGTTTTTCAAGACGACATCAAGGGTAAGCCTTCGTTTTGCCGGTAGGGTTTGCTTGTTTTTGAGGTTTTGCGATGGTTACACAGCAAATTAATTGATAGACTGTGACTGAACCTTACGCACAATGCATTTTACATAATATTTGCTGCTTTTCTGGGATACACCATCCTGTAAAAACGGCTGTTTTAAAATTGTATTTTAATGTTAAACTTAGTAATGGTAAATGTTTATTACCCGATTAGATGATCATGCAGAACGTTTTCCGTAAGCGACGATTCAGCTATACATACAGTACTGTGATGTTCAGTAAAATGATCGTTAGCCCTGTTTTCATTTAATTTCCTTTCTTTTTTTTTTTTTCTTTTTTTTTTCAAACAGCCTACCAACAACCAAATTCGTAAAAAAAATAAGTCTCAAGAAAAAAACAAAAGTCTATTAAGAGTTAAAAGGATTCTTTCTGCATTTCAATAAGCTGCTAAAATCTCTTTTAATGACTTACAGGCTTGATGATTTACATAAGAACGCAATGTTGTGAGTTCTTTAAAAATAAATTAGTACATATCTTAATGAAGTTTATTAATTTACTATTTTATGCAGCCACCCCATCCTTTAGTAAAACTAGTGAAGCTTAGATGGAGGCACCTCCCCTCTGTTTTTGCAGTAGTCCTGGTAACAGGAGTCTCGAAAAATCCTTGCAGACTATTTCTATCTTAATGTGTCTCTGCATTTCTCACTGTTAAGTCATGTGATAAGATGGAAATTATATTATGTGCAAAGTAAATATTTAGTAACAGTAAAAAGGACCTTTCTCGTCAATAACCAGGTACATTTAATGTCCTACTATATGTTATTATCCAGTAACAGCAAATCCGGAGATGCTGAAAACACGAGAACTTAAGAGATAAACAAAAGCCCCCAACAGACTGAATATGTGTATCATGGTGTGTTTGTAAAGTGACCACTTTGTTTAATTTGCACCTGTTCTCACTACTATTCTACCCCAACATAAATGACCCTTCTTTCTATACAAACAAAAGTCTATATGCCGCAAAAAGTATTGTTTTGTCTGGGTAAAGAGATAAGAGATGATGTCAGGGGAACAGCTGACATCAAAGAAACTGATAAGAATAGTAAGGCTGGAATGAATGATTATTCTCCTGGAAAAAGAAGAACACTCAAGAACTGAAGAGAAAGAACAACATATTCTCTGGCACTGGTAATAATACCGTCACACATTGATTATCTTGGACAGGTTATAAGAACACCTGGGGCCCATTTAGGGAGCTCTAGGTGGATTTCCACAGGTGTTCCAGAGATCATTCCTGCCCCCTGAGTAGATGAAAAGTTATATCCAGATGTTACCTCTACATTTTCAAAGCCTCTAACAGTTAAAGCCCAAGTAAACCTAAAGGTGGACTAGGAGAAGGGATCAGCTGATGGAAGGATGTAATGATAGAGGACTATTGTAAATCGGAAAGAAAGAGTTAGGACTGTAGGGTGTGGTGCAAATTTGAGAAGAGGGTCAGGTCAAACTTTAATTCACAGGGCATTTGCCTTATATAGGCAGGCCCAGAGAGGCAACTGAATATGTTTTCCTTTATATATACTTGTGTATTTTTGTTATTCCCTCTGAATCCCCTTCCTTTTGAGCTTTCTATAAAATAAAAACACAACGTTTTCATGTGTGGTCTGTCATTCTAGATTTAGGTACTGCTTAAGAGCACCCCCTGTCTTTCCAGCTTAAGAAAAGCGACATCATGCTGTATAAGAGTAAACTGAATTGAACTGAAATCTGTGATGGACTGAGGCGCCAGCCAGGGTTGGTTCCTGCCTTACATCTAATGCTTCCAGGATAGAATAGGCTTTGGCCCTATGATTATGAAATGGATGAAGTAACTAAAGAAAATGAATGAAAAAATTGAATTGAAATATATATAAAGAGGGATTGGCAAGGATAATAGAGGACACCTTCTGTAAAATGCTGAACTTTCTTTGTAGTCTCATTTGTTTTACAAGGTAAACAAATGTGAAAATGTTCATAAAGTGATACATTTGGGGGTTTTTTGTAATAGAAAATGTGGGTCTTTTTAGTGTGTCAAAAGAAAAACCGTTCTCTGTAATATGTATGTATTGATAGCAAATAACTTTTGTGGCAAATGTCACATTTATACCAACAATGTTCAGTATAAAGAGCTGTGATCTGTAGGGGGCCTAACAGCACCCCAAACCCTAGACATAATTGTCAGTCAGTCAGTCATTTTCCAACCCACTATATTCTAACTACAGGGTCATGGGGGTCTGCTGGAGCCAATCCCTGCCAACACAGGGCAGAAGGCAGGAACCAATCCCCGGGCAGGGTGCCAGCCCACCGCAGGACACACACACACCAAGCACACACTAGGGACAATTTAGGATCACCAATGCACCTAACCTTCATGTCTTTGGACTGTGGGAGGAAACTGGAGCACCCGGAGGAAACCCACGCAGATACGGGGAGAACATGCAAACTCCACAGAGGGAGGACCCGGGAAGCGAACCCAGGTCACCATGCCACCCCTAGACACAATTGCCAACACACAAGTCCCAGGTTCAAAATAAAAGTTTTAATCAATCACAATACTTTTACAGGTTCTTGTCTTCATGTCTACAAACCAAATTACTCTTTCTTCCCTTTTCTTTTTCTCCTCCTCCTCACCCAGGTAAGATTTTCTCTGTCCTCCACCCCTAAGTCCAATACACCTGGGTGAGGCAGACCGGCTCTTTTATGCAGGACCCAGGAGTACTTCCAGTGTCAGGACATTGCATATAGGAAGCACTTTCAGGTCATGCAGAAGCCCATGAAGTAGGGACAGCCAATCCCTTTAGCTCCCCCTGGTAGCACCCCTGGAGCCCAGTACAGTGCCCCATGGATACCTTGGCCCAGGGTTACCATGATCTAGCATGCTGGGGGAGCATATAGGCCTGGAAGGCTATCTCCCACTCTCCTTCCATTATACTGGCCTCCTGGCCAGGTAAGGGTCTTCATTAGAACACTCTAGACGAGAACAGGCCATTCAATCCAACAAAGCTGGCTAGTCCTATCCACTTATTTCTTCCAAAAAAACATCAAATCAAGTTTTGAAAGTCCCTAACGTCTTACTGTCTACCGCATTACTTGGTAGCTTTTTCCAAGTGTCTATCGTTCTTTGTGTAAAGAAAAACTTCCTAATGTTTTGACGAAATTTACCCTTAACAAGTTTTTAACTGTGTTCCTGTGTTTTTCATGAACTCATCTTAAAATAACATTCTCGATCAACTGGACTAATTCCCTTCATAATTTTAAACACTTCAATCATGTCACCTCTTAATCTTCTTTTGCTTAAACTAAAAAAGCTTAGCTCTTATAATCATTCCTCATAATTCATTCCCTGTAACACTGGAATCAGCCTAGTCGCTGTTCTCTGAAACTTTTGTAGCATTGCTATGAACTTTTTGTAGCCTGGAGACCAAAACTGCACACAGTACTCCAGATGAGGCCTCACCAGTGCAAAGCTTTAGCATAACCTCCTTGGATTTGTACTCCACACATCGTGCCATATAACCTAACATTCTGTTAGCCTTCTTAATGGCTTCTGAACACTGTCGGGAAGTCGATAGCTCTGAGTCCACTATGACTCCTAAATCTTTCTCATAAGGTGTACTCTTAATTTTCAGACAACCCATTGCATATTCACCGTATCCTCACCGGGATACCAGCATACCCACCTCGGTTTTCATGTTGTCATCTCATTCCAGCCTTCTGGCCTCCAGCCAGGTCTAAGGAAAATCCCAGCAGACACCAGCTTATGTGGCATATGCCTCAGTCATACTGCAAATGTCTTGCCTATGTCAAATGTCTCTCTTATTTATCATATATTTAATTAATATGGTAAATGTGTTACTTTTAAGTGCAATGTTTGTCCTGTTCGTTATATATCCAGTTTATATAGCAATAGTTTCACTTAGATGGCAAATATCCGCTGCACTAGGTACAATGAAAAAGTAAGCACACTCTATAGACATTGTTGACTTTTCAAACATTTTTAAACAGGCAAATATTAGATCTTCATGCAAACTGTATCTACAGATAAAGGTGATATATACTTACCTAAACTCACTTTTCAATCATTTATTCAACAAAAAATCAATAAATGTAATGGTCTACTAGGGAAAGAATAAGTACACCTCTGGTCTCAGAAGCTGATATTACCCCTTTTTGCAGAAATTACTTCTGGTAAGCATTTTGCATAATTGCGCACCATTCTGACATCAACTCAGTGACATTTTTGACCTCTTTTCCATTGTAAAATTCCTTTAGTTCCAAGATGTTTGTGGGTTTTCTTGCATGTACATACCATTTTAAGCCCCACCCCAACTTTCCAATGGGATTCCAACCAGGGCTTTGACTAGGCCATGTCACAACCCTCCACTTCTTTTTAAGCCATTCCTTGAGGGATTTGCTAGTGTGCTTCAGATTATTATCATGTTGAAAAGTCCATTTCCAGTTCACATTCAACTTTTGAACAGAGGACCTCACATCCTCCTCGAAGAAGCTTTGATATAATGGAGAATTCATACTTGACTTGATGACTGCAAGCTGCCCAGACACTGAGGCAACAAAGCAACCCCAAACTATAACTTGACTGTTGTCAAGCTCTAATGTTCGTTTTGGACTACAATGACTTTTACCTGGCACACATCACATGCAGGTCAAATTTATGCAACCTCTCTCTGATTGTATTTGCTTGCACTTTGACACCAACATTTGCAAGAACTACCTATACATCCCACAATGAAATTTGGTATAAAATGCTTACCACCTGGGCTGAATTTACTGGGGTTTGGGGCAGTCATGGACAAATTAGCAATCATTTGAAATGTATGCCACTAGATGATCACCCTTACAGTTGAACAGCTGATTTCAAATAATTTGGTGATTTGTTTAATTCCATTGACAGGCTAATAGGTATCCTCAACTTTCTTTCTGATGGCCTTTGAGAACTTTTTTGAAATTGGCATGATGACACCTCACATGTCAATAGCAAACAGAATACTAGACCTTAGATAACTGTGTTTAAATTAGAATTCTAATCATTGGCACCTAATCTGGAACTCCTGATTTTAATTTTATGGATCTGAAGTGGTGATAAATGTACTTAACTTTTTGCACGTGACATATATGCTTTTTTGTTAATTTAGATTATGATGATGAATATGCCATATCAGTTTTATGTGTAATTTGTTCAAGCATATCACTTTTATCTGTGGGCATTTTTTGCATTAAGATGTACTGTTCATAAATTTCTGTGTATTTACTTTTTCATATGTCTGTATGTGATGTTTATAAAGTGTATAATAATTTATAGATGTGAAAAGTGAGGTCTAATCTGTAAGTCAGCTCTGAGGAGCAAAGTGTAAATCAACAAGGTTAACTGTAAAAGGCACATATAATTATAAAAGATGACCAGAAATATTATACTGATCATTAATGAAATTTAGTTATGTTCCATTATTTCAGCATCTGTATTTTGCTAGTCAGACATTTGCTATATAAGTGAAACAATTGCCATTTACACTGGATGATATGACATTTAAGAGAGGCGTTTGACATATAAGTAGGAGACTTGCTATTTTGCAGAACAACAACACATTTAAAAAATGAACAAAAAGGACAGTATAAAATAAATTAACTATTTTATAAACATTGCTGCATTTTCCATCCTCTAAATGTAAAACATGTTAAAGTTAAAAATAGAGTACGTCATTATAGAAACCTACAAGCACCCCCATTTGAAATTTCGACACAATAGTAACAGTCGAGCTTAAAGAGAAAAACAAAGTGGAAACAGTGAGCATGCAGATTGAATTGTTATTCACCCCTTTCAGGTTCAGCTCTTTCTTGCTGCATATCATAAGAACAACAACATTCTGTTTCTGTTTATTGTATTACTAATAACAGATACAAAAATGAACCTTCATGTGCTAAATAAAAGGTTGTGGAGGAATGCAAATTATCATTGATAAGCCACTCTTTCAGTTTATGAAAATCAAGGAGTTTATCTGTTTATGTTCTTGAGTAAATATTTCAACAAGATAAAGAAGATGAATATGAAAAACATAATGTAGAAAGTTGAAAGGAAATGGGGAAACAGAAGAGTTAGAATTACAAAATTATTGAAACACCAGATAACGCTGGTTAATGAAGAAAATGGGATCCTGACAAAATAGGATGCAGTGTGAGACAAGAATTTTTATATTAATCATTTCTGTCACACACTAAGAAGTGACCAGGGTAAAGAATGGTGGAGGGTGTGGAAGAAGACATAAGGTTAACAGGTAATATATGGAGGGATGTTACGTTTTGTAGGCATCTTAGTCACGACAGTGAACTCTGGGGTTCAGAGTGGCCAAGATGGCCAGTATAGTGGGTAGTGTAGGCAAAAATTACAATGAAGATCAATACAAGGAAAACTAAATTGAGTAATGTTTTCAGAGAGGAAGCAATAAAAGTCAAGGAGGTAATTCTTCCAGATAGGGGTTCAATAAGGTGAAGCAGTTTTTATACATATACTGTATGTTACCTTGTTATGTTTAAACTATTGTATATCAGTTGTAATATTGGCGCTTGGTTGGCGCCAACCCGACACAGACTGACAATGGAGGCACGGGTAAAATAAACAAAAGAACTTTTAATTTCTTCTTCACCTGTGGGGCACGTCTTCCCCGTGAGCCCCACAGGCACAACACAGTCCCAAAATACAAAGAAATATCACCCCAAATCACACTGTTCTTTCCACTCCTCCCAGGGCAGCCTCAGCCTCAGCCTCATCCTCATCCTCATCCTCACCCTCATCCCAACTCTGGCGCCCTGAGTAGTGGCTGCAGGCTCCTCTTATAGCCCACCCGGAAGTGCTGCAGGTGCTCGTTGACCTACTTCTGGTTGCACTTCCGGGTGTGGCTGTGCTATGCAGCTATGCAGCTCCCCCTGGCAGAGGCCACGGAGCCCAACCAAGATGAGCTTCGATGTTCCATGAAAGTGGCCCCGATGCAACCCAGGGGGGCTACCAACAAAGGTTCCGAGGGATGTAGCGTGGCTCCCATCTGGATCTACTGACAAAGGGGCATCCCGGCCGGGTATGGGCCCCAGCCGTCCACCACACAATATAATGTCAATATCAATATCAATTGAACTGTTTCAATTTCTCACAAAGAAAATACAATTTGTCATTTAATAATTGTAAAAGATGTGGTAAAACTGTATCTATATTACTAAATACAGTATCTCAAATTTTTAATATGATCACAATGGCCATTTACAGCTGCTAATGTAAAACTGCTATTGATGCATTTTTATTAAACCTACCTGTATGTGTTCTTCTTTTTATGTCACTTATCATTAAAAGTGTCAAATGCATCTTTCTACAGGAACTTCACGAAGATAACAATTTTCACCTCTGAAATTAAAGTCACTGAAGAGCAATGTCTCATAATCTTAAAAAGATTGTGGCTGAGAAAAAAGAAGCAATTGAAACTGTGATGGAAATGTTTGAGCAGGGCACTGAAGTTCTTGCCAGTGCTGTCGGAGAGATATTCCCGATTTGTGAAGTAGCCTCACCAATTCTGAGCCTTGTCCTAGACAACATAGAGAGTAAGGAGGTGCAGTTTGTGAAGGCACAGTACCAAGTGGTCAGAGATAAACTGGATGTGATATCCAGTGAAATTGAAAGTCTGAACCAAGAAATTAAGAAAGCCAGAGTGGACAGCACTTTCTTTGTTGTGGAGGAGAACTTAAGAAATCAGTTCAGGAAATACATGGACATTTTAAATGCCAAACCGCAGTACAAAGAGGTTAAGAAGAACCTTTTTTTAGATCATTTCAGTAAATCTGGTGGTGAGAGAAACCTTCACACGCTGTATGATGCAGTCATGGGAAACAATACCTTTGGAGAATCAATCCTTTCCATTACACTTACATATGAAGGGAAAAATCGCAGACGTTTGGAAAACTTCATCGTTTGCCTTAAAGAACTCTTTTGCATTGGTATAATCTGTTTGCTTGGCCATGCTGCCATCACTGGCGGTGAAGAAGAAGAACTTATTAATGACTGGAGCAAAAAAATGGAAGAAGCAGAATCCCAGATGAAGTTGGTGTTAGAAGAATGCATTGATGGTTTTGCTGAACAAGCACAGCTTGATGTAGAGAAGCTTGTCAAGGAAAAAGATGAGATGAATTATGAGGAGCTACCAAAAGATATACTTGAATTCCTAATGAAAAAATATGATTGGATCAAGTGGTCAGTCCGAGTATATAAACATTCTGGAAGTAGCTTCAGCAACTGGAGAGCTGGAGAAAAATATCACTCAGAGACTGGAAAACATTGGTTTGACTTACCTCAGATCAACAACACAAACGTCATGGTGTCTTATTCTGCAGACCCCCAACCTATTAACAAGGACTGCATTCGTCAATTGATGGAAGGGCAGTTCAGGAAAGAGAAAGCATTGGCTGTGGCGGAAAATATTTGTGAGCATTTACCAGGGTGCGTTGTGCACACTGTCAGCCGCTATAAAGAAATATGGGCATTGTGGAGCTTCCCCGATGAGTGCCACTACTGGGAGCACCACAAAAATGTCACACTTTGTGTCCATTCTGAATAGTAATCATTTAAGGCATTCTCTAGTTACTACTTGGTGACCGTCTTCCTTGTCAGCACCACCACAGGCCATCATTGTACTGATTATAGTCTCTCTCTGGGAACTTTTTAATATTCTTAACTATGGAAGTGTATTATTGCTTTAATAAAAGAAGTAATATGGAATTTTACACAAAGTATACTTGTAGAATCATGTTGACTGTAAGGCTTAAATTTAACTGTATTTAACTTTTCCTGTTATGAAACAGAGAATAAAAATGAATTAATAGTCAACATTCCTGTGTTCCGGTATTGGAATGAATAGGGTCAGAAAATAAATGAATAAATAAGGGGTTAGGTTCGGTGTCTTTGATTGTAAACTCTTTTGGAGAATGACCTTAAAATGGAAATTTATATTAGCCAGGCCTATGTGACATTTAGTTTATAGGTAACTAGGCATTTCTATAGTGCTTTGGTAACAGTTCTGGCATTACTACACTCTAAGTTGTACACGGACATGTGCAATAAAAGAAGATATATAATGGCCTCTTATTAGGCCTATCTTAATCTCTGGCTATACAAATTAGTTCTGACTGTAAATTTTGGGGCTAAGCTAATGGATATTAAACCAGAACATTACCGAAGCAAAAATTAATATTGACCCAATATAAATCACTTCATGTACCTGTATTGTCATTTTAAAAGCATGCAATGTGTGGTTAAAGTTCCTATGATGTCTTTTTGAGATGGGTATTGCAGGAAGGTGCTATACAGAATAGTATTCTAATTCATTCATTTAACTTACTGAGCACAGTGGCAGCAATAGATACATTCACAAATTATATTCAACATAACATAAACTAAGATTCTTTGAATTTATTTAATCTAATAATTGGGTACGGTACAGCCAGACCTATGCATGGACTGCAGACTACAGGAGCCCCACAATGAATCAAGATATATGAAAAAGAATATTTGACTTTTGTTTTTCAAAGAAACACTCCTCCTGCTGGAGTAGCCAATTGAATCATCTTTAAACTCTTTATCATTTGCACACTTTCACTGTCATCACCAAGTTTACATGTTTTAAGTGAACTGCAGCTAGTGCAGGATGGCGTCAGCATGAGTAGATACCTAAACCACATGAAGTAACAAAAAGCAGAGGTCCACTGGATCTCCATAGCATAAGGCACATGTATCAGGTACAGAGGATCTATGACAGAATTTCATTCTGTTCATAAGTAACACCGTGTTTGATGTATCAGACAGATGTGCACAGCAACTGCAGCAATACAAACTGAAACCAAATCATAAGGAACACATGTGGTCTGAAGTCAGTAGTGATGAGCTGCTGGTTTTCCTTGCCCTTATTTTATATAATTCATAAGCCAAAAGTTGAAGTGTTACTGGCAAACAAAACTTTCACTTGGAAAATCTTATGGACAACTGATCATGAGAGAAAAATGTTTAAGCTTTCTTCTCATGCATTTGAAATTTTTTGACATATTTTGCTTGCACAGTAGTGAGAAATCATATTGAAAGTAAAATCATCCTTTGAGGCACTAATAGAGGGATTCACCAGAGTTTACATACCTGATCACGATGTTGTTGCTGACAGATCACTTGTTTGGCAATGAAGTGATACAAACATTGTACAATTTCTGAGTTGGCAGTAGGTCTACTGGACAACAGGTAAAATTTATTGGTAGCTTGTCTAGAATCAACAAATTGGAAAGAAAAAGCAAACCCTGCTGATTTGTTTATATCTTACTTTTATATTTTTTATTTTTGTTTCCATTTTTTAGTTTTATATTAGCAGATGAAAATAACTGATATTGTAAAAATTATTTGTGCTAGAATATGTCCTTAAATATTTTTCCTGCCATTTGTCCTTTTCTCTCAGTTAAACTCTCTCTAAGAATAAACAGTTGAATGATCAAACAGTTTTTCTTTTTGATATTTAATTTGGCATACTGTCAAGTATAATTTAAGTGATAGCACTGCACACTCTCTTGTCTTCTCTCTATCATTCATAATCTCAGACTCTATTTCTGTGGTTTTTGCTGTTATTCATACACTTATTGGATGCTCTCACTCTCTTTGCTTTTCTTGTGTTGTGCCAGTTTAGATTTAGGTAATTCCTAAACTATGGCATTACATACTAGTTTTTCTGTGGTTCCCTCAAAACAGCCGGCTGTTGTTATGAAAGCCTTCGAGCAAACAGTAGTTTTAGGAGCTGATGCCTTCAGGGTTTAATAAGTATATAAAACAGTACTTTGCAAGACAATTCTGTGCTTCAAAAATAGAAGATTTTTAAAAGACATTAAAAAACATAGCTTTTTTGTTTTTCTGTAAAAGCATTTATCTCTTTTTGTTAGCACTTTCGTTAAATATGCCATCTTTTCAAAAGTGATTAGTGCCTTTGTATGGTTAAATTTAGAATATTTCATTACATACATCACTGAAGTAGAGTCTCATCTTTTAGAGTACCATAGTAGCAGTTGGGTTTACATTTTTGAAGTCATTGATTTTTAAAACCACTGCCTGTCTTGAATAATTGGAAGTCTACATTTTGGCTTACTGCAGTTTATTGGACACACTCTTTAATTACATTTAATGTTTGTGCACATCCTGCCTGCTTTAAATGTTTTTAATATCTTTTTCAACATTAATTTAACATTAGAATGAAACATTTTACTGGGCTAACAGCAGTTATCCAAAGTAACATTTTCCAAAGTAATAATTTCCATTTCTTATACAGTCACTTTTTATTTTGCAAAAAAAAAAAAATATTTGGAGAAATTAACTCATTTTAATACTATGAAAAATACATTTGACGCTCAATCATTAATTAATCGGGAGAGAGCTTTGTAGGCAGTTTCTTAGCTAGTGCTATTAATTATTTGGGGTCACCGCAGAGTACAGGATGATAAACCTGCTTTGGTCTAATTGCTTAGCGAATGTGCTGTGTCAGGAGACAAGGTGCTCAACCCATCTCATTATCTAATATATTTAATGGCATTCTGCTTGCTATGTTAGATACAGTAGTTTAATTTGCTTATTATTCTAATTTAAAAATATGCGTTTTGTTCTCTTAATTTTCTAAATCACTGTATAAAATGTTTGAATGATCTTAATATATGTAAGCAAAAGTTTTTACAATTGTCAATGAAAATATAAATTCATTATGATGTATGGAAGCGAAGGTCTGTGATACAGTTTGCATATTTGCAGTTGAAAATCCACAAAGGGAAAAAATGAGGCTTTCGATTCCTACCAGGAATCATCATTAGAGGAACATGATTAGACTTACAAGAATCCAAGGCAATATATAGCTAATAAGGAGGAGATAATAGGTGGATGTGTAGCTAGAGATCAACAAAGGGAGAAAATCAGTCAAGTATCTTAAAATAGTTTTTTATTCCTAAGCTTTCATCCACCTACCAGGTGTCATCATCAAAGGCAAATGATTAGACGTACAAGAATTAAAGGCAATACATAGCCGGTTGAAGGGTGGGAAGTTGTAAGTGGGTGAATTGATGAGGTGGGATTTAGAGGATATTGGTTATAAACTCTTATTTATTATTTGCATGTTCTTCTTTTTAAGCCTGCATATGCTGGGTTCATGTCCAAATGTCTGTTAGTGCCATTTTCATTAGAGAGCCAGGATTCAGCCAGTTCTCTACCACTATTAGTATTAGCCTTGAATTTTACTTGCACTGAGTCCCATTTACATGTGTGTCCCATTGAACTTGTATGAGTCCTTTCTTCTGACCGCATTGTGATGTTCCTGTATATGTGTGGTTAGTGTTTTTGATGTTTGTCCCATGTATACAGCTGGATATGAATTATATGGTATGCTGTAAACCTGTAAACCATGTTCTGTGTCTCTGCTGCCGATTTCCTGCTTTTAACATTAAAAAGGACTGTGCGCAGAGTGTTTGTAGGCTTGTGTGCTACTTTGATGCCTAATAACAAGCTCTACATTCTGAAAAAAATCTTGTTATGTAGTCCCACAAAGCAATCAGTGCTTAATTTGGTTGTGTTTTAAAGAAAATTCCAAACGTTTTGCATGTTTTCGTCAAATGCAGTCTTCCTAAGCCTTCTTGCTTTGAATGTCAGTGGCTGATCGTCGTCCTTGTAACAGCCATGAATCCGTAGGATTGAAGTGTTTAATCTGCGGTTACTGTTACAGAAAGAAAAAAATCACTGCATCATAGATGACTACCACTGCTTCTAGACACAGAATATTGCACTGCATTGTGGGTTGAAAGTTGCTAGGCTACACAGAGTGCTGCATCCATGGTGTGTACTACTGTAGGAATTTTTATAGGAATTTCTGAAGACTTACAAAATATGCTTTTAGGTTTTTCTCTGTGTTTCTGGTGTGGTGCATGCAGCAATGTGCTATCACTGCATGCTTCCTACCTGGCTGGACCACGGGCTGGGTCACTCGGAAGTTGCTTCTGGGCCGTATGTAGCACGTGGGCCACCATTTCAATAGGACAGTTGTAGAGTATGTCCCAAACCAAAACTTTGACCCTGGAGATAGATACCTTTGGTTTTTTTTTTTCTTTTGCTTTTTTGTACAATATGAAAGACACTAAAACGTGGTAGCTCAGTAAAACACCAGAACAGACTGAATTTAGACTAACAGACAAAGGGATCAGAGGTTTGAAAAAAAATGCATACCCATGCAATATATATATACAGTAGAATTAGAATAAATATATATATATATATATATATATATATATATATATATATATATATATATTTATATATATTCTATATATATATTGTAAAAGATAGCCCAGACACAGACACAGACAGACACGACACCAGATGTCCACAACACACACGGTTTATTTTTGTTTCCTGCACACAACGCAACACAAACACAGTGCCCAAAGACTCACAGTCCTTTTCTTTCCTTCTTCCGCCTCCACTCCTCTCTTGCAAACTTCATCCTTTTCCACCTGACTCCGGCTCTCTGAATGCAGTGAGGCGGCCCCTTTTATAATGCACCCGGATGTGCCCCAGGTGCTCTCTGATAATCTCCCTGCAGTACTTCCTGGTGTGGTGCAAGTGCTGCGGTCCAAGGCTCCTTAGTTCTTGTGGCACCCCCTGGCAGTGGCCACGGATCACCACAGGGTTGAGTCATCCAGTTCCATGGCTCCCACACAATCCAGGATGGCTGCCCTCTTGCGTCCTGGGGAAGGAATTGCCCCTCTCCCAGTCCCCTGCTTCTCCAGGCCTCCCAGGGGAGCAAAGTCCCTGGCCGTTTATCACACTGCCCCTCCCCCAGCTCAAACGGCGGCTCGTCCTACAAGGGCTGGCTCTTTCCATGCGAGAGTACCAGTATACCACAGTCCACGGTCTCCTCCTATAAAAGAAAAGGGAGAAAACTGCGTGTGACCAATACCGTGGCACTTGTAACACCGGCACCATCCTTTAAACTGTGCCCTTGAGGTGTAGAAACAGGTGGCATATTTCTGTTCCGCCTTGTCCCCAGCCAGGTTCGGGGCTTCTCTCTGCACCTGCGGCCAACAGCCTGTCTCTCAGATTCACTCAAAGAAATTGGTGCCGCAACTGAACTATGATATTTAGCTCGATTAGACTATTGGAATAATATCAGAAGGACAACAAGTAACCTTTAGTCCATTTATAAAGTCTATAAGCGACGAAAGAGACACTGGTTCAAACTGGTCTAGCACAGCATTACAGACAGGAGGACAGGGAGCATCGCAAGGGGACAATACTATACAGGCTCGTATTATATCAATCTTTTCAATAAAAAACCTGAGAAACTGTTCACACCTGTCCAGAGACAAGTCATGATAGCTTGAAACATGTGGGTTTAAACAAAGTCCACTGCATATAATAATGACCTTGGATTATTAAAATTGGTAGACACCAAGTTCAAAAAATAATTTCTTTTAGCCTGCACAGCAGCTTTTTGAAAGCTGACAAGACTCGATCTAAACATCTCAAAAGATATCAGCAATTTGTCCTTCTTCAATTTAAGCTCAGCCTGTCTACACGAGCGCCGCAATGATTTAACATTACTGTTAAGCCAAGGTGCACACTTGGATGTAGCACAACAATCTCTTAATGGAGCAACAGTTTCCAGGGTAGTTAAACAGATAGAATTAAAAATGGACATGATACTGTATATATACACTATATATACACAGTATATAGATAGATAGATAGATAGATAGATAGATAGATAGATAGATAGATAGATAGATAGATAGATAGATAGATAGATAGATAGATAGATAGATAGATAGATATACAGTAGTACAAACAATCATACCTGTCTAAGATCATTATGAAAGTGAATAAATAGATGAAGATTACCCTCACAGAGCCTCGATTGTTTACTTGTTTTGGTTGGTTTTGTATCAATAATTGAATTCTTTGTGGTATGTTTTAATGCTAACACTAAGCTGTCTGGAATGTGGTGTAGTGTTTCAGTTCTATAATTATCAACATGTTTGTGGTTATTGGTTAAACATTTAGTATTTTATGAAAAGACTCTGGTGTACTGTCATTAATGAAATAAATTCAGTTGTGGTCTTTCTCATTCTAAGCAATTTGTTAGGGAATTGGATACAGTATGTCTTTCAGATATTATTCCAATAATGAAAAAAGAGGTCAGACAGTGTAGGTGTCAATACCAGGCCTTTAAAACAAGGCGGTCACAGAGGTCTGTATTGATTAGCAATGAGACAGTAGATTACTCCTGTATATGCTTATACGGCGTCATGCTCAGTACATATTTTTACTTGTTTTCAAGAAATATTTTGGAGTTTTTGGACTTTAAACATTTACAGTATATAATAAGGCTTAAACATCCACACATTTGATTTTGAAAATACTATGGGTAACTGCAGCCTGTCCTGGCAGTATTAAGCACAGATAAGGAATCCAACCTGGTAATATGCTAGCCCATTTCAAGGCATACTCATGTACTATCCCTAAATTATTAAACTATCTAGAGTAAAACAGTGATCTTTAAAACAACAGAAGTCTATGATCTTACTTTAAAGAAAAGCTACATTTTTTAGTGCAAGATTTAAAGAAAAAATGGGAAAAATAGCTGATAAAAGGTGGTATAAACATGATAACAGGTTCCCTTTTAGGAATCTAGAAACACATGTAGATTGTTAGCTTAAGGCGTAATGTTTTATGCCAGGATCTTGTCAAAGTTGTGATTCTTCCACATACTTAATCAGTCTATTAACTGATTTCCATAGATGAAAGACTGAAGTAAAACTATTTGAACTTAGCAATACTGTAAAATGAATTGCATGTACCTTGGCAATAAGAGATAGAATGACTCAAAATCCTCATCTGGAACTGTTATTTTATATTTTAGAAGAGAATCAATAGCAAAAAAACAGCCAGAAACCAATTAAGATTTGGGTCAGAAAAGTCAAGCAAATTGGGCAGTCTAAAAATGTTGATATAAAGTCTACAATGGGTTGGAGAAAACATAGATAGAATACATAGAATACTCCATTTTACACACTTAGAAATATGCCATTTAGTTTGGGAATGTTGTGACCATATCAAAAGCTACCCCTCCATCTAGGTTTGCAAAATCCTGGGAGTCAGTGGTGGTTGATGTTTTTTCTTACGTCATTATTTTGATCATTATTTGATTTAGTGCTATGTAGAACAAAAAGAAATAAAGCAAATTAAACAATTGCATTAAAGATTTTTTTTGTTTTAAAACAAATTTAGTTTAACTGAATTAAATGTCCCACTCTACTTTTTTCACATAAAAACAGAAATATGCAGTTTAGCATAAAATGGCTCACACATGCTGTCCCCTCTACCACCCAAATTAACTGGCAGAACTTCTACATATTGGTCCATTTCAATGAGGAGCAAATTTAAAGACACCTGAACGGCCATAGAGTAAACCTGACGATTTTACTCTGAACCATTTATTTTCATCCATGGTGAAGACTTTCCAGACTGACTAGCTATATCAATGTCACCAAATAGAGAGGCAAAGCCATTTACACTTTGAGAATGAGAGCATGGATTTCTCTAGAGTTGAGAGAAAGAGAAATAGTGTAAAGCAGAGACAGAGCGAGGGAAACGAAAAAACAACATGAAGAACTTTTAGAGAGGAGTTACTGGCATTTTGACTGCAGACAGATACTCTGTGCTGTATTTGTTTTCAAAACTTTGCTTTTCAATTCTTGTAATACTTAGGAGTCTGCTCCTTTAAACTGGGATCCTAATCCTATGATCAGTGGTCATGTCTGGGACAATATTTTTTAATTTGCAAAAAGGAAGACTGAACCAAGAGGCACAGATGACTGTTTTTTATGGATTAATAGTTTATTGTGCAGCATTATGTTAAATTAAGCAAACAGGCATGTGTGGCTGGCCATGTTCCATAGTGGCTAATGTGATGGATTGTGAATAACAATCCCTGCCTTAGATTTACTGTGTGACCCTCAGTCAAGTATGCCTCACTGCAGCCTGCATTATAGGGAGTGGCTGGATGTTTGGGGCAGGGCTGGATGCCGGAGTTGGGTGAATGGTCAGTTACAATATTACATACAATCTACACACAAATTTTTTCAAACATTTACCATTTTATATCTAAAAATAAAAATACACCGAACAACACTTGCTGTATCATAGTTTATATGACTAACTTAAATGCAGTCAAATCATCAATCTTATAGTATTGTGAGTGCTTGTATTTGTATTGTTTTATAAGTAAATGTAATCAATTTTGCATCCATCCTGTAATTGTAATCTTCGTCCATGTACAGGAAAAAAACTCTTGGGGCAAGCCATTCCATAATCTGTGAAATAGGAATGGAAGAGATGGTTGCTGATCATTGTGTGACACTTTCTTTTGCAGGATCATCACATCTATCTATCTATCTATCTATCTATCTATCTATCTATCTATCTATCTATCTATCTATCTATCTATCTGTCTGTCTGTCTGTCTGTCTGTCTGTCTGTCTGTCTGTCTGTCTGTCTGTCTGTCTGTCTGTCTGTCTGTCTGTCTCAGAGTATGAGCCCAGGTCTAGATTGAAAGGGTCATATGCTGCAAATGATAGCAGGAAAAATCTCTGGAGCTGCCCATGTAGCAAAGGAGTACAGTTATGCATTCATAAAACAATCTGTTAGTTAGTGGTATCTCTTCCAAATCAACAAAAATAAATAAATAAAAATTATGATAAAAGCTTTCCCACAAAGCTCAATGGAGATCCTTGATGAAAATTACCATGAAGGGTTTGGAGTGACCATTTGTATGCCTGATGATGCTGGATTGGAAAGAATTATTTAGTATCTGTTTTGACAGATGGCCGTGGTCCTTCCCACCTGGGAGGCTGATATACCGTAGGGACCAAAGGAGCAGATGTGTAGAGGACGCTGCCTCCCCCAAAGCATTAGAGGTCAATCCCCCTGGGTTGCTGTGGCTCCACAGATTCCCACAGGGCTTCATGGGTGTTGGAGTTTGGGACAGCCGTGTTGGGTTCCATGGGGGCCACCAGGGGAAGCTGTAGAGCCCTACATTAGGCTTCCACAACACTTGGGAGTGATTACAGATTTAGCTAACAAGCCACCTGGAGCACTCCCAGGAGTCCGCCACCTGCCACGATGTTGGGGTTGGATGTCGGTCGAAGTCGCCTTTCTCTCTGAATTTTTGCGGCCGTAAATCCGCTGCCTGCCGCGATGTCTGTCTCGTAAAGTTTTTCGGGCAGCTGCGCAGAAGGCAACTGCGCATTCGGCTCCGGACGTGCGCAGAAGGCGACTGTGCATTCGGCTTCGGACGGGAGTGAGTGAGTGAGTGAGTGAGTGAGTGAGTGAGTGAGTGAGTGAGTGAGTGAGTGAGTGAGTGAGTGAGTGAGTGAGTGAGTGAGGAGGCTGGCGAATTATGCATTAAGATTCACTTGTACATTAACCATTCGGATATATTATAATCAGCTAGCGAAACAATTGCAATTATGATCATTTTTTAAGTATGTGGTTTATATTTTTGTAAACGTATTATGATCACCCTTTATATTTTTTGAAATATATGAAAATTGGTAAAATTTATTTTGAATTTTTATGGCTAACTCTATTTTTTCAAACACTGAGAAACACCATGGCATTTATTTGTTTATTTATACAGTAATTTGACATTGCTTTGAACACTATCTAGAATGAATATTTAAATTAGTGAAGTTTTACAAGGTGTGATCAAAAAGTATGATGAATGTTGATGCAGAGCACCATCCAAGAGAAACGCAAAACAATTCAATGCAGGTTCTGAAATGTCCATCCTAGAGCATAGTTTGTGACAAGTTTCAACTAGTTTGATACTGTCAGTCAATTGTGAGCCACTGTTGAGTTCAAGTGTGTTTTTCAAGTTTGTCATTAATAACGGATATCGAGCAACACATTAACATGAAATTTTGTTTCAAATTGCAAAAATCTCTGGAAAGCCATCAGATGTTAAAACTGGTTTATGGTGACACTGCACGACAAATAAGACTGTTTACAAGTGGTTTGATCGATTTCGTAATGGATCTGGCTCGGTTGAACGTCCTTCAACATCAATAACCGAGGTTGGTTTCATTCTTCATCATGACAACGCTCCTTGTCACACATCCCTTCTAGTACGACAATTTCTGTTGAATGAAAAAAATTATGCTGTTTCCACATCCACCTTATTCGCTGGATCTGGCACCGTGCGACTGCTGCCTGTTTCCTAAATTGAAAATGACCTTGAAATTCAAATGATATCAATCCATTGATGACATCCAGGCAGCCACGACAGCCTAACTAAAGACACTCTTGAAACTTCCAGAACTGCTTCACAAAGTGGCAGGAGCATTGGGATAAGTGCATTCGAAGTGGAGGAGAGTATTTTGAGAGTGACTACTAGTTGTAAATCTTTTACTGCAATAAACGTTTCTTTTTTAAAACATTCACCGTATTTTTTGATCACACCTCGTATATGGGGTGAATAAACATGTGAGAAAAGGGAAGAATGAAAAAATGATGTAGCATTTAATGTTTTAATAAATTGCTTATTTAACAAATTACAAAAGGAGTACAGGCTGTTCAGAAAACATAGTGTTTTCAGAAGCTTCTCCCTACAGCTTTTAAGCGTTCGCTACAGAAAAACCTGCTAAAGAACAACCAATAAAAATGGCTTCTGATGTTGCGTTACCAATACTCAACTCCTCCCCAAAGTTTGCACTCAACGAAACCCTGGAATATTTGCATTACATTTTATAAAGTTCAAGAATAAGATAGAGAATTTCAGGGCCTTGGAAAAACAGAGCATTACAGAAGATAAGGGGGATCACAGACAAAGACACGGCACATAGCTCTGAGTGATAAACGGTAACACTGGATGAGTGAATGTGACTTCAGAAAGAGTGCAGGAATAGCCACGGCTAATTTCAGTAATCATTACCTTATGAGCTGTTTCTCATGGCCATAACAGCGGGAAGATGAATCTTCTGAGAATATAGCTGTGAATTATTTATTGTTAAATAAATGCACCTGTTATCAGACCTCACTCTCATTTCGTGTGTGCCTCAGTTAGGTGAGCCATGAAATTTGATCAAAATTGCTTCATTGCTGTTTTAAACTAAAAATGTAATGCTTTTCATTCTTCCACCACATGAGAGATATACTCAGAAGTAAACAGAAATGCATATAATGTTTACCTATGTCGATAACTGTGACAAAACACATAGGCTTAGGGCATTGACGGATATTTTGAGACTTATTTACCAAATTACATTTATTGTATCTCTCACAAGTACTTTAGTCAAGAGTCTCTTAGCATGTAACTTTCACATACGAATTAGGTAAGCTTTACCTTCCATTAAGTAGTCTCTCTAGTATTTATATTATCATTCTAAGTTATGATAACCTTTTAATGTTTATTCTTATTTTTAATTCTGTACAGTTTTTCATTTCCGGGGAATTAAGTTATGGTGGATCTACCTTTGT
Source organism: Erpetoichthys calabaricus (assembly GCF_900747795.2). Taxonomy (NCBI): domain Eukaryota; kingdom Metazoa; phylum Chordata; class Cladistia; order Polypteriformes; family Polypteridae; genus Erpetoichthys; species Erpetoichthys calabaricus. The sequence continues at coordinate 94,190,798 of NC_041395.2, forward strand.
GAGCACCTTACCTCGTATAAAAGGTAATGCATTATTTTTGACCAGTAACGGTGCACTGCACAATAACATGCAGTGAATACACTTGACTTGAGCATCCATAGTTTTCATCCTCTTTCTCTGTACGTTTAGCATTCATTTGCTCAGAGGTTGATGCATTTGCTGCTTACTGAGCAGCTCTTCTTTTCTCCACCCTAGTGGCCTGCTTCTTCTCTTCTTTCATTAGCATCTTGTTGCATTAAAACTGATTAAGTCAGTGTTTGTGTTGCAATTACTTAGTATGTTTTCCTTAATTTTTCACTTAAGCTGACACTTAAGTCTTCATTCTGCCTAAAGAATGATTTAAAATATGAAGAGGTAGGGGAAGTGACGGCGAAGGTGGTAGGGAATGAGAACGGCGCACATATGTATGTGCCGCATAGCCACCCTGCTGTTGATTCTACAATAAATAAAAATAAAAATAAAAAGAGGAATAACCTTGGAGGTCAACCATCACCCCGAAAGCAGATAGTAGATGTCAATTTAGTATATGTGTACCAAATTCCAGCATATTATATATAAAGATGTGTATGGTTTGATGTACATTTTACTTGATTAGTGTCTGATTATCTTATTTTTTCAAGTTTCTCTCATTGCTGCTGTGCCCTGAAGAAGAGCTGAATCCTCAAAACACATCGGCCAAATCTACACATACCTTTGAATCTCAGGATATCAGTTATATTTCTGATGTTATATGACTGTAAAAGTTTTGATATAGTTTGTATTATTGTGGACTTATTAGCTCAATTTGTGGGTCAAATTATTTATGTTTTTGTTTTTTATAGTGATCCTCGAGGTCACATTGATCTTGCCTATAATAATTTAACTTTCTAGTGATCGTTTTCTTTAGAATGTACTCTGAATTTTTCATGTGATTATTATTATATATTCTTTTATTGGTGCTACATTTTCTTTGTAAATTGAATGAATTGCATATTTAAGTTATATTTTTCATTTGTTACAATTAATTTTATTGATAATTTAAAACAGTATATTGTTTATTGTCTGCTTGCCCTGTGTTGTGATATTGTCTTCTAGTAAGCAGACATATGTAGTTTATTTTTAGCTTATTGTGGTAATCTTGGGAAACAAGCTCTGTCAGGTCCCAGAAATTATTGTTTATGAGGTGATTATTAGGCAAGCAATGGAAAGAAGAACAATATCCATATGAATTAAACACTCTTGAGCAGTGGATGGTCTAAAAGCAATTTCACTGCCTGCCCTTTCTCTAATTCTTGTAAGAGTTACCAAACAGGTAATGCAATCTATTGTTGTGATCTTTTTGAATGTACTTCACTCAGTACTTTGGACCTTTTGCTACTTTTTGAATGAGCAACTTTCAACAAATTCAGTTTTGGTAAGAAAATAGATGTCATCAAGGCAAGATCAGTATACTTGGCTAATTAGGTAGAACAGTGAAAGAATAAAAATTAAAACAATAAAAATCATATCTGATCTGCAAGTGCTTTGTTATGATTCATGTTATTGATGACTAAATATAAAATAAAGATCTAATTATTGCATATGTCATTCAGAAAATTTACTTTCTGTATGGCTTGTAGACTGTAAGAGTTTATTTTACTAAAACAGTGCATGCCTTGAGGTTATTCTTTCCCATTCCACATTTTATTCTTCTATCCACTTTCCAAATCTTGTTAGTCTGATTCTGAGTCAAAGGGGAGTTAATCTCTCCCCATAGCATCAAGAGCAAAGCTGTAAACAATTCTGGATATGGCATTAGTCTATTGAAGAGCACTCTCACATCTGCATTTGCTCTCACCTGGACAATTTAAAACTTCGTCTTTGTGATGTGTGTAAACTGGGTGTACTTTGAGGAAAATACATATAAACACACCATGAGCAGACAAAGTCCACATAGACAGAGTCAGGTCCCAGGATTCCAATTCAAGACTATGGAGCTGTGTTGGCAGCACAAATGCGACACTGTGCTCTGTTTCATAAATAATCTATACATTAAATTTATCTGTGGCAGGATTTTTCAAAAGTGCAATAAAACACACTAAAACGGTACAGTTTAGGGCTTATAATTAAGTGAATACCTACCATGTGTCTTTATTTTATTGTAAATGTTTACAAGTTTACTTAGCAAAATAAAGTATGTCAAATACCTTTGTTCAAATTATAATATTATCTCCCCATGATGGACTAGGCCCTGTCCAGGGATTGTTACTGGTTTATGCTGTGTGCTTACTGGGATAACCTCCAGATGTCCCACAACCCTTCTAAAGAAAAGCAGGTGTGGAAGATGGTTGGATGGTTGGTAGGGTTTTTCTGGTCAAGATGTATTTTAGGTAGACATGAATTCTTACTCAAAAAAGTGAAATTTTATGTCAGTGAAAGTTAATATTTGGGTTTCACAATGCAAACAAAACAGAAAAAAAAACAGTGCAACAGTATAATTATATTTCCATCTGGTAATCCTGTTAGAACAGACTTCTGGGAAGAGAGATAAAGAAGGCCATCAAAGGATGACACTTTATTGATTTTGTTTTTAGCTGCCTGATTTCTAGAGGCGGCCTGTGATCTATGTGCATGAATGTGCTGGTTTCCCCTGGGCATGACTGTACATAATGAACGCTTTACAGAGCACTTAGCCAGAGAGAACATTATCAGATTTGTACGATGAGAAAAAGGGAGGAAGCAAATCCAAGGACAGAATGGATTTTGTATCCCAGTGGAATTACAGTTGCCCTTATTTTAAGTATATAGTGAAAGGACATGAAAAGGAAATACTGTACATCAATAACTAATAAAACATTCATAATTTGTACAAGTAAGTTAATATTTTACATTACCAATATCTGCAGGCCTCTGCTGAGTAAAATAAGTATCTTTCCCAGATGAGCAAATGGAATGGCTGTTGGCAGTGATCTGCTTTTCCATAGCTATCAATCACCATCAAAGCTTGATCATCTTTATAACCTTTAAACACTGTGACCTGAATCAGGGACATTAAAATATAACAAAGACAGTTTAACAAAATCTGTGGTGATAAAACTAAAACTAAAGCACTACTACATGCCCATGGGACTAATAAATAATTGAAAAAGGAAAGCTGACACCCAAATGAATCTGATCCATGATGCACTGTAAGCTCTATTGAAGTTTAAGTGAAAATGTCAAAGTCAACCAGCTGAATTATGGATTCAAGTCAGATGTATCAGAAATGTACTCCTGTCACTCTATTTATGATTCATTTTTGTCCAAATGGTGTTTACTTACTTTACTATCTGCAAGAAATAGTTCCTCCAAATGTCTGCTTGTGAAGCTCCTTCAATAATAATAGAATGAAATGAAAGCTAAAGGCCCTTCTCATCACTGTGACGATCTGACGCAAAATTTCCAGCATTAAATCTCCAATTGTCTCTCCAGTGTTTTACTATGTTCTTTTGGCTCACTGAATAGTAACTGCAGTTTAAAGGTGCTTTGTGCTCTGCTCTTAATCACAGTTTTTCAAGTGTGTTTTACAGAAGACTTGTTTATACTGTATTTGGTTTATGTTTACTTGTACTTGTTATTCTGTTAATGTATCCCAGTCAGATGCTGCATTGTAACTTTTATTTACAATTGCACCTTTTGATTACAAGCTGTTAATGGTGTTGTAGCTGGGAGAAAAATCCAGTCTAGGCAGACTCCATCTGAGCTTGGCTAACTGGTCATCCAGACTTGCGAAGGAAAGAGCACAATACGTCAAAGCTTATTATTTAGAGACTATAGGAAGAACTTTACAAAAGGAATTCAATCATCTCAAAGTTAAACACCCACTTTGTCTTAGTCTTATTCTAATACCAAGAGGGACAACTTGATCAAAATTGAAGTGATTGTCTAGTATTTAGTATACACCAATTCAATTTGCTTATTTTTCCTGTTGTAAATACAATCTTGAGTTTTGGATAAATAGCACACTGAGAGCTGATGCACTTCATATCAGTTACAGCAGAAAGATTTTGTAGGGCAGATAGGAAAATATGGTGATGGATATTGGAATTGTTACTAATTTTATGTTTATCTGATGTTTCAGCTCAGTTTGTAAAAGGTTTTTTATTTTATTTTATTTGTTTAATTTAGAGTATATAATGATGATATCCAGCATCTACTGGTGGAATACTTCGTGGTAGTTATTAGAAACATGGAGGGTTGGTTATTAAGGATAAGGGAGAATCTCAGCTGTATCTCATACAGAGATTGTCTAGTTTACAGAAATTATTATTATTATTATTATTATTATTATTATTTTGCAGAGCTAACTAGTAAAATGATTTTGTTTATCTAAGTTGATGGTCATTGCAACATGACAGGGTTTAGTTTAGTAAGACATTCTTGACTTCCAGTGCTGGTTCAAATGCAGTTGTCTGTTGGATTGTGAAATCGGCTGCCTAGAGCATATGTCATATTTCATAAGACCATCTGTAGGCAGCCACAAAGTTCAATCATCATGCAATGAATCACTGAGGTCTGTGTATGCACTGCTTTGCACTGATATAATCTGTTTATGAAATCTTATTTTCATGTACCACATATATTTTATGTCTACTGTTGTTGTTTTTCTTTTCATTACTATATTCTATATTATGTTATTATTCTTTTATTTTTTTCTTCATTATCTATATAACTTTTGACACACCATATAGCCAGTATTTTAAGTTGGACTAACAACAACCTACACACCAAATTTACTGAAAATCAATTCCACATTTTTTGCATGATAGGTGAAGAAACAAACAGAGAAGGTTTGATCTGGGTATTGAAATAAGGTGCTTAGAATGTAAAATGGATAAATAACATCAACAAAAATTAAACATTCAAACAATAGAAGCTATTATGATATTTTTTATATGAATGAGTTTGAGGTCATGCTGATTTCTGCTACTAAGCTTTATCTGAAGACTTTTGGCTTAGTTCTTAGAAAAGCCTGGGTGTTAAGTTTTATGGAGCCCAGAAAAATGTAACACTAAATGCCATGGCATTGTGACATTCTTTTTGACTTAAAAAATATTGTTTAGCTGCAATTCACCTATCAGTTTTTCACTAGGAGGTTCATCACCCATATCCAAAAAATCTCTGAAAACAAAGAACTTTCTCAACATTTCTATTGGCAGAGCCCAAGAATTACTTTTTCATACAAAAGTCGTGAAACAAAAAGCCAAAGCCTAGAATTAAACTCCACAGAACATCTGTGGCATGACCTGAAGATGGCAATTTCCCAGAAGTCTCCACCTATCACTTCTTCTCCTGAAGCACCACATCCCACATCCTCATGACGTCATGTCTAGGACAACACTCATCACTGACTTCATTTCCTGTCTGTCACATATATATATATATATATATATATATATATATATATATATATATATATATAGCAGCCATTTTGTAACCAACCTCGACTGTGTTAGGAACTCATGTCTATAAAGATATCAAATTTTCATCAGCCCTTTTCAAGTGTATTTCTTAGTCCTTGTGCTTATTTTAGTGTGTGCATGTATATATATATATATATATATATATATATATATATATATATATATATTGTGGAATATGGCCAGCCGTTCATCCAGGCCAATACCCCCAGGCCGCCAGATGGAGCCCTCCCTGCAACATGGAGGTGCCCCGAATTCCAGCAGGGCCTCATGGACATTGGAGTTTTAATGCACAGCCCTGCCTGATACCATGGGGGCTGCCAGGAGTCGCTGCAGGGAGACCCAGGGATTTATCTTTTCTGTATAGCCCGGAAATATTTCCAAGTCACAGGAACAGAAAAATGATATACTTCCGGGCTGAAGAAAAAAGAGAAGTTTTTACCTGACCTGGAAGTGCTGGATAATCACATGGACTGAGGGCTCAGAAGCACTTCCGGGTCGAGGACTATAAAGAACTGTGGGAAATCCCAGACGTCGAGCTGAGTTGGGAGGCAGGGTGGCTAAGCGTCTGGGAGTGGAGGATTGTTTATTTGTGTATTGATTATTGATTGTATTATTGTAGTGTTTGAGTATAGTGGAGTGAAGGGTGCTTGGTGCACATTATTATTATAAAATAAATAATAATTGGACTTTTATCTGGTGTCTGACATCTGGTCTGAGGGTTCAAAGGGGTCGACAGTGCCTCTATCTGTTACAATATATATGTGTGTGTGTGTGTGTGTGTGTATATATATATATATATATATATATATTCACGGCATTCGAAGTCTGTGTCACAATCTGATTGTATGGGTGGTTACCTACCAGGTAACGCTTGTGGTTGGCCAGCGATCTGCTAACATCCGCCACGGTGCCCTCAGTTTGTGAAGAGCAGATCATAGAATGGTTGAAATAGTTTACTGTCAAATAAATGCAAAGAGTACACGACACGTGTTTCGCCCTCATTCTGGGCTCATCAGGTGTACACACTCCACTGCACTCCCTCTCGGGAATCGAACCTCGGACGTCAGCGTCAGAGGCGATGCCCCTAACGTTGCGCCATGGCGTCGTCCGAGGTTCGATTGACTCACTCACTCATCAACAAAAATTCTGTTCCCTGTTTAGGTAAAAAAAAAATGAAATTTGACAGGATGGTGCTAGAAAGAACATTTTGATATATCAATATTTAGGGATAAACCCCCCCAATAAAAAAGTATCTTTGAGATTTTGAAGGTGCACAAAGGTAAAGAAGCAAAGGAAAAATATATTTGCAGTATGCAAACCTTTCTAATGTATAGTAGAGCTGATTTCCTCTGTTCTGTTTATTACAGTATACAGTACACTACTGTATAAAAATGTATAAATATACTGAAAATGTTATAAATGCTGCAAAGGTGACATTAAAGCAATATCTAAAGATGATTAACACAAGCCCACTACAAGTACAGTATGCCTGAAATATTGATAAGGAGCGGTTCCTTGCTTATGGGCCAATTCGCTCAATGACCTTGCCGTAGGAACAGAACTCAGTTATTAAATGAGGAGTGCCTGTACATTATATAGTAAAGTTTTGTCTTATACACAATATACTGAAATGCTTACACTATAAACTGAAATGTGTTCACTGTGTACTGAATTTGTTGAATCAACAAAATTTATTCACTTTGTCAGTGTTTTCTTATTTTGGTCATGACAAATCATACAACGTATGTTGATATTTTGTCTCATACACTATATACAAAAAATGTACTGACTTGATGGTAACAAACCTATAACAGCTAAAAAAAATTGACAAGGTTGTGAATTTGTGTGCAGAATGCTTCAGAAACAGAGTATGTGCAGCGCATTTAATGTTATAAATTTCCTGGTGAGCAGCATTTAGACGTGAGCATTGCTCCAGCTCACACTCTGGTGTGATGTTTTACTGAAAATCTCATGACACATACTATTCTCCTCATAATACAGAAAACTTTGTTCTTTAGTATTTTACAGATAGGTTCCATTAAACATTGATTTATAATCCATTGTTTTTTTTACATTCTCCAAACCATTTAATCCAATTCCTGTTCTCTTGGCTCAAGGAGGTGTGGGGGTGCATTTCATTATACCATTTGATAAGCATTTCAAACATTTAATTAACAGCATTGGCCCGTAAATGTAATTGCTTTTTGTAAAAAGTTAAATAAACCTTGATTAGGCAATACAACTTTATTGTTTGGCTATGGCTTTGACAGAGGAAATTAGATCTTCATCCTCTGTCTCACATTCAAATTGTTTCCCTTGACAGGTTGGATGATCATGATTTTTTGAAGCAGATAAATTCTTCATTATCCAATGCCAGAGCTCTGTGGCCAAAGGACAGAAGTTCCAGGTCTTTGGCAAATTGACCTGAAACTTCTTGTAAGAGTGCAAGCCCAGGACTTTGTTAACGTCATTCAGAGTTGGTTCTGGGGTGATCGATGGAATGGGTCATAAAGACACTTGTTATGGAAGGTATGCTGCATGGAATAAGTGAAGAGCTCGACAAAGAGATACTTAGTAGAAATGTGTGATCTGTTATAAATTTAGCAGGCCATTTGAAAGGAGAAAGGTTATCCTAGATTGACACCTGCTCCTGAACTGGCCAAGACAGAGGAAAATGACAATTTTGTTCTGTGTGATTGACAGGGCAGGAAGTACTTTCTACACTCGGCTGGTGCAAGTAGACATTTGTTGTGTCCATGGTAACCGTACTACTTCCTGTGAAATATAGAAAGAAGATGTACAGGGTTTGAGTGGAAATTTCAGACACTTGTCCCTGATGATTAATTGGGAAACAAAATAGATTTTTACATTAAATCCTTAAGGTGTTTCTTCCCCTCCTCTAAAGACTAAGCAGGTTGAAGAAAGAGAAGAACTTGTTGCCCATGAAGTTGCTCCAGAAGTTAATTTGGAAATTAAACCTGATTTGACTAGTGAATCTGGGGAAGAGACTCCTTCTATGAATTTAGAACCAGGTAGCGCTGTACCTTTGAACTCATCAGTTCATAATGTGCAGAATACTTAGAAACAGAATATCAGCAATTACGGAAGGGGAAAATAAGTTTGAAATCTGTGTTTAAACAGGCGGGGATGAATACTATATGGAGCAGGATGCTCCATTTTGCAATAAAAAGGGTTTCTTAAACTGTGTGACATCTGACCAAATCACTCCTGACTTTACAGAGAAGTTACTGCATTTGTTCCACAGTCTGACATAAAGGTTGTGTTATGTACCGTGCAATCACATGTGTTAGATGGCCATCTTGCCACTAAGAAAAAGAGAAAATGTATTTTAAAATATCTGTAATGGGTAAATGTTGCTTGCCCTGATTGTCAAATATGTTCGGACATAAACCCCCATACACTCCCCTCATACAAATGCTAGTTAAAGAGTACCTTTTGAAAGAGTTAGAATGGATATTGTTGGGCCACTCCTCAAAAGTAAAAATGGGTACCAGTATATGCAGTACTTGAGTTGTTAAATTATGTCACCATGTAACCTGAAGTAAAAGCTTCTTAAAGAGCAGATTTTCAAAGTGTAGCAAAGGCACTGACTAGGGCTTTAACTCAAATAGACATACCTCACAATATATGGAAAGATCAGAGTACACCTTTTATTTTGAGACTCATGAAGGAATTGTATGAAAGCCTTGCTATAAATAAGTTAAATGCTACTATTTATCACCCGCTGACAAAAACATTAAAGCAAATAATTAGACATGATGTTCATGATGACCCAACTTCCTTAGATATGGTGTAATCATTTCTGATGTATGATGTGAGAGAATTACCACCGGGATCTATGGATTTAAATTTGTTCAAATTACTTTTTTGGCAGGGTGTTGGATAATTTAAAATAAGAGTTGTTGGATGGTCAAAATAAAGACTGCGAGTTTGATTTTGCAGATCGGGTAAAAAAAAAATTTTATATCATCCTTGATTGTGAGGGGACATCTGCAATGTGAGCAAGAAGCATAGAAACATTAATGTGATAGAAAGTGTAAGTTCCATGAATTTACAAGGCAATCACAGACTTGTTTTGGTTCCAACTGATCTTCATAGGTTTCTGGTAAATGGCAGGGCCCAGCCATGATCGAACAGTGAATAAATCCTATAAATTATAAATTTGCAAGCTGGTTCAATTACTGCATCTCAGTCTTTTGAGGGAATGACATAATCCACAGCAGAGGCTTGTGACAGACACTGCAGTTTTTGATGAGCTAGAAATTGCTAGAGAAAATGATTTGATTAGCACACAGAAAAGTGATACGATTTCTCTTAGAAAAAGGAACAAGGATGTCTTTTTTTCCTCCTACCTGGGGAGACCAGATTCACGGAGTGTTAAATAATCATGGGACCTGAGGTTAAATTACAAATGCGCCTGTATGGAAAACCCTAAGCTAGAAGAAAAGTGATTCTAGGAAAAAATGTTCAAATTGGGTGTAATTCAGGAAAGTAAGAGTAAGTGGTGTAACCCAGTTGTATTAGTTGCAAAACCAGACAGGTCCATATGGGTCTGAATAGATTTTAGGTAACTGAATAGGGCTTTGAAATTTTATGGTTACACAATACCAAATGTTAATGATTCACTCAAAAATCTTGGCCAAGCATCATATATCTCTACCTTGTGCTTGACTAAGGGATACGGGCAGGTGCCTTTTGAGGAATCCAGCTGTGAAAAAATTGCTCTGGCCACTCCAGTTGGTTTATTCAAATTTATTACGCTTCCATTTGGACTTCATTGGGCACCCTTCACATTTCAGCAAATGATGGATCAAAAATTTCACCCACATTCTGAATACAGTATTTGGCTGTATATCTGGATGATGTTGTCATTATCAGTAACAACTGAGAGACACCCTTACATGTCTTCAAGCAGATCTAAACAGATTAAGGAAAACTACCTTAACTGCTAATTCAAAGAAATGTAAATTAGCTATGTGAAAAACTCACTATCTGGGTTATTCAATGGGTAAGGGGCTAATAAAACCACAAATTACTGTAATAAGATTGGGGAGGTGCTTGTGTATCCATGTCTGGAGAAACAGAAGCAGATGCATGTTTTTTTGGTTTTGGCAGGTTTTCATGGATGGTTTACTCCTAATTTTACTGATTGGGCTGCTCCTTCACTAATTTGACAAAGGTCTGTAAAAAATGCTGTATTGTCTGTTTGGATGATTGCAAGAAAGCCTTTACCAGTTTAACCCTTAAACTGACTAATACTTAGGGGTTAATGCACCCCTTGACACCAAATACTTTGTTGCTGCACTTTTTAAGGAAACGTCACAATTCACCAAGAAAAAGTGAAGTTTTAATAGAACACATTTTTTTTCATTCAAAGAGCATCACAATTACTGCAACACGGATCATTTTACACACTGTCAATGAACTGTAAAAACTATTAAAAAAACTACCGCAACAGTCTATTATTATATGTGCAACTGACACCATTGATGTAATTCATTAGATAACCGAGCCAAATGCGCTTGAGCTGGCTGCACACAAGCACACAGAGGCCAATGCTGATGCTTGCAGGCTAGTCTAGTGCAGCAGTTGAATCCCAGGGACAGTGATGCAGCAGTGCTACAGGGGGTGGCAGTGGTCATGAGCTGGCTGCTCAACAAATGTATGGCACTGACTGATCAGCTCTGACGTGCTGGCAAATTGCACTGGGAAATGAATATAGCCAGTTGCAGCATTCAATGAATGTATGTCGCCAAATATACTCGGCTCCGGCCTGCTGGCAATTTGCACTGGGAACCGACTATAGCCGGTTGTGGTGTTCAATGAATGTACGTCGCTGAATATACTCGGCTCTGACGTGCTGGCAAATTGCATTGGGAACCGACTATAGCCAGTTCCAACGGTTTAAGGGTTACATGGTGCTCTTTCTTCTTACCGTGCCCTGTGAAATCCAGACTTTGTCAAAGATTTTACCCTGCATCTATATATAACAAAATGAATGTATATCACATGACCAACAACAGGCAGACTAATGTTAAACAATATGACTGTAGCTTTAAAATGGTGAAGCACATTAGAAAATAAAACACAAAATGACATCACCAGAAGAACAAGAAGTATTATCAAAATATTGAAATATATAACCAGCACATATTAAAATAGTAATAGTTTAAGACACTGGCTGTATTTGTTTTATTGGCTCTCTGGGTCAATTACCATGTCTCTTTGTAACCTGCAATATTATATACATTTCTTATATAGTAATAAATACATCAGGATGAGTCTAAAAGGATGAGGGCCTTTTTGGACTGGTATCACTTTATTGCCAAGCATAGGAGTTTACTGCCGGCAGACATTACTATTTTACTTGTAAAGAAATGTCCAGCTGTGAGGCATCATGTTCAGTAGACCATGAACTGGACTAAGCCATTCCTAAAATGGAGAATGGATTATTTCCAAATCTAACCATTTGTACAGTTATCTGTCACAATACTAATACCAAATACTTATGACCATTTAAATAGGTCTTCTTGTGTATATTTTTGATATACTGTATATTATTTCAGGTCACCAAAGAAATTGACAGCATTCTAAGAAGAAATCTTTATTCTTACAACTCCCTAGGCTGGTAAAATTAAATTCACTGATGCAAAGCACTGTGCATGCAGCGGATTTCCACACTTAAGAAGTGAGCACATTAACTGCTAAGAGAAAGCTGACTCAAGCAGTCGACTGGAAAGCTGTACTGTAAAAAGATAAGCTGACTCTACACATTTCTGCTTTCCAACCCAATTAGTCAGTTCAAATTTCAGAAACAGAGAGTGATTATAGTGTTACACATTAAATGATCTCATTACAAGAAATGTTTGCACATATTATGATTGTTGACAAATTAAAAAGCAAGTTGCTGAGCAGTAAATCAATTATTTCACACAGTTACCGTTAGTATATTATTTCTTATTTTTCAAAGGATAAGAACTTTTCACACCATCTTTTAACTATATTAAATTCTAAATGCAGTATGTAGTGTTTTTGCCTCAGACCTCCAAGGATCTGCATTCAGATCTGTCTGCATATTTCCAAAAGTTTCTCTTTAGAAACTTTCATTTTCTTCCATATTCCAAAGATGGACCTATTAAGTCAATTGATTTATCTAATCTAGCGGCATGATTGTGATCATGAGTATGCACTGTGATAGACTAAACCAGTCATGGACTGCAGAAGTTCAAAAAATGTGTTGATTGAACTCATAGAAAAAATGAACAGTGATGAATATGAAAGATAGGGGGCTCTTAAAATGAGACAAGCTGCTGAATGTGTTCTAGTAGTTGAGTTGACATTCTGCTGCTGACACATGCATTCACTGCAGCTGGCTAGGCAATAAGTTAAACGGTCTTATTTTCACTGTACTGCTGACATAATATAAGTTTCTTGCTTCTTCACCCAGGTGCTACTTCAGGTTTATGGCTTCCTGCCAGCCAAGCTGTCTTTTAACAGCAACTGAAAAAGGGGATCAGATTTTACAGAATAATGACAAACGAATGAATTTTATCACTCATTCATTTCTGGAGCATTCTTAAGCCATTTTACTGTCATGGAAATCTGGAATGTATCCTGGCTGCCTTGATTAGGCACAAATTCCACAGCAGGGCATGCACACTTGGTAATGCTCACTCATACTAGTTCACTTTAGTGCCATTCAACCTAACATTCATACATTTAGGAAGTGAAAAGAAACTAGAATACCTGCAGTAAATACACAATGGTATGGGGTGAATATGCAAACTGCATTCAGAGTACCTGGGCTACCTAGCTTTGAGCCCATGTTCCTGCAGCTTTGAAGACAGCATCTCTAACCAATGATGAAAACACCTACTTTTAAATAAACTTTAAATAATGTAATACATTTTAACTTTAATACATTTTTTAAGTGAATGCCAACATTGTTTTAAAGACTTACTAATTTGATTTACGGTATATGTAGTTCATTTTATGGTATCAGTACTGCTCCTCAGCTGGACCTGGGTTTGATTTCAAGCTGCACTGGTTTCTCAAGCAGGTTGTATGTTTCTCCATTTTCATCTGGGTTCTCTCTATAACCCAAAAATATGATTTTAGGTGTATTTGTGCCTAATTGTGTCTAGCATAGGAGTGCACACTATTTGGGAGTGTTTTTTTTATTTATGTTCTACTTAAACAGATAAATCATTTTAACAATGGTTGAAATACTAATAAAAAAGAAGTCAGGCACAAAAAGGTGTGTATGCTTTGTTTCTTTCTATTAATATTGCTTTACACACACAAACAAAAACACATGAAAGACGCTGATGGAACTGTGATATTGTAGGTGTCATCTTCACTGCTCAACTATATTTTATTTTAGTTGGCAGCACTCAGTGATGTAAAGTTTGTGTAGCAGAATGTCTTCGATCTGTGCATAGGTGAACTTCACATTGTACTGATTTCATGATGTCCAAACAAACTAAATTTCTTTTGCTAGCAACAGGAAAATGGTTTTGTTAACAGTTCAAAAAAAGTAGTTAAAAGACAGGTTCAGGGGGAAACACTCACTTTTTCCATTCTTAACTACCAAAACAATAGTCAAAAATCAGATCCGAAATAAATTTTTTGTGTCTTAAGCCAAAGCAAAACCCTACAATGATTGCATTTTTGAAAGCGATTGCTAGTAAGAGTGAGTCTTTAGTATAAAGATAAGTTTAGCATAAATTTCGGCCATAAGTCTGTGAGCTCCACCATTTCTTACAATACTGACACAATGACATTACATGTTGCGTTACTTTCCAATCACATACTAACAGTGGATGTCAGTACTATCACCTGTGAAAATAACACAAATGGTGGCATCCATCAAGAAAACAAGCAATAAAATGGCACTATGAAGACATCAGTAAAAATAACAATAAAAACTCATCTCATCTAATTTTCTGAAACCATTTTTTCTGGCAAGGGTCATCATTTTAGCAGGCCAAGCAGAGCAGCCCAGACTTCCCTGTCCCCAGCTTCAGATTCCAGCACTTCCTGGGGAATTACCATACATTCCTAAGGCATCCAAGATGATATAATCCATACGGCATGTCCTGGGTTTTCCACAGCATCTCTGGCAGGTGGGACGTGCCCAAACCACCTCAACTGGCTCCTTTCAATCTGGAGGAGTAGCGACTCTACTCTAAGGCTTTCTTAAATTGCTGAGCTTCTGCTGGGTGTCAGCCCAGCCACCCTGCAAAGAAACCTAATTTCTGCCACTTGTACTCATGATCTTATTCTTGTGGTCATTACCTGACCATAGGTGAGAACAGTGATGTGGATTGTCTCATAAACTGATAGTTTTGTTTTTAGACTCAGCTCCCGCTTTACCACCATGGATGGGTACAGCACCCGTGAAACAGCTGTTGCTGCTCCAATCCACTTGTTGATATTATGGCAAATGAATAGGATCCTCAGATAAGGGAACTCCTCCACTAAGGGAAGCCTCACCTGATGAGAGCAAACCACTCTTTTCTGAGAGAGAACCATGACCTTAGACTTGGAGGTGCTGATTCTCAACCCAGCTGCTTCACACACAGCAACAAATTGTTCTAGTTTGTGCCAAAAGTCACAATTAGATAAAGGAAAAAGGTCAATATCATCTGCATAAATCAACAATGTTACCCCTTGCCTCTCTAGTTGGACACTCTCACATCCTTAGCTGCGCCTTGATATCCTGTCCATGAAAACCACAAACAGGAGGGGTGAAAAGACACAACCTTGACAAAGCCAGACATCCTCAGTGAACAAATTTGACTTAACACCAAGTATTTGGACACAGCTCTCACTGCATTCATACAGTATAAGTAATGAGTAGCATACAAGAGTGGCCCTGTTACCACATATTCCTGAAGCAACTCCCACAACACATGCTGAGGAACAAGGTCATATACTTCTCTTAAATCTACAAACCACATGTAGACTGCATTATTATACTTCTATGCACCTTCCAGCAACTGAGTCAGGGAGAAGAGCTGTTCTACTCTTCCATAGCCAGGATATAATTCACATTTTTCCTCCTGGATCTATAGCTTAACCATCAGACGAAGCACCCCTGCTTATGGCTTACCTGGGTGGCTGAGGAGTGTGATCCTTCTGCAGTTGTAACACACCGTCTTGTCACCTTTCTTTAATATATGGGGACCACCACACCAGTCTGACCATCCAAGAGTGCTTTACCCAGCATCCATGAGACATTGAATTGATGTGTTAACCACACTATCCCAACAATATCTAGTGCTTTCAAAATCTCCAGTCAGATTTCATCTACCCCAGTAGGTGTACGAACACAGAGTTCACACACCATCATAGTGACTTTGGCAAGAATGATGGAATTCCCATCACTGGATATGTCCAATGCTGCCTCCCACTTCCTCAAAGTGTTCCTTCTGCTGTTTGACAATTTCCTCAGAAGAGGTCAACACCACTCCATACCTGCTTAACATAATATGGGCATGGTCAGGCCTATATCTCTTGAGGCATTGAATAGTCTGCCAGGAAAGTTTCGAGGCCATCCAATAATCTTTCTCCATGGCCTCTCCAAACTCCTCCCATGCTCAAGCTTTTGCTTCCACAACCACTTTTATAGCCTTCTTCTTAGCCTGTTGGTATCTCTCAACAAAGTCAAGAGATTCTACAGAAAGCACTTCACTGAAGGTCACCTTCTTCAGTTTGACAGCTTTCCTCACCTCTGGTTTTCACCATCAGGTCCTAGTCTTGCCACCATGAGATAATCCAACCGATTTATGGTCAGAGCTTTTAGGAGCCAGTTCCACAACTGAGGTCTTGAACAGGATCCATTTGAATTTAATGTCCTCAACCTTACTTTGTACATGGGAGAAGTTCTTTTGGAGCGAGGAGTTGAACTCATCACAAGCAAGCCACAGCCAGATGTTCCCAGGGAACCCTAACTGCATTTCTAGGCTTCCCTAGATAGATAGATAGATAGATAGATAGATAGATAGATAGATAGATAGATAGATAGATAGATAGATAGATAGATAGATAGATAGATAGATAGATAGATAGATAGATAGATAGATAGATAGATAGATAGATAGATAGATAGATAGAACTTTATTTGTCCCCATGGGAAAATTGGCTTTTTATATAAACTCTTTAAATAAATATATACATAAATAGGTAGATAAGTAAGTAAGTAAATAAATATACACACACACTTTGGTCTGAACAAACACTGGAATTACTATAAAAAAAGAAAAATTCAAAAGAAAGAAAAGTTCTGAATTGGCTGTCACAGTGAGGCATTATGCAGACGTATTGCTGTTGATATAAAGCAGCCCAAGTAGCTTTTCTTGACACACTTCTAATGAATGATTCATTGGCTGAAAGTACTTAGTGTAAGTGTGTCAGAGAGAGGATGTGCAGCATTGTTCATAATGACACTCAGTTTTGATTTATTCCTCTCCTTTGCTTCAACCTTCAGGGGGTCCACAGTGTGTCCTATAACTGAGCTTGCCCTTTTAATTAGCTTTTTGATTTGCTGGGCATCTCTTGAAGTGATGTTACCAGCCATTCACACTATAGCGTAGAAAATCACACTGGCCATCACAGAGTTATAGAACATGTGAAGGATGTCATTTCCCACATTAAAGAAACACAGTCACCTAAGGAAAAATAGCCTGCTCTGCTCTTTCAGATGGCTCAATTACAAAGTCTATTATCAACCTTTGGCCCAAGGTGCTCTAGTATCATGTACACTTATAAGTTTAATTTTGGTTGAAAATGGTGTTTGTTATGGACAATCCATGTCTAGCACAGAGATCCAATAGCAACTCACGGTTTTTGTTCAGATCCGACAGAATGATCCTCTCAATCATAGCCCTCCAAGTATCTCTGTCATTCTAAATGTGAGCATTGAAGTTACACAACATGACAACCAAGTCAGTGGGTGGAACCCTTTCAAGGACCTTGCCCACCTTCTCTAAGAATAATAATAATAATAATTCATTACATTTATATAGCGCTTTTCTCAGTACTCAAAGCGCTATCCACACAGGGAAGAACCGGGAAGCGAACCCACAATCTTCCACAGTCTCCTTACTGCAAAGCACCAGCACTACCACTGTGCCAACTCTGAACAGCTATTTGTTACATATGCATAAACAACACTCAGAGTTTTCATCTGGCAACACTCTTCTCCACTCAAAAAATCTCCACTTGCACAGCCCTCAGTCAGGAGCTTATGAGTATCCCCACACCCACCTGAGATCTTTCAAATATTGGAACTCCTAAATATGAGAAAGACCAAACTGAATCAAGAAGTTTGGTTCCAGAACCCATGCTGTGTGTTGAGGTGATACCAGCTATATCTAGCTTGAAGTTTTCCACCTCCTGTATCAGCTCAGGCTTTTTTCACGCCAGAGAGGTAATGTTCTAAGTTCCCAAAGTGAGTCTCCATTGTTAGGATCAAGTCCATGTAGGACTTTTCTGCCTAAGCCTGCCACTATACTGGCATCACACCCAACAATCACCCTTCATCTTGCAAGTGATGAGCCCACAAGATAAACCACATTGTCTTTTGAGGATGAGTATGGCAGGGTTATGTGCGTTGCATGAACCACCAAGAGCTCACCAGGAAATACCAACTTCAGTCCTGACTCCAGCAGTGGGTCCTACTAACCCTATCCCATACAGGATACACTGGATACACATTTGTGCTGTGAGGAGGGACATTGTAAACCATTCATTGTCTGACCTTTCTGCCCAAACCTGCTCACCAAGGGAGACCCTACTAGAAGTACAAAGCTCCAAACAGCCTAGCTCTAAGCATTCCTAAGTTACACAACCTCCACCACCACATCAAGGTGATAGTCAAAATAAAATAGCAACAATAAAACCTCCAAAAATTAAATGTCATGAATCACAGTAAAGAATGAATGAGTTCCTCACACAATTAGAAAAGGTTACCTCTTTCTGACGTATTACCTTTTGTTCAAAATATCCCCAATCAAGTAAGAACATATTTTCAACAATCACTTGCTCATCTGACTAAAAACTGTATTTTATATTTCAGTTTCCTAGAATACATTGCTAATATGTCTCCCCCAGCAATCACAATCCATCACTCTCTCAGAAAATAATCACCTTGCCAGACAATTCCAGCTTCTTCTTTGAACTGGAAACTTCCTGCATCCTTTTTTCTTTACTGATTAACCTTCATTAACTACATTTGTTGCATGATGCTGCCAAACACAGAGTTCAAGAAAGAGGGTTCAGGCCACAGTAAACAACAGTCACAAAGGAGCAGGTTTTACCACCTGGCCCTAAATTCAAAAGGTAACCTTATGGCCTACATAGGCCCAAAAATGGAGAGTAGGCTTTAGATAATATCAACAAAAAAGTGAAGAGGAAAACACCAAAACCACTGGTTTACAAAGCAAAACAAAATTAATTCAGATATTAATAGAAATACTTAAAAAAATAAAAAAGTATAACAAAAAGTAGGATAAAAAGAAGATAAATGGGTTTTGCCTAATACATAAAACCTAAAGCAAACAATCAAAATCACAAATCGGAACAGTAAATAAAGGCAGGGGTTGAAAGCCAGGAAATCCAATCATCAAAAATAGTACACAACAAGTGCAACTGCAGCCTCTCCTTATATGCTTGTTCAGAAATTCCCCAGCAGCAAAATAAGGTAGTCCTGCCTCCTTAGGCTCCGCATGCAGGACACAGGGCAGATAACAAAAAACCTTAATAATTAGCAAAATAAAAGAAGCAGCAACACAAACATTAATCGATACATAAGATAGAAATGAACCAAAACAGAATTTATAGCATAATATTAAAAATATCCATCCATCCATTTTCCAACCCGCTGAATCCGAACACAGGGTCACGGGGGTCTGCTGGAGCCAATCCCAGCCAACACAGGGCACAAGGCAGGAACCAATCTCGGCCAGGGTGCCAGCCCACCACAGGACACACACAAACACACTAGGGCCAGTTTAGAATCACCAATCCACCTAACCTGCATGTCTTTGGACTGTGGGAGGAAACCGGAGCGCCTGGAGGAAACCCACGCAGACACGGGGAGAACATGCAAACTCCACGCAGGGAGGACCTGGGAAGCGAACCCAGGTCCCCCAACTGCGAGGCAGCAGCGCTACCCACTGCGCCACCGTGCCGCCCGCAATATTAAAAATATTTTTTCAAAAATCAACAAAATCATTAAAATAAGAAAAATTCTTGTGCCAGATATTTATCCCTGGCTAAAGCATAACAATGTTTCATTTAACCCATAGGCTGCTAAAATATAATATATATCAACCTAAATAAATATTTGTGTATTTTTGTAAGCTTTATATAATATATTTACATGATTTAATGTACAATTACAGACCCCAGTAACTATTGATTATTTTTAGCTCAGACTCCACTTGCTGAAAAGGCTGTAATTCTAATAAGGACAATCCATCCATTTATCAATCCATCAATCTGTTTTCTCAAGCCATTACAGAGTAGTAAGGAGATGGAGACTGTCCCAGCATCACTGGTCATCTGTCCATTACAGAGAACATTAACACATGCACTTATTCATTCATCCATTCTTAGCTAGTGTAGGGTTGCCAGTTAACCTAATCTGCATGTCTTTGTGGATATGACAGATAATTGGAGTAACTATGACAACATGGGGAGAGCGTGCAAACTCAATATAGACAGTGACTGGAATGGGAATAGAGCCCAAGATCCTGAAGAAGGAAACTAACCATCATACTACTGGGTCTCATGGCCAGAAAAAGGAGAAAATAAAAATGAATAGTAAGAAAATTTGTTGCAAATTCTGCAAATAAAATTTTGAAAAGGAAACCTAGAAATGGAGAAAAGCTACATCTCATTTTTATATGTTTTAGTAACTATATAATAAATATCACTTTAAATCACCTTGCCCTTTTAGATTATGTTTAGAAATTAAATTGTGTTACATATGCTTTATGACTGCATGGAATTTAGAGCAGAAATAACTGAAGGTAAAACAATACACAGCAAGATAAAAATGTCCTTAATAAGTCAAATTCTTGGCTGTTGACTGTGCTTTCTTAAAGTGAGCTTCTTTCTGTTTCTCTCCGCTTTCCTTTTGATGACCGTGGGAAACTCACAATGAATGCTTTGTGAGCAATGGGAGCAGAAAACTGTTCACAGTGAGCTATCTGAGCATTCATTCTCCTCTGGAGTCTCCTCTCTCCCATCCCTTGGGATTTTTTCAGTATGTTTTGTGTTATTTGGTTAAAATTGTACAATTACTTCAAAAGATATCTATTTCATTTTTTGCTGTATATAGTAGTTCTGAAAAGTATAATTTGTCTTGATTAAACTATTGTATCCACTCTTTAAAAAAATTGATTAAAAGTACACCTTCAAAAATGTGAATTTTATTTAATGGTTGAAATATATAGCATTTTTAGTGCAATCAAATGAAGATGTACTTTCAATAAAGATTTTGCTATCTGTATTTTAAGCTAAATACTATTTATATACATAAAACAGATATGTAAATTCAGAAGACTGATAATATTGGGATAGAGTCCTGCTATTTGTATTCAGAGCTATAAATACTGAAATATCTGGAATAATACTGTTTATCTACCATGTACCTGTCAATGCAAAATGATATATTTTGTGCAGCACAACAAATCAGTTGCCTGTTGCAATTCTATAAATTAGAACATACATAAGATAACATTCTCAGACCTACTGATCCAATTTGATTTTATTTGGGCTAGAGCCTGTCCCAGGAGCACTGGGTTCAAGGTAGCAGAAAGCCCTGAAGAGGGCTGCAGTCCATCAAATGGTCTATTCACATACGAAACCCACCTTTGCACTCACACAGGGAAAAATTTGGACTTGCCAAATCACCTAACCTACACAGAACAAACACTAAGAGAAAAACTCACACAGACAACAACCTGGCACAGGATTCAAAACCAAGTCCATGAAGCAGAAGCACTATCCATTGAGCAAAAGTTGTTAATATATCAACAAATTCATTTTTGAGGCAACAATCCCAAAACATATTAGTTTTAACTTTTTGTATTAGTTTTCAATAGACTGCAAATAACATTTCAAATCTATTGAGATATTTTAGCAACTCTTTTGCTAAGGTCAACACATTTTCACAGAAAAACAAAATAATTAAAAAAATGTTAAAGAACGGGGCGGCACGGTGGCGCAGTGGGTAGCGCTGCTGCCTTGCAGTTGGGTGATCTGGGGACCTGGTTTCGCTTCCCGGGTCCTCCCTGCGTGGAGTTTGCATGTTCTCCCCATGTCTGCGTGGGTTTCCTCCAGGCACTCTGGTTTCCTCCCACAGTCCAAAGACATGCAGGCTAGGTGGATTGGTAATTCTAAATTGGCCTTGGTGTGTGCGTGGTGTGTGGGTGTGTTTGTGTGTGTCCTGCAGTGGGTTGGCACCCTGCCCAGGATTGTTTCCTGCCTTGTGCCCTGTGTTGGCTGGGATTGGCTCAAGCAGACCCCCATGACCCTGTGTTTGGATTCAGCGGGTTGGAAAATGGATGGATGGATGTTAAAGAACTGAACACAAAAGCAGGATTAAAAATGGAAGAGCATGAAGCATCTAATAAAACCATACAAAACTCTAAGTCTTGCTGCCCCTTGGGACTGAGATGACATATCTTCAACCTTGCTTTCTAGATGGAGTGGGACACCCACTTGCCTATATTGCATTACTTGCAAGGACACCATTATCTCTTCTTCTGTTCCCTTTTTTCATCCTCTATAACATGAACTCTCTTCCTTCTACTAGCTGAGCTGTAACTCATTTCCTGACTCCTGACAAACTGAAAATTTGGGCATAAGGTGGCATTAAATCTCATCCTTTAACCCAGAATTCTTCTCAGATCTTGAGAACCATGTACCCACAAACCTTCAGTTGCTCTTAAAAGGCCATCTTTCTAAGTAACTGTCAGAGAGGTTCCTGCTTTCCTAGCCTGATGCCATCTTTAAACATGATGTAAGCCCTGCATTGACTCACTGTCTCTCTATCTCTCTACAAGGAGGGTTAGGCATTCATGACAGAAATACAGAAATTTGTCATTTTTTATTAAGACAAATTATATATCAATACAATGTGTATATATATATATATATATTCATGCAAGGTACGACAACTGGACTGGAGAAATGTTGAAGCACCAACCGGGTCACCCTGTTTAATAACAAAAATGGAGCACGATGGCGCAATAACAGAACATAAACTGCCAAGGACAGGGAATTTATAGCAGATCAGGTCTGGCTTAGAGCTCCTTCTCTCACAAGAGGGGGTCCAGAATGAGACCCCATGCATGTTCTGTGTGCGTCTTGCATTTCTACATCTCCGACCGAAAGGGATGGTGTCAGTTGCCCTCATGGTGCCTCTTGTCCTGCCTATGGGAAAAGTAAGAGATGATACCATTAGTAACAGTTCCCTCTCTCATCCTGGGGTGGGACTGCTTAGCCAAGATGAGTCAGAAGGGTGATCCAGAGAGACACACGTGTGACAATGTTATAAAATTTTGTTGAAAGATGTTGGAGTGTGTATCAGTTTGATCTGTGATGGGCTGGCATCTTGTCCAGAGATGGTTCCCGCCTTTGCACCCGGTTCTGTCATAACAGGCCCCAAAACCCTCTAGTAGATATAATTAAATAACCATTAATTTTAGTAACCTTTTCTCATTACATATTCACATGGACAGCCAGACAGATCTGACAGCATGAAACAGAAGAAAAGAAACAAGCCCAGAGGATGCCAGTCCATTTGAGCTCACACATTCAGTCATATAAAGACAATTCAATGTCACCATCTGATCTGACAAATGCACCGTGGGGATCTGAGAAGAAACCAAGGTAATCAGAGACAAATCCATACACAAGGGAAAATGTGTACAGTATCTCTGCACAGATGATGACTAGGTAGTTGAACTCAAAATTCTGTGAGGAGGTAATTCTAACAAAGGGCACCAATGGGCCATCTATTCAACATAATATATAGCATATTTATAACATTCTCAAATCTACTTAATACAATTAAGGTTCACTGCTTTTGAGCCTATAATATCCTCTCACTGTGAACAGGTCAAGACAGAAGTCGGTTCTGGACAAGTCTATTATAAAACTCACTCATGAAGGCAGAGAAAACACCAATCTACCTGATCAGCACATTATTGGAAATGTGGAAGGAAAATGGAGTACCAAGAAGAAAACATACGCTGGCCAAACATACAAACTCCATACATGAAGGGACACTGAAGCAATGTGACAACAACACTACCTACTGTGCCATTCTATTTCAATATACTACTTTTACAAATATTGTGCAGAGATTATCTGTCACAAATAAATAAAAAACAACCCTTATTACTTAATAGCATGTGGCATGTATATTTTAAGCCAGACGGAAATGGAGGAAATGACAAACAACAAGTCCTTTGGAATAAAAGCCGGAGAAAAAATCCCACATGTGGACAAAGGTCTTTGAATAAAAATGTATTTCAAAGTCTTGTGGAATTTGCCAAGTTGGCCACACATTGCCCCTCTGGCTAATCTCAGTTTCAACAAATAGACTGTATTGTGTGTAAACTTTACAGGGTTTATAAGATTTCTGGATATTCTTCCAATAGAACAGTCCTTGAAAATGAAACAAAGATTTTGAAAATTGGTATATGTGTGTCAGTGCTGAAATTCCTACAATAGTAGTAATATTATGAAGGGTAAGCCTGAAGCAGCTGTTGCAGTCCATTATTACGTGTACATTTTTAAAACATTCCTGCAGTAATTTTCATTTTATACGCTTTTTTTTTTTAAATTGTGTCAGCAACAGCTGCCAGCCTGCTATCTGATTTGTTCACAAAGGGAATATGCAATAGCTCTACATTATTTACTTTTTTAACATACTGTTTTTAGTTTAAAATGAACAGTGCTCATTCAAGCTTTTTCTCTGCAATACCTAAAATTAAACTAGCATTGACACATTTTTAGACTTACTTGTTAAAGTATAAAAAATGTGTGATGGAACACTGGTTAGCAGAGTCCAGAGTCCTGGCTTCAAACCCAGTCTGGGGCTGTTTGTGTGTTCACCCGATGTCTATATCGGTTTGTCTGTGTGCTTGGTTAACTTTCTCATTATGACTACACATGAGTGGGCCCTGTGATTAACAAACACCGTGTCTAGAGCATGTTTCTGCTTTGTGTCCATTGTTAGTACGTTAGACTTCTACTTCCCCATGAAACGAAATTGGACTGAGCAGCTTTGAGAATGTGGTGCTGATTTATCACAAAGATGTGCAGGATGCCATGCAGGCTTGGTTCTTGCCTTGCAACCTAAATTGCCAGAACAGGTTTCCTTCCCTGTCAACTTGAACTGGGTTAAGTTTATTTGACAATGGATGGATGCACATTTCTTATCACTCTTCCTCAGTTCAAAAAATGGTATCAGTTTTAAACATTTGTTTTTGTTGATTTTTAATATTATTTTTCTTATAATAAAACTATTCTTTGGCTGTGGCAAAACTAAGCAAGAGAATCGATCTTAGAAAGAACACAATATGCTTATTGCATCTCTAAGTTAAAGATTTTACACACTTCTTCAAAATTCGACTTGAAACAGGGAGAAATGAGGAAAATTAATTTCTCATCTGGCTATTGTGGTCTTGTTAACTTACCAGGGACAGCTCTGTTTGTAAAAAGATTGTCTTGGGAGTGGCTGGGAAGTCTACAGGCTTAGATTGGCTTTTTTTTACTAGAAATTGTATCATAGAATTATTTTTTTGCATTTCTGTCATCACCAAGTCTTGCTATAGATTTGTAACATAAATGTGTTTGTTGCAAATTTTTATTAATGAGTGAGTAACATATACTGATTGAAAATGGGCAACATGGTAAAATAAGAAACACCCATCAATCCCATTTTTAGGGTTATGTGGGCCACTACTGACCTTAGCATGACTGGACACAGTGTGAAAACCAGACCAGTGACAATTCACTTCACTGCAGGGCATAACCCCATGAACACCCAAATCAAACAGAGTGAATAGAGGTTGGGAGCATGCGCTGACAGCACATCCACCACACGACAAACTACCTCGATTGGAACCAGCAGGTGACACCTCAGCACCACACTGGAACAGTGGCTGGAGTGCCAGTCCTGATTAATGTCATGCCCAGAACAAAGCAATTGCAGGTTAAGGGACTTGCTCAAGGGCCCAACAGAGTACAGTCACTTCTGGCATTTATGGGATTCGAACCGGCAATCTTCCGATTGCTGGCACATATCCCCTAGCCTTAGAGCCACAACTCCATCCCTAGAGTGAATAATAAACCTAATATTAGATTTTCTGTACTAGGAGGAAAATAAAAACACAGAATGTGAAATGCCTTATTGTCAATGGCTGTGCTAGAACTCCACTTCAGTCTTCTAACCACCTAAGCACCATACTTTCGCCCAAATTTAATGAAAGCTTTTTAAAAATGTATTTATGTTGCTTTTATAATCTGTTTTGTCCAGTAGCCTTTTAAAACATAAAGATGTTTTCACTGACTTATGGCACAGAGGCACAGCAGGCATATTTGCAATCTAACAAAACTTGGATCCAATTTGCTTTCTGGGTAGCATACTATCTGTGTGAAGTGTGCATGTTCTCTCCACACTAAAATGTTTCTTTCAAGGACTTTGTTTTCCCTCTACAATCCAAAGACTGGCAGTTGGGCTCTGGTTGGAAACTTTGCCTGGTATTAATGACTTTGGATGTGAATGGCAGCGGGCCCTTTCATGGACTGGCTTTCTATACACACTTTGTTCTAGCCTCGCACCTGATGCGTGAGTTTGTGTAGAGAGCTGAAAGACTGATGAACACTGCTCTTGACCTTCATTAATTGAATGGTATGGACAATTGATGATACCAAATAATTTATTCATGCTAGATGTAAAATGGAATATCATATACTGGAAGGAGTATACATTTCATTTGTACCTTTGCTTATAAAGGATTTGTAAATCGTAGATGATTAAGGAAAATAGACTAATGTAGCTATAAAAAGCAATATAAGTGTGGGTTCCCTGAGAAGATTTTGTGTTTTTTTATTATATAATTCAACCAAGACTATAAGATACACACAGAGATCAGTTGAAGGATCGATACTATAATCAGTGCATTGATTGCAAATCTTTTTACTGTCACAAGTAACGTTTCAGAGGTTTGTGTTTTTTCCTCCCCGCTCTTCAATCAATTTTCATGATAGAACTAATTCAATTAACAGTAAAGTAGCTGTAATTGAATCAATGCCTCTTTCTTAAGGGATCTGTAGCATTACAGTATCTGAAGAGCTTTCACTTACAGTAGTTGCTTGTAACCGTTTCAGACTTATCAGTTAAAGCGTAAAAACAGGCAATAGGTAACATGAAGAAAACAAGGCAGCTTGAAAGAGATCATTTCTGTCCTATTGTGTTTGTTCAGGAATGAAGAATGAACACATAGATGTGAGAAAGAGGTGGAAGCAGAAACAAAGCCAGGAAAAGAATGGAGAAGAAAAAATCTAGAAAGGATAAAATGGGATGATAATCAAAGATGGGTCATATCTAAGAAGATGAAGTGTAAAATTGGTATTAGTCCATGATTTAGTCCTGGCAAATTCGACAGCCAAGACTCCAGGCAAGATGTTTATGATGTATGGGATGAGTGAATTATATTTTTGTAATGCTCTGTGTTTCTGACATAATGTGTTCTATTAGGCAGATGTAATAAGAAATGTGTGTGTACTGGTTAACTTAGGTCATCTTTACATGTCTCGATCGATTCAGAAATAGTCATGAAATACGATAGGATGTCTGAGCCAAGTATAAAAGAAGTGGTGAGATGACATTCTGCTCTTATGTACCAAATATTTAGAATACGTTAATAACAGATACACCAGATTAACGCTGTGGATCACTGTAGCTTTTTCAGAGCAGATGTCAACTTACGTCAATACAAGCAAGGTGAATGATGACTTTAGTTGACATCTAGGGGTAATTCCATTTAGGGTGTAGAGAGTGGGAATCAGGTGTAAACGTAGACAAAACTCGCCATTACATTGCAGTTTGACTCTCTGCTAGAAAGAAAGTTGGAATCGTTGATTTGACCTCAAATCCCTGCATATGCCTAAGTCGCAAAGAGTAAACAACGTCTGAAATGGCATTGACATCTGGTGAGGTGAGGTTACTTACATGAGCTGATTAGTCCCCAGTTGACCGTAGTGCTGAACACATTTGTGTAGCTGATGCACCTACGGCAACATTCACCTGGGAGGACTGCCACTTATGATGACAAGAGCTAAAAAACCACACTGGGGCTGTACAGGGACAGCTCAGCGGCCAGCAGGAATGATGACTAGCTTACTCAGCTGTTCTCTCAGGACTATGCCATGTAATAGGTATGTGAATTCACATAGTGTAAAGGCTCATGGAACGTAAATCACTAATTTTTCAAATAAAAATGTTTCTATATTGTATGAAGTGCACCTTTAAATTTGCTTCATTGCTCCAAACCATTTCCAAATTTTGAGGATCATTCAAGTTGATTTCTTTAAGGCTTTGCTATTTTTGTTCAATATTTATGTTTCTGCAATTAAATTTAGGAAGTTTAACACCGTAAGTCATGACCGCTGGATGGTTACGTAATCTGCATATTCTAGATTTTATCTTGAAAGCATAAAATACGAATACAAGCCAGGCTTTCCCTTTCCTACTGACTTTAAAAATCAGCCATTTGATAAAACCTAAGAAATCAAATAACAAGAGAACTGTAAGGAGAACAAGATTTGTCTTACAATATGAAGCTTTTCCTACAGATCACCTCATTTGCTTCCAATCCATTGTTAAGATCACAACCAGAATGTTTTTAATTTAATTACTTCATGTTCTTTTATTATGAAGGAGTCAAAATGCTACTGTTAGTCATTTTAGAATAGGTAGAACTTTTTGGCATAGTAGCAGTTTGTTGATTGATCCATATTGATAATTCAAATGTGAAAATCAAAAAGTGTTAGAGGAAATGTACTTTGCAGTCACTGTGGCAAAAACACTTTGATTCTTAAGTGTATTTTAACAAAGTACACCTCATACTGTTCATATCACTTATCTTTAATTGTCATCCATGGGAGAACCATTTGGGTGATTGCAGATTTCTGTTTCATTTATGTCCATAAATGCTAATTTAAATAATTTTAACAGAAGTTGTTTTTTCCAGTGTTTATTTTGAATACCCTTTTGTAACCTGTTGCTATTTCAGTTCCTTACAGGCATGAAGATTCTTCACATGTTATGCATCTGTTCTTATACTTATCCATTTTTTTTCTTTTTCTGCTTCTTCTCATGAGTGTTTAATTTAGCATTTCACACTGAGATTTGATCTACCACAATTTTCATTTTGCCATTGGTATAGTAAGTGTTTCAAAGATACATACAGCTCTTAGTTGTGATCTAAAATAACATGCAGGTCTGAGAAACAAATGCAATGCTACTCCAGAAAATGAAGGGAAAAATAGTATCTACTTTTTGGGCTCAAATGTCTTATTTTCAGGTCAACTTTTTCAAGTATCCTGCCAATAAATTTGCAAAAACTTGAGTCTGATGTGTTACAATGACAGACTGATTTGTAACAAGACACATTAAGACAGCTGTTCTCGCTGTTTCACAGACATAGCTGAAGCCAGATGTTAACCCTGCTAGATTTTTAACTGGTTGCATAGACTGCACATCTGACTTTCCTGACAAACATAACAGAGGAGGTTTGTCATTAACAGTATGGTGTATGAATGAAACAGCTATCCTCAAATCCCACTTATTTTATGATTAAATGTCACCTTTCCAGCTTGCTGAGGTTCTGACATTACTCATATAACTTCAGTTTATTTAATTTCCACCCCTCTTATTATTCCTTGACTTAACTGACAATGTTTACCTTCTTATATGTCTGTTAATAACAGCCACTTTTCCATTCCCATACACTCTTGTCATTTTTCATGGTTCTCTACTACTGTATGTTCACCTTGACTGAAGTCTTTTTTTTAATTTCAAGAATGTCTTCTTTTGTGTAGGGTATCTGAGCAAATGCATTTTATGATAGCCGGTATATCAACTATATTTCCATAGAGTAGAAAATGTAATCACTGGTGCTATCAACTTGTGGTACAGTAACAGGATAAATGATCATTGGGTTATGACATTTCCTTACATCTCTGTAATAATGTACCCAGGACAAAAACTGCAGAATCAACCATCATACCAGCTCAAAAAAAATGGTACAGTATGTGGTAGAGTGGATAATCAAACAGTCTTATTTTCTGGTTGATTGCCATTAATACAGAGCCTGATGACTAGTATACTTTTTTCCAGTTTTGGTGCTACAAGCCTGTCCCATGACCTGTAGATCTGAAGATCTAACAGTTTTAGTTTATCTTTTTGATTTGTTTTTACCTAGTTCACAGAACTGGATTTACCAGCAAGCACATTGTACACTCTAGTTTTCTTCTCATATTGTTTATTTTCTAGAGTCATGAGAAATAAACTAAAAATATTAAAATCTGTCACTGATTTTTTAGGTAGTTTATTTTTGCCTCTGCATTTTCACTCATCCACCCATCCATTAATTCATCCATTTTTTCACTTACTTATTCATTTCACAGTTGTTGTGACTTCCATCCTGATAATAAACGCATGCAGTAATGGAATTATTCATTCACTTATCCTTTCAGTTTCTGAATCTGCCCTCATTTATTGCAGTATCATAGGGAGCTGAAGCTTGTCCCAGCACCCTTGTGCATAAAACAGGCACCAGCCAGGCCAGGACACCAGTCCATCCCAAGGCACACTCTCTATTTAAAGATGCCTACCTTGGATCTTCATGGGATGTTATAGAAAGTGATTTTTAGTTAAATATCAATGGTCATTATATCTTATTAAAGAATGGCCTTCTGGGAGTTGTTTCAGCCTGTAATTAAAATTCCGAAGGAGCTCATCACTTTAAAAAATAGTCTGTCTTATAAGAATGCACAGTGGAGAGATGAACAATGAGAAAGTACAAAATAACAGACAGCCCTTCTGATGCATGTTCTTTAATAACAACAACACCATTTGCTTATATAGCACATTTTCATACAAACAATGTAGCTCAAAGCTTTACAAAATTAAATAAATGGAAGTTAATATAAAAGATAAACAAGATTAGGCAATAATATTATTCATTATGTAACAAAGACAAAGGTAAGGTTAAATGGCCAGAGGGACAGAAAAAAAACAAACAAACAAAAAACTCCAGTTAGCCTGGAGAAAAACAAAATCTGCAGGGGTTTCAAGGCCAAAAGACCGCCCAGCCTCCACTGGGCATTCTGCCTAACGTAGATGTTCTAAATCAGTCTTTATGGTTTTCAGGCTTCACATGGAAGAAGTAGATGATGATGGTCATGTAGACATCAGGGACACCCACCGTTCAATCGAAGCCTTGATTAGGTGGTGGTGACGCAGATCGCCACCATGGAAGAACCACAAAATACAGCAGAGAATAGTAGAAATTAGTATAGAATTGCAGAAACCACTGGAAAATCATAATTCAGTGCCCATATAATGTAATAGGGATAGAACTACAATGTAGCTAAGAAAAAGCCATTTGAAAATAAGGGGTTTTAGCAGTTTGTTGTTTAAAGTATTAAATATAAAAGTATAAAATTTCTATTGGTAAAGAATTCCAAATTTTAGGTGCAAACAGCAAAAGGCAACCTCACCACTTGTTTTAAGCTTGGCTCTTGGAATTATAAACAGACCTTCATTTAAAAATCTGAGGCTACAACTTGAAGTTTAAGGGAATAGACATTCCAAAATATAGGATGGGGCAAGGATTTGTAAACCATTAGTAGTATTTTAAAGTCAATTCTAAATGACACTGTTAACCAGTGTAGCAACACTAAAGCTGGTGAGATGTGCACAGATTTGTTTTTCTTGCTGCTGCATTCTGCACTAACCAGAACCGATTGATAACTTTCTTAGGCAGTCCTGCAATGGATGTTAACTGTTAGATTTTTTTTTTCATCTTATGTCATTTCCCTTTTAAATATGACTATCATTGGTCTATGCAACCAAAGAACCCTCAAAGAAATGTTACAGAAACAGTTGACATTTTAGGGCAAATCGGAAATTTTGGTTTAATGTCCTGTGATATTATTTTTGTCCATGATTTGGAATGTGCATAGTTATATCTGGTCATAGCTTCAATCTCCATTATAAACAGCATTCACATTTATGAAAACAAAGTATACACATTGTTCATTTGTAATTATTTTTTATAAAGGAATTCATTTTTTTTCTTTTTCATTGTTTATTAATTTTATTTTAAGTATACTGTATAACTGAGCAGATAGAATTTGCAGAACATATGCAAAAATACTTCAAAATCAAACTAGAAGGAGCACCAGATACATTTTAAAAACAGAGAAAAAGACAAATCCTAATTGAACAAAAATTCTACACCCACCTGAGAGAAAGAGAAAAACAATAAAAGGCAGGAAATAAGGTCCCTCAAGATGAATGCTTATGGACTGATCCACTAAGCAAGAATCAGACTTTTTCTGTTTTCAGATGATATATAATGTCAGTTACCCACTGAATTATAAAAGATGGGCTTTAATTCTTCTTGTTAAACAAGATAAGTTTACATGCTAGTAGTGTGGTAAAAGTAATTACAATCAATTTGTCCTTCTCCACTTTAAACCCACCTGGGAGTACACCAGACACAACTGTTAATGGATTATGAGTGACTGTGACACAAAGGCTCTCTGATAAGTATTTAAAGACTTTTTGCTAAAATTATTTTAATTTGGTGCACTCCCAAAACATCTGGCCTAGTGATACTGGAGCTAGAAGGCAACATTTGTAAGATGGATCTTGCCCAGGGTACATTTTGGCCAGTTTTAAATGAGGTAAGTGTGATCAGATGAAGTATCCATCCATCCATTATCCAACCTGCTATATCCTAACTACAGGGTCACAGGGGTCTGCTGGAGCCAATCCCAGCCAACACAGGGCGCAAAGCAGGAAACAAACCCTGGGCAGGGCGCCAGCCCACTGCAGCAGATGAAGTATTTTATGTTGAATTATAGAGCACACACTCATATGGAGCTGGAGTGTATTCTATGTATGGCTGACTTCCACTCCTTTTCTGAGATCTTAATTGAAATATGTTTTTCCCACCATATCCTCATTGAAGGGAAGATACTTTGAGATGTTTTTATATGCTGTTAAGATGCTGTCTGAGTCTTTAAGACTTTCCAGTATTATGTACGGTTTAAAAACAGGTAGAAGGTGTAGAAAATTGGGTAGGTTTCTTTCAACAAAATTTCCAATATGAAAATAGTGAAAGAAATGCATTGCTGGAAAGTTCAATTTGAATGGTAACTATTCATGAGATGAAACTACATTATCTATATACTGTTCTCTAAGTGTCTAAATCCCAAGCGTTTTCAATAGGTTAAATACTGAGTAGGTTAAAGAAGGTTTAAAATGGCGATCATCATGTAGGGGAACACAATTAAGCCTCTCTGGCTTGAAGTGCATCCTTCATTGGTTCCATATTCTTTGGTGGAAATTAATATTTACTGGGACAAAAAGCAGGTCATAAAAAGAAGATGTAGAGAAAGATTTGATTGTCATTGCTGACCAGGCTGGTGTAAATTAATTATTTTTTGCCAATTTCTAGGTTTTTATAGTGTGTATATTTATTGCCCAGTAATAAAATTGAAAGTTAGGTAGTGATATTCCATCTTCTGCTTTAGATCTTTGTAGAGTTGTCTTTTGAATACTTGGGCAACTTGAATTCCAGATAAATTAGCTTATAATTGAGTCTAGTTCCTTAAAGAATGATTTGTTGATCTAAGGAAGATATAGCTTAAGGATGTTGATCTTGAAAGTATCTACTCTCCCAGTTAAAGTAAGATGGAGGGTAAACCATCTGTTAATGTCTTTTTTGACTTTTTCCTTACTATTACCAAAATTGTGCTGAAAAAGATCTTTATATTTACCTGTGATGTTTAAACTGTTTTGATAGATTGAACAGATAGATGTCCAACCTAGTATGATGTGCTTCTATTCAAATTTTTTTGAGTCCAGATGTCATTTGAAATCCTGCTAAAGCGTTTGGTAAAGATATTTGTGGGTCTGATATATAAAGTACCGTTAGAATGTTTCTATGATAATCCCATTTATTTCTGATATGTTCTCAAAATGAATAGCAAATAACTCGGAGGCTATTGCAAAAAGCAATGGTGACAGAGGGCATCCTTATTGAGTACCATGTTCCAGTCTGAAGTAGTCTCCATTTGTGTTGTTAATATGAACTGAGGCCTTCTGATCTCTATGCTGCAAAGACAGAGATATACTGTAGTAGGAGCAGTAGCAGTAGTAGTTGTCATATGTACACAGAAGATGAATGCACTCAGAGGATTTGCATTTTGCTGGATGATATGGAGGTTAATATCCTGTCCGGTGATATTTTTCATTTTTTATAAAATTTGTCATTTTTATCCCAACTCTTTAATTGTTTTCTGTTAACTTTTAGGAAAGTGATCATAATTCCTCACTAGCAAAATATCATGTTATCAGTAAACTCCATAAAAACATGAGATTAACCATTTTTGTTAGCCATCACTGCAACATGGGAAAGTAACAGATAAAAAAATGATTTTTGGCTGGAGAATTCTTTTAACGGTCCAAGGAAAGAGATACATTTAATGACCATAGACTCCAAAATAAGTAAACCCTCTTTGGGCTTTTAGCCAGTTCCCACAGACATAACACTCTTCAATGAAAAAGCAAGGAAAAGATTTGCAACCCACACTTTGCCCTTGCTGAATTCTTGCTTTATAAGAAAAAGAAAATGACATTCATACATATGAATACACATTCAGCTTTTATTCCATTTGCAGATTTATTTATAGAGTTCATAACCATACAGACCAGATTATACGTATGCTAGATACTAGATCACTAGATTGTGACAAATGATACTGAAAGGTGCAGTTGATTGAGATTATCCAAAGCTGCTGTCATTGAACTTCTCCATAGACTGAGTTTGGAAATCAATGCCACAGAGCCCTCATATCAAATTCATGAAGATAAATATTTTTTACATTCAGAAGTGTTCTCTGAAAGCAAACTGA
Organism: Erpetoichthys calabaricus; assembly: GCF_900747795.2. Taxonomy (NCBI): domain Eukaryota; kingdom Metazoa; phylum Chordata; class Cladistia; order Polypteriformes; family Polypteridae; genus Erpetoichthys; species Erpetoichthys calabaricus. The sequence continues at coordinate 94,225,480 of NC_041395.2, forward strand.
AAGGTAGCTCTGGGTGAAAATCCAGTATTTTTAGATTTTGCCTTTACTTGGAATCTTGTTCTATGCTACACCAAAGCCTAGTTAATAGTATTTACATGGAATAAACATCATTTGGGATATTGTATAGCAGTCAGGGACAGAGCAGAGTATAAAGTGGATGTGAATTAAAAATAAAGCGGTTCACTATGTTGATTCTTTTGATGGATGATGGGATCCAGTGTCTGGGATTTAAATCCCATACAGTACCTGGTCATTATCTGTATGGAATTTTCATGTTCCTCTCTGGATATTTGGGTTTTTCTTCCATTCCCAAAGATAGACTTGTTTGGGTAACTGTCAATTGTAAACTGGTTCTGTGGGATTGTGGGCATGTGTATTAGTAGGCCCTAAGATGGACTTGCAGCCTGCCAATGGTCGGTTGGAGCCTTGTTTCCCAACATTGAATGGAAAAGCTGTGGACCCCTCTGAGCATGATCCTGAGCATTCTGTTATTTTTATTTTTTGTAAATAATTTAAACCAAATATTCGTATATATTATGAATTCAATTAGAAAACTACAGGCAGGGCAAATAATTTTCTAAATCTACAAAACTGGAAAATAAATTTGGAAACTATTTAAGTATAAATCATTAATAGAACTGGAATATTTCAATAACTGCAACCTATTTTGCCCCCAATTTATTTTGAAACACTTTGGAGAATTAGTCAAAGTACATGCATGAGACGTTGCATTCCTGAGTCATTATTTTTTCTGCTTTTCCCACACAAAAGACACCTTTATCGAAATAACAAGATGAGAAAAAAATGATCTTAAAGTAAGCTTAAATGTAATAATGCAAGGCTTTCCTTAGTTTGTAAAAACTATAATGTTGGCAAGTCCTTTGAAGCTCAATCCCGTGCTTATCAGTGTACCGCTATTCTATTTATATAGCAATCATTATTTAAACAGTTGTTAATCCCAGCTGCAGGGTCTTGAACAAAGTGGTAGATATGGGATTTTTTAAACAATGGAATTACATAGCATGGTGTAACATTCACAAACCTCTTTAGTGAAAATTTCGGTTATGGAGGAGGCACCAATGCCAGCATTGATTAAATAGGGTATCATTTTTACATTTTTTTTTTCTTTTATTATGCAAGTGTTGCTGTACACTTCCAATACCTTCCTTGCCTCTGTGTTTGAAAGAAAATGTAAATAATGTGATGTGTTCAGCACAGATCACTACATTCCTAAAATAAACAGGCAAGTAGTTTCAGAACTGCTGAATCAGACGAAGGAGGCAGATAGCTCCCATTTTCAGCTCAGCTACAAGTTGCTTCCCCTACCCCAGGCCCCTTTAAACGACACTGTGTCAGCATGAAACAGTGACTCTCTTCAGTTTTGCCTGCCGCTGTGATTCTCCATTAGTAACTCACCTTTAATGTTTTCTCTTCACAAAAAATAAACAAGTGAAGGTCAAATTAACTAAAGCTGCATCTTCTCAACTCAGTTTTCCAGTTGCAGCAAGTTAAAATGTAATAAAACAATGAAATAATAAAACAATTGAGTAGATATGAAAACAGATCACATCATTGAACAATCCGCTATACGCTTGGAGTAGCTCTTGTTTGTGATGTTCAATGAAGTGCTGCCCCCTGCTGTCCACAACTGGTGCAGCTCTAAAAGTCAACTTTTTTTTTCTCTTAATGTAGTCCTGCTTTTTTAATGCTAACACATGCCTAAACCTTTCATATTTTTAACAACTTGTAATACCTTTAACACTGATAATGGAGGTGCTTTTCATAAGAAGGTTAGCTTTTTCAGTAGCTGAAAATTGACAAGGATGTTTAGATTAACTCATTTAGGGCTAGTTATTTTTTCCCTTTTCTCCAGGGGCACAATATTTTTTAAAAAAAACTTGGTTTTCTAAAAAGGACACAAAGCAATGGTTTAAACACATAAATCAATATAAATGTAAATTCACTACATCCTCACAGGTGGCGCAGTGGTAGTGCTGCTGCTTTGCAGTAAGGAGATTGTGGGTTTGCTTCCCGGGTCCTCCCTGTGAAGAGAGAGCTTTGAGTAGTGAGAAAAGCACTACATAAATGTAAAGAATTATTATTATTATACTTATTACGTACTGACTACATACATGTTTGTCTCTTCACTCATAAGCTGAAATGCACTTTCTAGAAAAAAAAGAAAAAAACACCTTTCATGTTTGACTTCCAGATCGCATGCATCCAAATCGGAGTTCGATAAGTCAGAGTCTGATTCAGCAATAATACGCAAAATACATCCATCCATCCATCCATTTTCCAACCCGCTGAATCCAAACACAGGGTCACGGGGTCTGCTGGAACCAATCCCAGCCAACACAGGGCACAAGGCAGGAACCAGTCCCGGGCAGGGTGCCAACCCACCGCAGGACACACACACAAACACACCCACACACCAAGCACACACTAGGGCCAATTTAGATTTGCCAATCCACATAACCTGCATGTCCTTGGGCTGTGGGCGGAAACCGGAGCGCCCGGAGGAAACCCACTCAAACACGGGGAGAACATGCAAACTCCACGCACGGAAGACCCGAGAAGCCCAGGTCTCCCAACTGCGAGGCAGCAGCGCTACCCACTGCGCCACCATGCCGCCCATACACAAAACATATAAAATAAATAAACAATAAACACGGAGTATTTTGCTTTGTGCATTCGCTTCGCTCTCTCGCTTGATGTCGAGGCCATTCTAAACTTTCAAAACTCACTGCTACTCACGTACACACAGGGATTTGATGTCAAGTCAACTAGTCTAACAGTCCTCCTAGCAAACACGCGAGATTTTATTAAATGCAGTGTGCTAAGGCTCGGAGGGGAGTAGGTGTGCACAGTAGCATGGCGGTGCAGCCCCAGGATGTTAATGAGGGAATTGGTGAAGCACACATTCACATGCAGACGTGTGCAGACAATTTGCTTATTAGAACTCTGGGGTCTGTAACTAAAGCACGTGTGCCCACACAGATAAGAAGAACCTTGAGCAAGATTGATGGAAAAGGAATCCAAACTTTTGAGAATCCAAAGAAGGATGAGGCCAAGAGAACAAAAACAGAGAGAGCAAAGAAAAAAAAAACAGTCCAGAGGTTAAATGAACGAAAAGAAAGAGCAAGATCATGGCAGAGCCGGTGCTGCTACGGGGAGGTGGCCCCCAATAATATCCACTTGCAGAGCCACAGCACCATACGTCACCGCAGTTCTAGACTCGCAGTTCTAGTGACGTCTCCGTCATTTCAGGACTGACTTCGTAAAATTACTTTTGGAAGGTTTCGGCAGGTCTCGGCAAAGCCCGGAATGTATCGTCGGGTGAAGGACCCATTGAGAAATTAAGCGATAAAAATAAGAAGGAAAAAAAGTACATCAAACCAAATAAAACGCATAGTTCAGAGGGTTTCTGCCATAACGTCGTGTCACACATCAAACTAAACAATGCGGATCGTTTCTGTGAAATACACTAGTAACATTTACGTTGTGTTCGGGTCTGTGGGAACCATTTAACATGTTGACAAAATTAAAATCATCAAGATCTGTGTTAATTGAAAATAGTGTTTCGTTTACATTCATGAAATGAAGTATACAATATAATTATAATGACATTTTTCCCTCCTCATCTGTTTTTTCACTCGTTTTGCATTTGGCTACGGTCAGTGTTACTACTGGTAGCCGAAGGCGATACCTGGACCCTACAGAGGTTACACAGGTAGTCCAACTTCTCTAGGACGGCACATCAATATGTGCCATTGCCAGAAGGTTTGCTGTGTCTCCCAGCATAGTCTCAAGGGCACTGAGGAGAGTCCAGGAGACAGGCAGTTACTCTAGGAAAGCTGGACAGGGCCAGAGAAGGTCCTTATCCCATCAGGAGGACCAAAGGAACAGAATGAGCACTGGCAAAGCCCTACACAATTACCTCCAGCAGGCCACTGGTGTGAATGTCTCTGACCTCTGACAAAAAGAAACAGACTTCATGAGGGTGGCCCCGTAGAGCTTGATTGGCATTTACCATAGAATACCAGAATTGGCAGGTCCACCACTGGTGCCCCGTGCTTTTCACAGTTGAGAGCAGGTTCACCCTGAGCACATGTGACAGACGTGAAAGGGTCTGGAGAAGCCATGAAGAATATTATGCTGCCTGTAACATTGCTCAGCATGCCCGGTTTGGTGGTGGCTCAGTGACGGTCAGTCTGGGGAGGCATATCCATGGAGGGACGCACAGACCTCTACAGGCTAGACAACGACACCTTGACTGCCATTAGGTATCAGGATGAAATCCTTGGACCCACTGTCAGACACAATGTAGTTATGTCATGTCCAGGGCAACCCTCATACCTTAATTTATAATATGATAATTAAGTAATCTTAATTTTATAAAAAATATAATCTTATATCACAGCTCCAGCTGATTCAAAACTCAACTGCAAGAGTCCTGACACGAGCCAACAACAGCGAGCACATCACAGCCATCCTGCTGCACCTTCACTGCTCTCTATGTCTTACAGGACTGAATATCAAATTCTGTTCTTGACCTGCCCACTAAGGTCCTCTCATTCTGGCCATCCTGTTGTGCCCCACACTAACCTGCACTCTGTGGGTGACAGCAGGGCCTTCAGCTGTATATAGCGCCCAGACTGTGGAATGACCTCCCTAAATTAATGAGATCAGCTGACTCCATTCATTTGTTTTTAACTCATTTGTTTAGGAAGACATTAAACAGACCTGACATTCAGCCCCTTCTTTCAGTTTACCCCCTCTATCTGTCCAGGTACTCAGGGTTTGCATTTTTATCACAATTTGTTATTTGTTCAAGATTTTTTTGTAGTATTATATATTGTATTTTAGTCTGCATTATTCTCTTTTATTCTGTTTGAATGTTTTGTATATCCTGTATTTATCTTTATTTAGTGAAGATATAATTTGTAGCCAATGTTATATAGGTCCTGTTGTTCTTTCTGAATTTTGGGCATAGGAAGGGTGCTATATAAATAAATTGTGTTCTTATTAGTATTTTTTTTTTTTTCTTTTGATGGCCCATCGTTTATAACAGTAAGTGACAAAAACTAGAGCATTTCTATATAAGGCAATTAATATATAGCATAATTCAATGTAGAATATGTATTGCCGTTTTCTTCACATACATGTTTAAAAATATTAGATTGGCTTAAATGTTTATTCTAAATTGGTTTAGAACAATATTGCACACATGCATAGTACATTTTAAAAAACGTAATCACTTTTATTATTAACATTTTACTAAACTCTAACATGGTGCAAACATTGTAATTATATTGTATATTTCGTTTCATGAATGTAAACGTAAAACTATTTTCAATTAACACAGATCTTAATGATTTTAATTTTGTCGACGTGTTAAATGGTTCCCACAGACCCGAACACAACGTAAATGTTAATAGTGTATTTCACAGAAACGATCCATATTGTTTAGTTTGATGTATGACACGACGTGATGGCAGAAACCCTCTGAACTTCAAACTGATGCGTATTATTTGGTTTCTGAATGGGTCTTTGACCCGATGTTACTTTCTGGGCTTTGCCGAGACCTGCCAAAACCTTCCAAAAGTAATTTTACAAAGTCAGTCCTGAAACGACGGAGACGTCACTTCCGGGTCTGTAACTGCGGGTCTAGAACTGCGGTGACGTATGGTGCTGTGGCTCTGCAAGTGGATGCTACTCGAGGTGGCAGGGAAAGTGGCCCCGAGAGGAGTTAGCGGATGGCGCTGACAGGGCAGGGTGGCTCCTGCTGAGTACTCAAGGAGTTAGAGTGATCAACCATTCTAAGTAGACTTCTACTGAAGGGCAACGGATGGCAGAGGGAGAAAGAAGAAGGGCTCCTAAAACTGGATAAAAAGGGTTGACCGCGCCTGTCAAAGGACATTTCCTTTTGCTGAGGAGACCGAAAAGGGTAAGCAGTATCACTTTTAGCTGGATACACCAAGGCTCAAGAGTGGATTTTAAATATAAACACACTATCTGTGTTTAAACCTAAAGGCTTTATCCTGTTTTGGATTATTTATTATTTGATTTTAACTCTCACTTGTTTTGAGCATTGTTTTTAACATGGCATACTCATTTATTGAAAACTTCTGCACTGAACCTTTCTTGGACGCATTAATGTTAAAAAATGCACTAAGCACCTTTAATACACCAATCCTTGGGTGTTTATGTATCCTCATTGGCCAGTCTATCTCAGGTTTATTTGACTATCGATGTCCTGCAGGCAACCTGGTCATCATAGGATTATCGTTTTTAGATTATTTTAAAGTTAGTTATTATGATGTGATTGATTTTTGATCCTTTGCAAGGGATTTAGCTCTCTATGCACCTCTATCAGTGAGTGAAAAATAAAAATTTCTATTACAATCTAGAATATTTAGACTTTAAACATTTAAATTAAAGCATGTTTTAATATTTCTAATATATGACGTAGCTGATCTTGATTTTCATGTACGTCTACCTCATGAAGTAAACCATTACATTTCTTATGAACACCCCGAATTAGGTCAGCTTACACTAATTCAGACTTTTACCGTTTTTATGCACTACACAGGATACTAGCCATGTAGGAATGTTGAAGTGTGTTTCTCTCAAACAAAACAATCTTCTTTGAACATAAGTTGCTGGATAGGCTACATTTTAATATTTTCATCCTCTACTTCATAGCACTGTCAACAGTGGCTTGAGAAAGTGGAAGAAAGGCTCTTAATTCCACAGTCCGTTGTACTTTATTCCCTTTTAGGCTGCTCAGTCTACCATCTGGTACAATAGTATCTTATACTTTTCTTTAGTGATGATTTTTTTTCTTATTTTTGCAGCACTATACTCAACTTCTAGTGTTCTCCTTTAAATCTTCTGCAAATCATTCAAATGTAGTGTTTGCATATTGATTTTTTTTCAGAATACAATACAATACAATACAATTTATTTTTGTATAGCCCAAAATCACACAAGAAGTGCCGCAATGGGCTTTAACAGGCCCTGCCTCTTGACAGCCCCCCAGCCTTGACTCTCTAAGAAGACAAGGAAAAACTCCCAAAAAACCCTTGTAGGGAAAAAATGGAAGACACCTAGGGAATGGCAGTTCAAAAAGAGAGACCCCTTTCCAGGTAGGTTGGGCGTGCAGTGGGTGTCAAAAGAAGGGGGTCAATACAATACCATACACAGAACAGAACAAATCCTCAATACAGTATAAAAATAAAAATTTTAGAAGTACGACGCAGAAGTAGTCTTGCATAATTGAGTCAACTAAAAAAAAAATAATAATATGATGATGATGATATCTGTCTTGTGGAGTCCTGCGGTTATCTAGGAGTTCTCCAAACTTTGCAGCTGATGTGACATGGCTTCTTGGTTGAAGAAACTAGGCATTGCAGTTGTTTTCTTTGATGTATGGAGTGATGATTAACATAAAAAAGGCCCAATTTAATTTTTTAACTGACAGTTGTTTCTAAAGAAGGTACATCCTAAAGGTAGACTGTTGATCTTACCTGTGGATGTGTATTTAGTCTTGCATTAGCTCTTTCAGGAGCTCATCTTTCAAAATAATGTCAATATTTTGATATAGGTTTTATTTGTTTTAGCCCAAGATATTTTATGCATGGAAAACGGATCTGCTCCAGGAAATCCTAACCTGTTCTTACAGAAGCAATAAAATAATAACTGAAATGTACTTTACAAAACATTTTGAGGATGTTACAATTGCAAAGGGACTTATCAGTGGAGTTGCATTGTTCCTTTTCTAGCTCACTGCCATACCCTGGCTGTTTGTCTCTGGTCACTGCCAAGGTGCAATTTTTTTTTTCATAAATCCTTTTTAAATGAACAGCTCTAGAGGAATTCTTTGTTAATTGCTTGCTATCCTGCATTCCTGTGGATTTCTGTTGTATATTAAAGAGGTGACTAATTAAGGCTTGCAGCAAGAAATGTAACAGGGCTTTGAAAGTATTATATAAGATAAGCTACTCTAGAGCATGCAGTGCAAAATATGAGGAATTCCATCAAAAAGCCCATATTATCTCCTAGTGCAGGGGTGGGCAATGTGGGTCCTGAAGAGCCGCAGTATGTGCTGGTTTTTGTTCCAACCCAGTTCCTTAACGAGAACTCAATTATTGCTGATGAAGCACATATTGCTTAAGTGACATTTTGATGCTTCATTTTAGTGGTCTCGCTTGTTAAGGTTCTCCAACCTTAATTGTTTATTTCAGTCGTAAACTGCTGCATTCAGTGTTTTAATTGCTCCTTATTAGCAATAAGATGTAAAAGACAAAGCAGCCAGCAGTTCTTCAGCTAGCTTTTAACCAATTACATCTGTGTGTGTTCATCATGCACTGTTTGATTTAATAAAACACTTAATAGAAAAATGTGACAGACTGAAAATGATCTGTTTTAGGCTTCAAATCATTTGGATGACATCCTTGGAAAGGAAAAAATCTACGATATAAGAGCCTTACATTGCACAGACTAACAAGCCATAACATTAAATAAAGTCTGAGATTGGCAATGATTGGTTTCTAATTAAGCAATTGGGTTGGAATGAAAACCTGTAGCCACTGCGGCTCACCAGGACTGACATTGTCTACCCCCGTCCTAATGTGTCTTATGCTAGTATTTTCTTCTTCTTCTTCTTCTTCTTCTTCTTCTTCTTCTTCACACTTGAGCCTCACAGTTTAAGAAAGTGCATCTTAACAACAGGTTCAAAGAGTTGAGATCAGTGACCAGTCTGAGGTATACAAAAAATAAGTGTGTACACCCTCCATTGTCAATTTGTTTGATTTAACAAATGTAATTTACTGGAAATGTGAATATTTACTTTGTGAATAGTAATTTAGCTTAATATACTTTTCTGGGAGGATTCTAATCAACATATCCAAACACAAAGGTTTAAAAAACATCCATTGTGAAGGAAACCAGGAAAGTTGATAGAAGTTTACTCACCTTGTAGACTTCCATTAGCAGTAGCTTGTGGGTGGGGACGCATCTCATAGGCTCCTGGATACTGAAACCTTCTTATAAAAAGCAGTTAAATGTTTGGGTGTCACTGAACACTTGCAGATTTGGTGCTCTTTGAAGAAAGAAAAAAAACTCAGGGACTTTAGCCTCAATGCAATTTAGTCTCTTCATAATAACTGAAATCATCCTTTTTTCCCTTGCATTTTTCTTGCTCTAAGGTAAGCTAAATAATATTCTAATTTTTGGTAAGTTTTTAATAAAATAGTCAGAACATTTTGTGCTAGTGATATTGCAATTCTATAAGTATTTAACGCTGATCTTGACACATCAACCACCATGACACCGGAATAAAGAATGACCAGTGAATTTTACAGACTGTTCATTACATCTTTCAGCTTTACCAACATCCTTCACTTTGCTTCTGCCTTCAAGTAGTTCAGGCCAGTAACTAGAATACAGCAAAAATGGCATTGTGTTAAAGTACAGTCATATGAAAAAGTTTGGGAACCCCTCTCAGCATGCATAGTAATTTACTCTACTTTCAACAAAAAGATAACAGTGATATGTCTTTCATTTCCTAGGAACATCCGAGTACTGGGGCGTTTTCCGAACAAAGATTTTTAGTGAAGCAGTATTTAGTTGTATGAAATTAAATCAAATGTGAAAAACTGGCTGTGCAAAAATTTGGGTACCTTTGTAATTTTGCTGATTTGAATGCATGTAACTGCTCAATACTGATTACTTGCAACACCAAATTGGTTGGATTAGCTCGTTAAGCCTTCAACTTCATAGACAGGTGTGTCCAATCATGAGAAAAGGTATTTAAGGTGGTCAATTGCAAGTTGTGCTTCCCTCTGACTCTCCTACGAAGAGTGACAGCATGGGATCCTCAAAGCAACTCTCAAAAGATCTAAAAACAAAGATTAATAAATATTATAAACGAATATAAATAAGTAAATAAATAAAACCAGAATCCTAGGAATAAATAGAGACAGTGGCAGAAATATATGTGCAGGTAGCAGTGGAGGTGACACAAGGTTACTGATTGTTCAGTCTCCAGGTTTAGGGGAAGGCTACAAAAAGCTATCTCAGAGGTTTAAACTGTCAGTTTCAACTGTAAGGAATGTAATCAGGAAATGGAAGGTCACAGGCACAGTTGCTGTTAAACCCAGGTCTGGCAGGCCAAGAAAAATACAGGAGTGGCATATGCACAGGATTGTGAGAATGGTTACAGACAACCCACAGATCACCTCCAAAGACCTGCAAGAATATCTTGCTGCAGATGGTGCATCTGTACATCATTCTACAATTCAGCGCTGTTTACACAAAAAACATCTGCATGGCAGGGTGATGAGAAAGAAGCCCTTTCTGCACTCATGCCACAAACAGAGTCGCTTGTTGTATGCAAATGCTCATTTAGACAAGCCAGATTCATTTTGGAACAAAGTGCTTTGGACTAATAAGACAAAAATTGAGTTATTTGGTCATAACAAAAAGCACTTTGCGTGGCGGAAGAAGGACATTGCATTCCAAGAAAAACACCTGCTATCTACTTTCAAATTTGGTGGAGGTTCCATAATGCTGTGGGGCTGTGTGGCTAGTTCAGGCACTGGGGCCCTTGTTAAAGTCAAGTCCATTCATTAGCATATTATTATATTGGTCTTACATCTGAAATTACACTATTTGGTTTGGTGGGATAACATTTACTGTAAATATTATGCAATAAAAACCAGATAGCATGAAGATAACACTATAATTAAACCAGATGTCTAAAAGGATGTCTGACTGGTGGCTGTGCAGATATGAAGCATGTAAAATAAATGTGATATGTAAAACATCTATATGGAAAAAATTAATGTATTAAAAAAAAGAACTTGAACATATTTTTATTCTTTACAAAAACAAAAAGAAGTATGTTTAACATTCATATATTATATATTTAATTTCACTGGTTCTGAGCTTAACTCGGCATTCCATCCATGGCTGATTCCTACTTTGTACTCTGTAATGCCAAGATTGTACAGGCCCAGATGGCTACCAATAATCGTGAATAAAATGGAGACAATCACCGGCTAGCTTTTTTTTTTTTTACTTTGTCTTAAAATGATTCCTGGTTATGGATCATACATATCCATAACTAAAGAACAGATAACTAAAGGAGTAAGAATGTGTTGATGAGCAATACAATATCATATATCTAGGTACACCTACCAGTCACTCTACTTGCCATCTAGGATTTGCAGTATCTCACCTCAGTACTAGTTTTTCTCTGTGTAAAACTCACTTTTAGACTGAATCATCTCTGGCAGGTGCAGTTATGTTAAAAGAGTCAAATATTGACTCTTAAACAAAATAAGCAGCACACCCTTCCTCGGTTGGTTGAAATAATCTTGTCTCAATTGACATAATACACATTATAAAGACACACGCAACTAGCCTTGTCCACTAAATGTGCAACGTTTCATGATTACAGACTTAATTTCCATTGAATGGTATGTTTTATATTCTTAAGTGTCACAATTTAGTCAAAAACATAATCATTAGGTTTTATTTTTAGTTTTTTTCCACTATGTTTCCCCATTCTTCTTTCTTGTGATGACATCATTACTCCACCATTTTGGACCTGCTTGTTATGGTGCCGATCCATTGACTCGAGGTGCATGTCTGGAGTTAATATGAAGTCAAGTGGCATGGCTGCACAGTTTCGCTGACCACTTTATTTAAGGGAAAGCAATTCTTATTAAATATCTGCACTTTGTTTAAAAGGAAACAGTTTTTATTTTGTTTGAGAAAACTTTTTTTTTTTGGCAAATTCTTTTTTAAAGCTGTTTTTTGACTTTGTTTTGTATATTGCTTTGAACTACTGGGCAACTTTAACTTAGCTCCTTTATGTGGAAACCTGAATTATGAACAGCTTTAACAGTATTAACAGTGTAGATATTCTTTTGGTTTGTTACCAGCACCATTTGCTTTTGCGCCTGGTGAGAATGAGTCCTGCAAATGCCAGCTGTCATCTTACTCTGCCATATGCCAAATCTAATGGACTCCTTCGACACCTTTTTTGTGCATAAATAAAATCAGCAGGGGTTCCGAGGCCTCGAGACCACCCAGCCCCTTTAGGCATTCTACCTAACATAAATGATTTCAATCAGTCCCCATGGTATTTAGACTTCACATGGAAGAACTTGATGATAATGGTCATGTGGAACTCTGGCCTTCAATCCATTGTGGTGGACGGCTGAGACCCATGCCCGGCTGGGATGCCCCTTTGACACTGGATCCAGGGGAGCAGCCATGGAATGCGCACTATGTCCCCCGGAACACTTGGTGGCAGCCCCCCTGGGTTGCATCGGGGCCACAATTGTGTTACACTGGAGCTCATCCCCCTCGGGCTCCTTGGCCATCGCAGCCATGCAGCCACACCCAGAAGTGCAGCCTAATTTAGGTTGATTATCACCTGGAGCACTTCCAAGTGGGCTATAAGAGAAGCCGACACCCACCACTCAAGGAGCCAGAGTCGGGAGGAGGGAGACAAAGCTGCTAAGAGGAGTGGAGGAAAGAAGAGTGTTTTGTTTTGGTGTTTCTGTTTGTGCTTTTGAGACTGTGTTGTGTCTGTGGGTACAGGGAAGACGTAGCCCACAGATGAAGAAAATAAAACATTTATTAGTTTTTATTAGTGTGCCTCCCGTGTCTGTCTGAGCCGGGTCCGGCGCCCATATAGCGCTTTGTCACACGGTGCTTTGATCAGGTGGTGGGGCGCAGATTGCCACCAAAGAAAACTGGAAAAAGAACAGCAGAGAAAGTACGGGTTAGTACAGATTTCTGAGCCACCAAGAATGATAATGATAATTAAATGCATATACAGAATATCAGGGTTAAACTAAAATGTAGCTATGAGAAAACCATGTTAAAATAATGAGTTTTTAGCAATTTTTTAAAGTGCCCCACTGTATTAGCCTACCAAATTTCTACTGGTAAGCTGTTCCAGATTGTAAGTGCATAACAGCAGAAGGCCGCCTCACCACTTCTTTTAAGTTTAGCTCTTGGAATTATAAGCAGACACTCATTTGAAGATCTAAGGTTATGATTTGGAATGCAAGGTGTAAGGCATGCCAAAATATAATATGGTGTAAGATTATTTAAGGCTTTGTAAAGCAGTATTTTAAAGTCAATTCTAAATAGCACAGGTAACCAATGTAGTGACATCAAAACAGGACAGATGTGCTTGGATTTTCTTTTCCTACTTAAGATTCTGGCAGCTGCATACTAGTTCCAATCAATTGATGTCTCTTTTGGGTAGTCCTGAGAGGAGTGCATTACAGTAATCTAGCTGACTGAAAACAAAAGTGTGAACTAATTTCTCAGCATCTTGCAAAGTTATAAGAGGTCTAACTTTTGCTATAAATGCTGTCCTAGTAATTTCATTGATATGTGATTTAAAATTTAGGTCAGAGTCAATAATTACCGATCTAAAATTTAGGTCAGAGTCCCTCTGTCTTGACTTTTAATCCTAATGCATCAAGTTTACTTCTAATACCCTCATTATATCAGTTTTTGCCAATTACTAAAATTTCTGTTTTCTCCTTATTTAGTTTGAAAAAATTACTACTCATCCACTCAGAAACACAAGTAAGACATTGTGTCAATGAATCAAGAGAGTTGGGGTCATCAGGTGCTACTGATAAATACAGTTGTGTGTCATCAGCATAGCTGTGGTAGCTCACGTTATGCCCCGTGATAATCTGACCTAACGGAAGCATGTAGATCGAAAAGAGCAGCGGACCCAGGATAGAGCCTTGTGGAACACCATATAGAATATCATGTATCTTTGAAGTATAATTACCACAACTAACAAAGAATTTTGTACCTGCCAGGTAAGACTCAAACACCAGCACTGTTCTGGCACTGCTCCTAGTGGATTTGTTCTTGGCCCTCTCTTTCTCTGTATCATTATGCTCCCTCTTGACCATAATATTTAAAGATTTGGAATTAACATTAAACAGGCGATACTCAAGATTTACTTCACTTTTAAAAAGTGGGTATTTATGGAAGAAGTAATACCAATAATTAAAGCTGTCATTAATGTGTTACCAGCCAGGCTTGTTGTCAAAATCTTCAGATAGCACAAATGTGAAACATTACGTTCTACATATCATAATTGTGTGACTTTTTTTAAAAATACAATTCAATACAAAATATCAAGCAGTTTATGAAGGCAGAGTGAAGTATCTCCAGGCTCAAGAGCTTGGAAAAATACATTTTCAATACATTACAATTAAACTCATTGTTTTCTCAATAATGAAAATATACTGTACAGCAGCTCTTTCTGTGAAAGATGCTCATCCTAATAGATTCAGGTTTGTCTTTGTTAATGCCTTTCATTTTGTATTCTTTCAGTGACTTCACAAGGATATTTAACAGAAGATGGATAACATCACAAAGTGTTCAGATAAAACAGACATTAATAAAATAATGAGTAAAGTTTTAAAAGGAACACAGACTTTTTTAGAAGTAATTGGAGAGGTAGTCCCTTTTTGTTCAGTAGCAGCAAAAATAATAAAGGAAATTCAAAATAATTCTGAACGACAAGATATAGGAGACTTTACAAATCAGGTTTTACAAATTGGTGAAAAGTTGGATGACATTATAAACAATTGTTCACAAATCAACAATGAGATTGAGAAACTTGGAATGGATGTGAAATTTTCTAAGATCGAGGAAGCCATTAAAACACAATATAAATATTATACAGAAATTTTAAATGAAGTACCAGAGTTGAGAGTTAAAAAAACTGAAGACTTTTGTGACCACTACCTTAGAACTAAAGGAGAAAGCAGTCTCAATGAGCTCTATGATGGTGTGATGGGAAATGAAGAAATAGACATCCTGGAAATAGTAAAAAATTACCAGAGTAGAGATCGTCGTGTCATGGAAGAGTTCTGTGCTCATCTCGGCTACCTTTTCCTCATTGGAATAAGTGCATTGAGGGCATATGCTTCACTGAAAGGTTTAGATGTATCAAAGAGAGAGAAGGAGTGGACAGAGAAGATGGCAGCCATAAAAAGTCAAATGACATCTGCCATAGAATATTGCATAAAAAATTTTGAAGACCAGGCAAAAACTGACTTACAGAAGTTTACTAAAAACAGCTATCATGAATTATTGGTGGACAGAATTTTTTGTTTCTTAGAGAAAAAATACTACTGGGTGCAATGGTCAGTAAAAGCATACAGGCAGCCTAAAACATGGTTTCCAGCCTTCACACGAGATACCAATGAGTATACCATTGGGGAGAGGCACTTTACACTATCTGAAGCTGATAATCTCAAGATTGTTGTGTCTTATTGTGCAGAACGACAGAAAATTGATCAGGAGCAAATTCAGCAAACATTTACAGACATAGTACAGAAAGGTAAAATAAAAGATGTGGCAGAAGCTATTTATGAGAAAATACCAAACAGTTTTGTTCATGTGATTAAATCAAGCAACAACATTACAGAAAAAAATAACTTTTCCGATCTTTGCTATTATTGTATACAAAACAAAAACTGCCACCTATTTGTGCATTGTTAGTGTGGTTCTTTGCATATACTGTATGAAGATTTGCCTATCAAAGAAAGAAGTCTAATTTCTTGATGAATCAAGATAAAACAGAGCATTAAGATGTTTATGAGTAAAATGTGTAAAATTTCTACTACTGATCATACCTGTAATATTGTTATCAGATATTAAAAATGACAATAGAAGCACAAAATAATACTTTAGAGCCCGCTGTTGATAATAAAATGTGCTCTTATTGTGTGTGCACCTCTAGCAGAGAGAGAAAACTATATGAACAGTTTTAAACACATTGAAAGTATGTTTTTCTTTCACCTGATTATGGTGAATGTTCGCATAACTATGATTTAAGTTAATTACCAGTAAGTAGGTGGGGAGTTGTTATTATTTCTCTTTATAATATAAGAGCATTTGTATGACTTGTAGAAAAGGTAGCATGACATTACAAAACAGTCAAGTGGCAAAATATTAAAAAAAAGAGATGTTAGCTGTAATAAATATAGAAAGAGGTTTGCTTTTCAGAAACATGCATTTTAGTTATTGATAGTCAAAATCTCATTGCTATTACCACTTTTGTTTTTATACAATTTTGCTTAGCAAACCACTTGAATTTTGAATAATTTTCCTGATGAGTGAAAAATACTAAGCTGCATGAAGCAGGCCACCCATCCACAGTCTCCATCTCCTCCTGTGAAATTGCCAGGCATGGAAGTGAAAGATACAATCTCTCCAGTGTGTCCTCAGACTTCTGCAGGTGTTCTCCTGGGGGGGACTTTAACTAAACACACAAAACATATGAATTTGCTCCTATTTACATATTAAGCTGACATTTCTTTTTAATCATTACAAAAAAAAATCCAAGAAAACATTTTGTGAAGCCTTTAAATATAATTAACTTGAATAACTACTTCAGAATAAATGCCCAAAGCACAATGGAAAATACTTCTAAACAATTCATCTAGTTTGTCACTTTCTCGTTCATCTAATATAAAAAATAATAAGCTTTTAATGTGGTTTAAGCCACTTTAAAAGCATGTGGAGAAAGTTGTTGGATGAATACATTTTTAGAAGAGAAATTGAGCTACTGAATAATGATGGCATTTGGCAACAATTTAGCACTAATTTGAAAAGTGATCATAAATGTGAATAAAATGTGCAAAGATCCCATGCAAATGTAAAATCCAGTTGTGTATTCCCAAGTTAATGGCACAATTTTAACTTGAAACTGATTGATATGAATATTATACACAAAAGTAGAAAGAGCTGAGAGTCAGAGAATGATAAAACACATAAAAAATTGTAAGCTCCATCTACTGGATGAAGATGGGATCTTAGTATGCACTTTACTGTATACACACTTGGAGAGAAAAGATTTTCAACACATGCTGTCACTGGCTTTGTACAATGACAGCATGTCATTTTATTTGCGGTCAGAGATAAAAGGCTGATGATTTTATTGTTTTATATTGGGATTTTTGTGGGATGAATACTTTATGGAAGGCTTTCATGTAAAGCAATGGGGTAAATCATTTAAATTTGTATTAATGCAATTAATAAGAGATAAGACACAGCAAAACAAGTAACAATATTTATTAAGTAGTGTACTCTGATTCAATGTAAGTATTAATATAAACCCCAGACCTCTCTATATTAGCAAAGGAGCAAGCTACTTCTATCCTGTGCTCCCTTTGCACAAACTCTTGCTCGGGTATACATATCATTTATTCTTTCATCCATCAATTTTCTTGTCCCACTTAATCTACTTCATTAGTAGGTGATAGTGAAATCCAGGAAACCAAACGACACAGAACGTTGGAGAAAAGCAGAAGATGGGATCTTAGTAAGCAGTTTACACAAACATGGAGAGAAAAAAATGTCTATACATGCTGATATATATATATATATATATATTTATTGCTTTTTAATTCATTATCATCGGGAAAGTAGTATAATGCAATCGGATCCTGGACTACCAGACTGAGAAGCTCAAATTTATTTATTTATTTGTTCATCCTCCCTTCCTTGACTCAGAACTGCCAGACACACCCTTCTGTTCCCCTATGGATAGCTAACACACACAAATTCATGCAAAAATTCACAAGTAAATTTAAGTAAATAAAATAAATGTAACTAAGTACCCTTTACTGATTATATTATCTCTGGGAATTACATCATAATCATTGCAAACTATTTTTAGTAAATACTGTATATATGATATTTTTATACTGTATATAATGAGTTAG
This sequence comes from Erpetoichthys calabaricus, assembly GCF_900747795.2. Lineage (NCBI taxonomy): Eukaryota > Metazoa > Chordata > Cladistia > Polypteriformes > Polypteridae > Erpetoichthys > Erpetoichthys calabaricus. Next base: position 94,243,275 of record NC_041395.2, read on the forward strand.
GCTACTTTATTATACATAATGTTAGTTACACATTATAAATATCAAACATGCTGCTCTTTTAATAACCATATTATTGTAATCTCTGTGTAATTGTTTGTAATGCTTATATCTATTTCTATGTCTGTTTTTACATGTAATTGAATGTAAAGTTAGAGATGTCAAAAAATTTTCTTGTACAGCAGGACAATGGGGATTAATACAGTGTACCAAATACCAAATACCAAAAAATTATGAAAATAAAAGCTCTCTCTCTCTGTCTTTGTCTGTCTCTCAACTGTTTCCCTTCACTAAACGATTGCACTGTTCTAGGTCCAGATCTTAGCTTTCAGACTCTCTCTACTGCTGTCCTGTAATGCCTCTGCATTTTGCCTCATCTATTCCCTGAGCAATTTTACCACCAGCCCTGCTTCACAGGACTCACCTGAGGTCATTGACTACTACCTGACACATTTGTTGGCAGCTTTATAAGCCAGTAGCTCTGCCAGTGTCCGCACACCCAGGCCAATGGACCGTCTCAGATGGAGATACAGTGGTGTAACTGCAGACATAGCAGCCTCCTAGCAGTCTTCCTCCCCATGCTAATATTGCAAACACCGTTCCAGATCCAATATCTCACCCTCGAGATTCTCCAGTAACTCTTCAAAAGAGCCATGTACTGTATATCAATAAGATGCTGCAGATGTTCTATCAGACGGTTGTGGCGAGCGCCCTCTTCTACACGGTGGTGTGCTGGGGAGGCAGCATAAAGAAGAGGGACGCCTCACGCCTGGACAAACTGGTGAAGAAGGCAGGCTCTATTGTAGGCACGGAGCTGGACAATTTGACATCTGTGGCAGAGCAACGGGCGCTGAGCAGGCGTCTGTCAATCATGGAGAATCCACTGCATCCACTGAACAGTGTCATCTCCAGACAGAGGAGCAGCTTCAGCAACAGACTGCTGTCACTGTCCTGCTCCACTGACAGACTGAGAAGATTGTTCCTCCCCCACACTATGCGACTCTTCAATTCCACCCAGGGGAGTAAACGTTAACATTATACAAAGTTACTGTCTGTTTTTACCTGCATTATTATCAATCTTTAATTTAATATTGTTTTTTGTATCAGTAAGGTGCTGCTGGAGTATGTGAATTTCCCCTTGAGATTAATAAAGTATCTATCTATCTATATCTGTTTTAGGTCTTTGCAGACATTTGTCGCTTTGCTAAGTCAGACTGTTGATCTTCTCATTCCACTTCTGACACCACTGGAGCACTGGACTCACTGGAGCACTGGATTCTTTTGCTTTTTACATGGCTCTTTGAGATGGCTTGCTATCATTAAAAGGACTGCTTGCTATTGCCTCAGTAGATGGAGTTGTCTTTGCAACACTGTAGGCTTGCAGTTTTTATACAAAGATTTTCCACTGGCTTTGATGCTGCTCATCCATATTACTAAACGAGAATGGTAAACCGGATATGGACGCAGGGACCTGCCCGTGGACGCAAAAGACATAGTGCGCAGGCGCCACACAAAGCCCCCCTCCAACTAACAGAAATCGCAGGAGACATGGTGCGCAGGTGCCACAGAAATAAGAAATGAGGCAACGCGCCCATAGCACACAAAAAAAAAAAAGGAGTCAGACGTATCCGCCTCACAAAGCCCATAACACACAAAAAAGAGGAGTCAGACCCAATCCCCTGAGTGAAATGGGACAGACTACGGAGTCCACAAAGGGTCACCCATCAAGCCCGAGATTACCTCTCAAAAACGAAACAGCAACCACAAGCAAACACCCGACATCATACAGAAACCCCACAAATACGGACAAAACAACATATTTGAATTACATTATCCCCGCCCCACAGTGAAACAGGACATACTACGGAGTCCACAAAGGTTCACAAATCAAGCCCGAGATGGTACGGAAAAAGAGGAGTCACCCCCCTGCACCAGAGTAAAATGCGCCCATAGCACACAAAAAAAAAAGGAGTCAGACGCAGGCGCCACACAAAGTCCATAGCACACAAAAAAGAGGAGTCAGACCCACTCCCTAGAGTGAAACGGGACAAACTGTTTTTATGGAGCCGGGCCCGTTTTTGTATCCCGGTCAGTCGAGCTCTCTGTTTTTGGAGCCGTGCCTGCTTGTTTTCCGACATTTCAGACGCATGTTGTAGATGTCTGCGTTCATTGATTTTTTTTCCCGTCGGTCCCGTTTTTGTATGTCTGTCACTCGAGCTCTTTCCTTTTGAACCCGTGCCTGCTTCGCTTCCGCAGTTTGAGATGCGTGCTGCATGCATTTATGTTCATTGTATCTGTCCATTTGGACTCGTTTCTGCACCTGTGTTAGTCGAGTTTTTCGTTTTTTGGAGCCGAGACAGTTTTTCTTCCGCGGTTTTAGAAGCGCGTTGTAGGCGCCTATGTTTATTGTTTTTTTTTCATGCGGGCTTGTCTTTGTGGTCCCGTTACGCGAGCCGTATCGTTTTGCACCTGTGATCGTGAATTCATGACTTGTCTGTTCTTTATCGTTAGTAATATGGGTAAGTAATAAGGATGATCGCACTTACTGTTAATAGGGAGCGTTTTCTGTGGTTGTACGGTTAATAGTGCATCACTGTAATGAGATTCACCTATGCTATATAGTTTGTACGTGTTCAGATGACGTATGTTTAATATGGAGCGTTCGTTTCTTCTTATTACTACCCATCAGGTGTTGCACCTGTGTTATCTGTGGTTGTCATGTTAATATTGCATCACTGTAATGTGATTCCAATATGTAGTGTAGTCCGGTTTCTTGTTGTTTATGTGTGACGTCGGGTGTCTGCGTGCGGTTTTTTAGTAGTGCGTGGATTATGCTGTGTAGTGTGAACGTTGATTTCAGATGCGCGTTGTAGGTGAATGCTCCTATCGTAGTATCTGCCGCTTTCCGTAACACAATTTGCTTTCCGTAATATCTCGGGGTTGATGTGTGGACTCCGTAGTCTGTCCCGTTTTACTCTGGTGCGGGGGGGTGACTCCTCTTTTTCCGTACCATCTCGGGCTTGATTTGTGAACCTTTGTGGACTCCGTAGTATGTCCCGTTTCACTGTGGGGCGGGGATAATGTGATTCAAATATGTTGTTTTGTCCGTATTTGTGGGGTTTCTGTATGATGTCGGGTGTTTGCTTGCAGTTGCTGTTTCGTTTTTGAGCAGTAATCTCGGGCTTGATGGGTGACCCTTTGTGGACTCCGTAGTCTGTCCCGTTTCACTCAGGGGCGTGGGTCTGACTCCTCTTTTTTGTGTGCTATGGGCGCGTTGCCTCATTTCTTATTTATGTTAGTGTGTGTACTCCGTAGTTTGTCCCGTTTCACTCTGGGGTGTGGGTCGGACTCCTCTCTTTTGTGTGCTATGGGCTTTGTGTGGCGCCTTTGTCTGACACCTCATTTTTGTGTGCTATGGGCGCGTTGCCTCATTTCTTATTTCTGTTAGTGGAGGGGGGCTTTGTGTCTCATTTCTTATTTATGTTAGTGTGTGTACTCCGTAGTCTGTCCCGTTTCACTCTGGGGCGTGGGTCTGACTCCTCTTTTTTGTGTGCTATGGGCTTTGTGTGGCGCCTGCGTCTGACTCCTTTTTTTTTTTGTGTGCTATGGGCGCGTTGCCTCATTTCTTATTTCTGTGGCACCTGCGCACTATGTCTCCTGCGATTTCTGTTAGTTGGAGGGGGGCTTTGTGTGGCTTTTGCGTCCACGGGCAGGTTCCTGCGTCCATATCCGGTTTACCATTCTCGTTTAGTAATATGGATATGGATGATGTCAGGGATTAACATTTCATCATCCTGCAGCATTTTAATAGTATGTTGAAAAAAAATCTCTGGGTTTCTTTATGCAATAAGGTGGAATCAGACTTCACTAAGCCCCCTTCTGTTCCATGATATTTGTTTTCCAGACATGGCAGTGCAGTGCTTTCCCTAGAAATTTGTTATTAGTGCATAGTAGTGATGGCAAACTCAAGAGTGATTTGAAATGCACTAAAACAATGACAATACTTCAGTTTTGAAACACTACTGCAAAGCCCAAATCAAAAGGAAGAAGTCACATGATTGCTGAATGGGGCTTCATTATGTCACCCCCATTTTAAAACATTCCAGTCATCCTTTCAACTTTGAAAAAATTAAATAATGCTAGATGACCTTCAATCAGAATATTTTAGCCACAAAATAACACTTAGATAGTTTAAAAGTCACGACATTTAAAAAATATACAATTATATCTTGCTTTCTTTTGCTGTTAATTGGCTGCTACCTCATGTGATTTGCAACAACATAAAAGCCTGTGTAACCCTCAGATTTTTCATAACTCCATTTACTGAGTATCTTGTAAAAGCTGTTATTACTGTAGTCTGTTTATACAGTAAGTGTACCAACTAGATTCTGTTTTTGACTGTGAGCCTGCTGATCTACAATACATTCTCAGTTACTGTCCAAATCTATGCATAAAGTACTAATCGTGATTTTGGAATAGCACTTTGAATGGGTTAAATTGAATATCTTTATTGTCATTGCACGAGTACAACGAAACTGGATGCCATCCTATCAGTGCAGAACAGCAAGAAATTATAACACTACAAAAACATATAAATATGAAGATTTATCAAAGAGATTCTAAAAGTGGAAAAGCAAAACAAACATCATATTACACAATGAGACATTTTTCAAATTCATCATTTAGTGCAGTCGCGGTCTTTGGGTAAAAGATGTTTTTAGTCTGTTTGTTCATGCTTTTATTTTCTTGATAATGAAATAAAATAATAATGTAATAAATTATTATTACAAAAAAAATGAATAACATGAAAGAAACTCTGAAAAGACAAAGATCATTTATATAGAAGCACTGTGGACATACAAAAATACTGTATGTAGAAACAACTTCATTCAAAGCATGCTGGTTCTTGTGATAGTGCTAGGCCAACAAAATCTCATACTGGAGCAGTCCACAGCTCACATTTTATAAAAACATTCACAATTAATGATAGTCCTTAATTATATTAATGAGTTTGAATAGCACAATTATCAAAAAACCTTTTTTTATGTACTGTATAATGTTACGCATGAACATTTGCTGGTAGAAACTAGTAATGTTGGGTTATACGATACAGTGTAATATGCACCTGCACATACTTAGGACAAACATCTGTTGGGCATGCATATACATCATTATCAAAATGCTGTAAGGATGAAGGATCCAAAATCATTAGTGTTTAGCCACATTGACTCATCTGGATATAACTACAGTGTATATAAATTGGAACACAGCTCAAGTTAGAGGTGGGGAAATCTGGTTTATACTTCTTGTCATTGTAAGTGGTGGTCCTCCTAGGTGAATGCTGCCGTAGGCGAATCACATACACAAACGTGTTCAGCACCACAATCAGCTGGGAACCAATCAGCTAATGCCGTTACCACTCTTTTATTTTAGATCCCGATCTCCAAATCACTTGCACCAAAATCGGAGTTCGACAACTCAGAGTCAAATTCAAAATAATAAAATATAAACAAAAATGTCATCCACTGAGTAGTTTGCTTTGCACATCTGTCCTGTCATACATGTGCTTTATCAATTTTTTGAAATAAAGCAAAAGTCACTTAAAATCAGTAGAGAAAAAAAAAGACCTGCATACTAATAATATGAAATTAGGTGAGTTTCTGCTAAAAAAAATATGTATATTCAATGTATATTAGTAATTAGGCTACATTGTTGAACTCTTGTGTCACTGTAACAATGTTATTTTGAGAAATTCAGAAACTGTGTTAGCAGTGAGGGCCAGCAGAGGGCTCTGCTAAACCACGGAAGTCTATTGTAAAAGCTAAAGGATCTTTGTCATGTTCTCCTGAGAATGTCATACTGTAAAAGCCTGTTTTTATTAAAAACACTGGAGGCAGAACCTACTGTAGAAAGATTTATAACATAACATTTAGCTATTAATTGGTATCTGATTTTGCAGAGTGTCTTTCAGACCTTGGATAAACAGACCATAATATTAATGAAATAAAACAATATTTTAATTTTGTTTTCTCTTGATAGATCTTTAGCTTTACAGAGAAAAACAATTATAAAAGGCTTCAAACGGCATATGCCTGCAGAACACTTTCAAGAATGTGACCTGGGAAGGTCACCAGAAGTCTCTGCAGAGGACTGTAAATGTTAATGCATCACAAGTAAAGCGTCAGGTCTAGATATGGAAGGAAACTTGCCCATAATGTTGTTTTGGGTAAAGGGAGAAGGTTTTCTAAAGGTCATACAGAATCAGGACTATGTCAACCATATTATTTAGCTACCTCTAAAGGGCTATCATTAAACATCTAGTATGTCTGCTTTTAATAAATATGATCGGCATACTTCATTTATCAATTCCCTGATAATGATCACAAACCTTGAAATGTTTTACATTAAAAAAAACAAATAAATATCTATCCAATTAAAATAATTTTCTCTACCTGTTTATGAGGGTGAAGGAAAACCAGAGATGCTGGAAGAACTCAGTTGCACACACAATGATTATGTAATTTTGCCATGCAGAACTGTCTAGGGTTTGAGCCTTAGTCATTGAAGCAGCAATAAAGAAAAGCTTGCAGTTGTAACAAGGTGTTGCCATGCCTTTAGTTTAAATATTTTTTCGTATATATTGTTTAATTGTATAAGTAATTACAGTACATGTATACAATATTAACTATATTTAACAGAAGCTGCTCCATGTCTGAAAAATTTGGTACAAAGTGTGTTAAATGTTATCTCTTGTGTGGATTATGCTGCATATATTATCTGGAAAACCTACCTTCGCTGTACACTGCTGTGCATCAGTGAGCAGTGCTCAGCATACAACATTACCCGAGCTTTATGGGAGAAGTTGAGCAGCCTTGGCATTACATGAAGATCAGGCATCGAGACCATGACTTCACATGAATTAGCTATCTGAAGAAAGTTTTGACGCCATCATAAATGATGTGAATGTAAACAGAAGCCAGATAAATGAGCTGGTGTCCACATCAGGCTAGATAAAAATTTGACTGGACTGGCTCTCCCTTCTATTCTGCGGTCATGTTCGCTGACTGGACAACAAGATGGATCACCGCAGACTTCGATGGATAACTCAGAGATGAGGCACTGTTCCTTTTTACCCAGAGATGAGTGACTACATAATAAATCCCTTGTGTAGCCATTCAGCTGGATGGACTGACCTTTTTCCGCGCAGACACAGTTGCTTCAGCAAACCTGTAAGGAGGCAGTCTTGTGTATTTCTGTGAACAATGAATAGTGCAGAAATGTTAAAGTAAAGCCATGCCACTGTGCTACAATGCTGGAAAGTCTAACTGTAAAGTACCATCTTTTTTACTTGCAATGGGAGTTTACTGTTATTATTATTCTGGCTATCTACGTTAGTCCTAGAGTTAAAAAGAATTGCTGAGAGTACTTTATAAAACTGATACAAAGCTGCAAACTGCCCATTCTAATGTTCATTACCATGGATTTATTATTGCAACTGGAGATTTTAATCACATGACCCTGAAGACCATTCTCCCCAACTTTTATCAACACGTGGACTTTCCAACAAAGGGAGAGAACAAACTGAACTTTGTTTTTGCAAACTCTAGCGATGCTTACAAAGGTCATACACTGACCACATCTCATATTTTTCTGATTAAATCTCCATTATGCTACTGCTTGCATACACAACCCTATTAAATGGTCTGAACCAATTTCTAGACAGATCAAGGAGTGACCAGCAGCACTGTTCTGATCAAACAGACAATGCCATGTTTAAAGTAACTGTCACTTATGACTATCAGATTGCCTTAGACGAGTTTGCATTATCAGTCACTGGCCAAATTAACAAGTGATGTGACTATCTCAAAAAACATCGGTACATTTGCAAATTAGAAACTGAGGGTAACATCGAAGGTTTGTGTACTACTAAAAGCCTGTAATGTTGTTTTTAGATCAGGTGTCAAGGTAGCTCTATGTTGGGACATCAGAGCAGCTAATCCAGATTATGACAGGAACATTCATAACCACTTTCAGAGGCACAGGGTGCATGTGGCAGGGATTCCAAGCCTTCAATAACCACAAGACCACACCACCAGTCAGCCTCCCTTCCATATATTCGAAATAACTTCTTTTCATGGTTTGATGTCCTGAACAACATACTTGTAAGGATGTCCACCCCTCTTCAGGAGCATTTGGCACTGTGTTTGTTCACAGCTGATGTGAGAAGAACTTTGTTCAATGTAAACCTACCCAAAGCTACCTGGTTCAGTGGTGAGGGAATGTGCAAATCCACTGATGGGGACCTTTAAAGATTTTTTCAACTTTTCCCTCAGGGAGGCAGTCATCCCCGACTGCCTGAAAACCACTATGATCTTACCTGTTCCAAAGAGGTCCTGTGTCTCTTGCCTCATTGACTATCACCCTATAGCAATTAGCAAATTTCATCATGAAAACCTTTGAGAGGCAAGTTTTAGGCCACCTGAAAGCTGGACTTCCCATATCACATGACTTTCTCCAGTTTGCATATCCCGAACTGTTCCACTGAAGATGCTGTGTAATCTAATTCATCTGGCCTTAGATTAAAGTGACACTTACACTGAAATGCTCTTCACTAACTTTTCTTTAATCATTTTTTTATTTGATTTAAAAAATAGGAAAAGGATAACAAAGTAAAAAACATTTTGACATATAAATTTGAAACCCCCTCACCGGCACCTAATTTCAACTCATGCCAACCCACCCTAGAGCTGTACAAAAATGGACAGAGTAAAATTTAAATTAATAAAACACACAGGTCACTGAAGTCCCAGAGGCCCACATGGCCGGCAGAGCAAGAGAAAATTAAATTTTACAAATCAAGCTGAATCATGGGTTCATCAATGACAATCATGGAAATAGTGTCTTTCCACTTGCTGACATTTTGAGCCAGTACAAAATAGATCCATGCTGCTGACAGCTCTAACAGAACAAGGTTGTAAAAACAGGACCTCCAGACAGAGATAGCAGCAAGGTCCTGGTTCTTCCATTGGGACCAATAACAACAACATTTATTTATATAGCACATTTTCATTCAATCAATGTAGCTCAATGTGTTTTACAAAATGAAATAAAAGGAAGTTAATATAAAACATAAACAGTATGTAACAAAAAAAGGTAAGGTCAAATGGCCAGGTGGAGAAAAAAAAAACAAACAAAAAAAACAGGAGAAAAAAAAAAAAAAAATCTGCAGGGGTTCCAAGTCCAAAAGACCATTCAGCCCCCACTGGCCATTCTACCTAACCTAAATGTTCTAAATCTGTTCTCATGGTTTTCAGGCTTCACGTGATAGCCATAAGAACTTTGGCTGCTATCATAGCTACTGAATAAACAGAGAGAGAAACAGTAGAGAAATCTAAAAGGAGTAGAGTAATAGCAGAGCAAGAAATAGAGACAGATAAAATGGAGGAGAGAGTGTGAGCAATTGAGGCCCAGAGAAGAGCAAAAGTGGGACATTCCCAGATTATGTGGAGAAAAGTGCCTGGTGCACTAAGGGAACACAGGTAATGATCAAATCTATGAATAACTTTATATTGGATGAATAGACTTTCTAGAGGAATTTTTTATATTTTTAAAAAGTGTGTTTTAAATTAATGGAGTTGACAAGGATAGATCAGTGATCCATTTCTGAGTGACTGTGACAAGTGTAATTATGGAATCACGAAAGCAGGAATTTAAAGAGGAAATATCAGTCATTTTCTAACCCACTTAGTCCTGAACAGGGTTCCAGGAGTCCACTGGAGCTTATCCCAGCTAACATAGGGAGCAAGGCAGGAACAAACCCTGGACAAGAAGCAAGTCCATCGAACGGCAAACACATTCATGAGCATCCACACACACATTCCAACCACACCCTAGTGCCAATTTAGGATTGCCAATTCAACTAACCTACATGTTATTGGACTGTGGGAGTACACCAGAGGAAACCCACACAGACATGGGGAGAATATGCAGTAACTCACCATTGATCACTAGGGTTGATTTGCCTGATCTAACTAGGTGGGTGTCCCCTTCCTCTGTCAACACTCCACTTCTGTCCCTCCTGAAGCCCCCTGCACGGTGGAAGAGGATGCGACCCTTAGATGTTCAAGCAGTGACCAGAGAACCTCTAAACAAGAGAATCCAAGTAAGAGTAAATGTGTTTAGTGAAAAACAAAGACAACAAAAAAATAGTCAAATAATGGAAGGTTGGGGACAGGGGCAGAAAAATCTATATTACTAAACCACAGTTTAATTTATGCACGGCGGACGCACCAAAGCGCATGCGGCTTCCCAGAGTCAGTAGGTTGCGCCCACTTCAGACACACCAGAAGCAAACACGTCACATCTCCACAATGAAAGAGCTCAACTAATCTATACTAATTAATAAAAGGCAAAGCCCTCACTGACTGACTGACTGTCTGACTGACTGACTCATCACTAATTCTGCAACTTCCCGTGTAGGTGGAAGGCTGAAATTTGGCAGGCTAAATTCCTTACAGCTTACTTACAAAAGTTAGGCAGGTTTCATTTCGAAATTCAACGCGTAATGGTCATAACTGGAACCTCTTTTTTCACAATATACTGTAATGGACGGCAGCTCGATGGCCGTGGGAGGAGGAGTTGAGTGTGACGTCATCACGCCTCTCACGTAATCACGTGAAAAGACTGTGAACGCAGTAGGGACAAATGAAGGAGGAGCCGCAAACAGCGAAGAACAAAAAATTCATTAAACAATTGAGAAGGGAGCGAGTGAAGCATACAAGCATGTTCATAAGGGAAACAAAGCACGGTGTAAAACGTAAGTTTAAATTAAGTTTATAGAAACGCTCCCGCTGCGGATTGCAATAACGTGAAAAGACTGTGAATGCAGTAGGGACAAATGAAGGAGGAGCCGCAAACAGCGAAGAACAAAAAATTCATTAAACAATTGAGAAGGGAGCGAGTGAAGCATACAAGCATGTTCATAAGGGAAACAAAGCACGGTGTAAAACGTAAGTTTAAATTAAGTTTATAGAAACGCTCCCGCTGCGGATTGCAATAACATATTCGCGAGATAAAAGTTTAATGACAAGACACGAGGTATAAACGAACCACACGCCGTAGCGCAACGTTAGGGGCAACAGTTTCAACCATTCTATGATCTGCCTCTCGCAACAGAAAGACGGCACATGGCGGATGTTAGCCCACTTGCTGACCGCAACGTTAGGGGCTTCAACTCTGGCGCTGACGATATTCAATTCTCGAGAGGGGATGCAGTGAGTGTGTATGCCTGATGAGCCCAGAATTAAGGAGAAACACGTGTCGCATACTCTTTGCATTATTTGAAAGTAAACTATTAAAACCATTCTATGATCAGCTTCTGGGAACAGAAAAAGGGCACGTGGCGGATGTAAGGCGACTTCCTGACCATCCACAAGCGTAACCTGGCAGGTAACCATCCATACAGTCAGATTGTGATTCAGAAAACGAATGCCATGAATTTAATTACCACGATCTACATACTGTCAAATAAACGAAACACACGCCGTAGCGGGACAGCTGTGAAAAGCGAGGTTCACAAAAAAACAGATCCTTAACAAATTGTTATTGGTATATTTTCGATCCGTTTAAAAAGGTTTTATTTTCTTCTTAAAAAATTAAAAGCAGTACTTCGCCGCAACGAAGCGCGAGAATTTGGCTATATATATCTGCTTCTCACAATTAAAAGAGGGCACGTGGCGGATTTTAGACGACTTCATGACCAAACATAAGTGTTACCTGCCAGGTAGGGTTACCACTTTTAATACAAAAAAATAAGGGACGCATACTGCAGCGGGTGCCACATCCCAGTGCCAACAGTTTGCAGACTCTACTTAAAAGACCCGCCCTCCTCACTGGACAGTCAAAAAGACCAATCAAACTAACGATGACATCAAGTATTACCCAATCAAAAGTAGGAAAGGAGGCATCTTCATAAAATGCGTGTGGGATGATTTGCATGAGACGCTGCTTTAAAAAAAATGATAAAAAAAATACGGGACGATTCCGTATTTTAAAGGACGGGTGGCAACCCTACAGTGCCAGGTAACCACCCATACAATCAGATTGTGATTCAGACTAGGAATGCAATGAATGTAATTACCCCGATCTACATACAAGGCGAAAGTCTTGCAACATTCAAAGATGATAGGTTGGGATAAGTACACCATAGAACATAAAAGAGCTTATGAAGCCTTGAACCAAAAAAAGCAAGATCTCAGAGATCGTAAAAAAAAAAATAGGAGGTAATGTCGTTTTACTCGCTGTAGATTTTAGTCAAACATTACCAGTTATTTCACGAGGGAGACCAGCAGATGAACTCAACGCGTGTTTAAAATTCATGCTTCTCCCACGCTCGGTTATATGTTGCGTGTTCTCGGGTAGGTGTACCAAAAAATGTATACATTTAAGCATGTAATGGGCAAACAAAAAATGATATATACCCGAAGGCACTGCAGTAGTACTTAATGTAACTTTACTTCTTAAATGTTAATGTTTTACTGTTTAATAATTTATACGCTTCTTATATGTTGTTCAAATTCTTTTATCAAAATACCAGTGACAACGCAATGCACGATAACGTGGAGTGAATACACCATACGCATCCGCCCACGGCCGCCCTGGCGTGCGCAGATAGGAGTTGATTCTACAATAAAATAAAATAAAGATAAAAACCCAGGATTGTTTCCTGCCTTGTGCCCTGTGTTGGCTGGGATTGGCTCCAGCAGACCCCCGTGACCCTGTGTTCGGATTCAGCGGGTTGGAAAATGGATGGATGGATGGATAAAAAGAGTAATACACTCATCACCCATAAAGCGGATAGTAGACGTGACGTTCTATATGTGTACCAGATTTCAAGTCAATAGGTGAAACGGTTTGCGAGCTACAGGTGATTTAAAATCCTGGACAGACAAACCAATAGCCACGGTAGCAAATTACAGAAGAAGATTTTACTGTTTAATAATTTATATTTATATGAAATTTGCTTCTTATATATTACTTCATATTCTCATATGATAATGATGTTAATGTTGTTTATATTGATTTCTATGTTATTGAAACTGCATGTATGTGTGTGTATATGTATGTATATATATATATATTTATATATATATATATATATGTGTGTATATACATATACATGTGTATATATATATATATATATATATATATATATATATATATATATATATATATATATATATATATATAATATATGTGTGTGTGTGTGTGTGTATATATATATACATGATTGTCAATGTAATTGTGTTGTCATTGTTATAAGTGTTGCTGTCATATATATATATACATATACACATACACATATATTATATATATATATATATATATATATATATATTTATATATATATATATATATATGACAGCAACACTCATAACAATTACATTGACAATCATGTTACGTTATTTTTAAAATGTTTCCTTTACTTTTTCATAACCTCTTTAACACACTACTTCTCCTCTGCGAAGCGCGGGTATTTTGCTATATATATATATATCTGTATGTGTATATATATATATATATATGTGTGTATATATATATATATATATATATATATATATATATATATATATATATATATATATATATATATATATATATATACTAGCAAAATACCCGCGCTTCGCAGCGGAGAAGTAGTGTGTTAAAGAGGTTATGTAAACATATATATACATAAACATAGTGTATATACATAAATATATACATATACACATCCACACATATATACATATATCAACATATATGTACACATACATATATATATATATATATATATATATATATATATATATATATATATATATATATATACACACACATGCAGACACATATACATATATATACATATACATATTTGTATATCTACATATATATACACATATATACATATATATACATATACATATTTGTATATCTACATATATATAAACATATATACATATATATACATATTTGTATATCTACATACATACACATATATCTATCTATCTGTATATATCTATCTGTATATATAGATATATCTGTATGTGTATATATATATATATATATGTGTGTATCTATAATAATAAAAGGCAAAGCCCTCACTGACTGACTGACTGACTCACTGACTGACTGACTCACTCATCACTAATTCTCCAACTTCCTGTGTAGGTGGAAGGCTGAAATTTGGCAGGCTCATTCCTTACAGCTTACTTACAAAAGTTAGGCAGGTTTCATTTCGAAATTCAAAGCGTAATGGTCATAACTGGAACATATTTTTTGTCCATACACTATAATGGAGGAGGCGGAGTCACGTATCGCGTCATCACGCCTCCTACGTAATCACGTGAACTAAAAACAAGGAAGACATTTACAGCACGAGTCACACGCGGGAACGAACGTAAATGACGTTAATTTTTGACTGTCTTTTAATACTGTGTAAGCATACATATTAACACATGTGCAATTAAATGTGTGCATTTACGGGGTGATTTCTCAGGCTTAAAAGTTCACCTTTTATCAAACGCGGGAACAAAGGTAACTGACGTTGTTCACTGTCTTTTAATACTGTGTAACCATACATATTAACACATGTCCAATTAAACGTGTGCATTTACGGGGTGATTTCTCAGGCTTAAAAGCTCGCCTTTTACTAAAAAGGTAAATGCAAAACTATTTTCAATCAGTTTATTGAAACGCTCCCGTTAAGGATTGCAATAACATATTCGCGAGATAAAAGAACGAAGTAGGGGGAAATGGAGGAAGAGCCGCAAACAGCGAAGAGCAAAAAATTAATTAAACAATTGAGAACGGAGCGAGTTAAGCATACAAGCATGTTCATAAGGGAAACAAAGCACGGTGTAAAACGTAAGTTTAAATTAAGTTTATAGAAACGCTCCTGCTGCGGATTGCAATAACATATTCGCGACATAAAAGTTTAATGAGAAGACACGAGGTATAAAAAAGCACGGTGTAAACCGTAACCTTAACTTTATAGAAACGCTCCCGCTGCCGTTTGCAATGCCATATTCGCGAGATACAAGTTTAATGAGAAGACACGAGTTATAAACGACAGTTTGCATCACTTTGTAACAGAGTTAAAATTGCTGTAGCGACAAACTTTTAACTGCCGGGTCTTAGCTAACATTAAATAAACCCGTGGACATCGCAACATCACACAAGAGAGTGGCTCACGTGAAGTGACTGAACGCAGCAGGAGTGATCACTTGCATTAATCAAACCTGTTCAAAAAACACATTACACAATTGATAAGGTAGGAAAAGAATATGAAACAAGGCACGGTATAAACCGTAACTTTAAGTTTATAGAAACGCTGCCGTTTGCAATACCATATTCACCCCTGCGAAGCGCGGTGATTTTGCTATATATATTAAACTATTTCAACCATTGTATGATCTGCTTCTCGCAACTGAAAGAGGACACCGTGGCAGAAGTTAGCCGACTTGCTCACCAACCACAAGCGTTACCTGGTAGGTAACCACCCATACAATCAGATTGTGAATCAGACTACGAATGCCTGCAATGTAATTACCCCGATCTACATGCTGTCAAATGAACGAACCTCACGCCGTGGCACAACGTTAGGGGCTTCGCCTCTACGTCCGAGGATCGATTCCCGTAAGGGAGTGCAGTGACTGTGTACTCCTGATGAGCCCACAATTACGGCGAAACACGTGTCGCATACGATGCATCTTCAAAGCACGGTGTAAACAGTAAGTTTAAATTGAGTTTATAGAAACGCTCCCGCTGCTGTTTGCAATACCATATTAGATGACTTTGTAACAGAGTTAAAATTGCTGGAGCGATACATTTTTAACTGCCGGGTCATGTCGCGTGTTCTTGGGTAGGTACACCAAAAAATTTATACATTTATGCATGTAATAGGCAAACAAAAAATGTACTATACCCGAAAGCACTACAGTAGTACTCAATGTATCTTTACTTCTTAAATGTTAATGTTTTACTGTTTAATAATTTATACGATTCTTATATGTTATTCAGATTCTTTTATCAAAATACCAGTAACAGCGCACTCCACGATAACGTGGAGTGAATACACTTGACATGACCATTCATAGTATTTATCCTCTTTCTCTGTACGTTTACCATTCGTTTGCTCAGAGGTTGATGCGCTTGCTGCTTAATGAGCAGCTCTTGACCCTAGCGTCCCACTGCTTCTCTTCTTTCGTCGGCATCTTTTCCCGTTAAAACTGATTTCTTTTAAAACTTAGTATGTTTTCTTTCATTTTTCAGTTAAGCTGGCACTTAAGTCTTCAATCTGCCTCAAGAATGATTAGCGAAGGTGGTAGACAATGAAAACGTCAGCCGTACGCATCCGCCACGCACGCACTGGTGCGCGCAGCTGTGACTTGATTCTACAATAAAATAAAATAAAGATAAAAAGAGTAATAACTTGCACCACCGCTATTCAATTACACTTGCCTAACGCCTCTCCTAAGGGGAAATACTGTGGTATCTGGACATCCGTCAAAGCAGCAATCACAAGCCCGATTACAAAGCGGGAAGCTGTGATTTGTCGTCTCCCTCCCATGTAACAATCACAGCCCGTGTTGCAACGCACTATGTGTGTATATGTATACAATATATGTGTATCTGTGTGTATATGTATGTGTGTGTATATATATATATATATATATGTGTTCATATGTGTGGGAAAGCGAATAGTAGACGTGACGTAGTATCTGTGTACCAAATTTCAAGTCAATAGGTGAAACGGTTTGCGAGCTACAGCTCATTTAAAATCCTGGACAGACAAACTAATAGCCACGGTACTGTTTTATAGAAGAACATTTTAATGTTTAATAATTTATATTTATATGCAATGTGCTTCTTATATATTACTTCATATTCTCAAATTATAATGATGTTAATGTTGTTTATATTGATTTCTATGTTATTGTAAGTGCTCTTTATTTGTGGAAAAATAAATTTGGCAATTTAACTTATTTTATACATACATTTTATTTTTTTCTCTTGCACTCAGTGAGCGAATCCACTGGCTAATCAGTTATATATATATATATATATATATATATATATATATATATATATATATATACAGATAGATAGATATATGTGTATGTATGTAGATATACAAATATGTATATATATGTATATATGTTTATATATATGTAGATATACAAATATGTATATGTATATATATGTATATATGTGTATATATATGTAGATATACAAATATGTATATGTATATATATGTATATGTGTCTGCATGTGTGTGTATATATATATATATATATATATATATATATATATATATATATATATATATATATATATATATGTATGTGTATATATATGTTGATATATGTATATATGTGTGGATGTGTATATGTATATATTTATGTATATACACTATGTTTATGTATATATATGTTTACATAACCTCTTTAACACACTACTTCTCCGCTGCGAAGCGCGGGTATTTTGCTAGTATATATATATATATATATATATATCTGTATGTGTATATATATATGTGTGTATATGTATGTGTGTGTGTGTGTGTATGTATGTGTATATATATATATGTTGATATGTGTATATATATATATGTATATATATGTGGATGTGTATATGTATATATATATATATGTAGATATGTATATATATGTATATATGTATATGTATATATATGTTTATATGTGTGTGTGTGTATATTATATATATATATATATGACAGCAACACTCATAACAATGACAACACAATTACATTGACAATCATGTTACGTTATTTTTAAAATGTTTCCTTTACTTTTTCATAACCTCTTTAACACACTACTTCTCCACTGCGAAGCGCGGGTATTTTGCTATTTATCTATATATATAAACGAGAGTTGGAATCCGAGAGACTATGTTTGTGTGTTTGTGGAGGGATGGAGAGTTAAGGCGGGTGTTGGAGTCACGTGATCATCTCCCCTCCCATTCACCTCATTTCATTCACTTCATTTCGCTCCGAGCTGAGCTCCGCAGCTGGCGCGGTCTTGCTGTTCTTGATTTGCTTTTCACATGGCCAAGTATACGTTGCATGCTCAAGAGTAAGCTCAGCGCACAACTTGGTCATATTACAACCGGAGGGGCGAACTGACAACATGGTATACAAAGAGATCCTTAACAAATAATTATTGGTATAATTTCCCTCAGTTTATTATTGAAAATTTTAAAGCAGTACTTCGCCGCTGCGAAGCGTGGGTATTTTGCTAGTTGAAATATAAAACGAGCCCGTATGGATAAACACAATGAATAAACGCACCCACAACGCGCTTCACCCGTCCACACAAAGAAACTGCTGTAGTACAAATATGTGTAGTTAAATTTATGCAAGGTGGACGCACCGAAGCACACTGCGCCGCGGCACCCCAGAGTCAAACGCAGCGGCTTCCCAGAGTCAGTAGGTGACGCCCACTTCAGACAAACCAGAAGCAATCACGTCACATCTCCACAATGAAAGAGCTCAACTAATGGAAATAAAAAACGAGCCCGTATGGATAAACACAATGAATAAACGCGCCCACAACGCACTTCACCCGTATGTTTAAAAACAATGAACGAAGGAGCCCACACAAAGAAACCGCTGTAGTACAAATATGTGTAGTTAATTAAATGAAACCTTTACCATGGCTACAACCTGTGAAATACACCTGAGGTGACGCGTGCACGCCAGGTTGTACCAGATGAGTCACAGCTCCAAAAAGAGCCTGCTTTCGTACAAATATATTTATTTAATTAAATGAACTTTCCCAGGACGCACCCACCCTCCATGATATATCATCCCTCCACGTATCGGAGGGAACAACAAGTGATTGCCATTCTTGGATTTGAGATTCTTTCGAGAATCGTGGGCTTGCTAGTTTATTACAACACATTCTGAGAACAGATCTAATCTGTAAGTAGCAAAAGAAAGAGGAAGAAGGAACTGTATATTTTTCTTTAAGAAAATGGAAAGAGGAAAGACCAGCTACGTCAAACAAATTGTGTGCCGATACCATGTGAAGCTGAAGTTGTAAAGGAGATGGCCTGCCCACCAGTGTTTAGAGAGCTATTGTAAAACAGTGGTGTAAGGGAGTGCCAACACAGAATGGAGCCAAGATGATTTTCTACCCTGTGCCAAACACATAGAAGATAACTTATAAGAGGATTATATTCATCCAGTCTCTTTTTCTGTTTTAAACTTCATAAATGGTAAATGCTGCAAAGAGTGAGGGGAGACAAGGATTGTTGCTATAAGTAGCCAGGACAGAACGTAGAGTGGAGGGTTTAACTATATGCAGACTGGACATAGGACATACAGTATTTTTTTTTTTTTTGTTCTTTATTTCGCCTTATACAATTTCTTGTATTAGGAATTTGGTAGTTTTCGCATACCCCTTGGGGTCAGAGCGCAGGGTCAGCCATTGTACAGCGCCCCTGGAGCAATTACAGGTTAAGGGCCCAGCAGAGCAGTGGCCTTTTTTTTTTTTTTTTTTTTTTTGGCAGTGACGGGGATTCGAACCGGCAACCTTTGGGATACCAGCGCAGATCCTTAGCCTCTGAGCCACCACTCTGCCCCAGTATGTCCAATTGTACAGTTCAAAGTTGGGAAATAAATGCCTCCACCTGATCTGGTTTGAATCAAAATGGGGTGTTTGCTAGCAGGTCTTTAAGCATTCCATAAAAAAGAGCTAATGGCTGATCTGACATGGTACCAAAAGGAAGAAAGTGGGGAATGAGGGAGAATTGAACTAACAAAATTCATTTTAATGATTGCCAAACGGGACTGAAAAGAGAGAGACAGCACTGACTGTTTGATCTCATTAAACACAGTTTGGAAATTTGACAACACAGTATCAATATGGAGGGTGAAACGGTAATTCCTAAATATTTAATAGAGTTAATAACAGGAATAAATAAAGAAAATGAGAGAGATTGACAAACCTGGTTTACAGGCAGCATTGCAGATTTGTTCCAATTCATTTTATAGCATGATAAGGATTCATAGTTGTGAAATAATGTTAATATGTGGAATATACTGTATCAAAAGGAAAGTTTCCTAAGAACAGAAGAATGTCATCAGCATATAAGGATACCTTATGGACTGTATTATGAACCAAAATCATTGTAAAACTATCTAATGCGTCATGGAGTGACAGCTAGAAGCTCGAGCAAGATAATAAAAAGCAGCAGAGAACACGGACAATCCTGCCTAGCGCCCCTGGATACACGAAAGGGACGTGACAAATCTGAGTTTGTTAAAACTGAAGCAGGAAGACAACCATACAATTTCATCATGTTAATAAATATATTGTGATATGCAGGCAGTCACTTTCTAACCTTGTCTGAAGGAATGGGACACACTTCTTAGGAGAGGACAGAACTGCAGAGTGAGGGAATTAGGAGTGTAGGAGCCAAAACAGAACAGACGGTGGTGACAAGTAAAGTAGATGGATACGTAAGGCACTAAGAGAGGAAACTTTGATAAGCGCTTTAAGTTTTGGAGGTATGCTCCATAACCCAAAACAGTGGGGCCAATGACAGTACTTTGTTAGCACAGGACTGAGTTAAGCAAAATAAACTTGAAGAGGCCCTGACAGCTATGAGTCATCCTGTTCTTATTTACCAGGATTGCTACATTGGTGTCAGAAGTAGGAGATGGAATTGGAATAAGCAAATTGAGGTGAGTCACTGTGAGGGTTATGAGAAGGTCCGAGCCCGAAGCCAGAAACCCAGAGAAAAGAACAGATGGCAAGTAAGAAAAAGAAACAAGCCTCACCGCAGGCAGCTGTTATTATTCACAGTCAGAAGGATGGCAAAATGAAAATAGATAAGGTTCACTCTCAGGTAGACTGACTGCCTACTTCAATGGATGTCTTTGGCCTATGCCAAGCCAAATGGATGCTAAAATAATGGCAAAGTCCCCAGAAATTCAAAATGCCCCACAAGTGAGGAGATTACCATCAACCCCTGGTTTATGTAAGAAACAGCAAAAAAAAAGAATTTTTATTAAATAGGATTTATTGACAAAAATGGAACAATAACATATTTAAAAAATATAAAAAGGCAAAAAGATTTGTTTGAAAGGCAGTCAACAGTAATTCATAGCCAGACAACATTTCCAGCAAATCTAGAAAATGAAAATTAGGACAATACTTACAAACTAAAATCTCTCTTTCATTAAAACACATTCAAATGAACCACAAGGAATTTGCTTTCCCAGTTTGTCTCTATAAGCACTGGGTAGTTCCTTGCAGTGAGGTAATGGTGACTTTGCCTCTTGAGGTTCCACCCCCAAAACACACGGAATATCAAAGAACCAAACAGAAACTAAATAATCTGTCTATATAATGAAACATTAATGTTGTGTGTGTCCAGTCCATTCTGACTAGTCAGTTATGCTGTAGTTGCTCAGTCAAATGTGACTGAGACAGGAATCACTGGACAAGGCAGGTTGACACACTTGAGGAAACCAACAAAAGGAATGTTGAGAGTCACCTTCAAAGACAGGAACTATTTGCAAGAATACAAACAATGTTTTCACAGCGAGTAATGTGGGCCTGTTTACTATTGGTGGTAGTCAAAAAGCGGACAGGAGGCAAGCAACATGCTCCGAGTCTAAGAAGCAGTTTTTATTGGAACACAATGGAGAGAGGAAGACAGGGCAAAGCAGGTTGAGACACACACACAAAAAATACGTAAAAAAGAAATTTAAATATAACCCTGAGACGGAACCTTGATTTAAAAATGACAGCAGCCTGACATCAAACTTGAAAAGCAGGCTTCAAGAGGTGGTGAGGTCCAAAATGGGGCACAGTCTTTACAAGTATCAAAATACTCAAAATACACAAAAATGCCCTTCAAGGGAGAGGGTAACTGTCAAACCTCTGGCTTTAGTTGACCAGGCAAACAATAAATCATTCTTTATAAAGGAGTAATTTATATGTAACTAGGTGTCCCCCACGGCTCTGCCTATGTAGTAGTGAAATAGGACAAACTTTAAAAATCAATAAAAAAAAAAAAATTTAATTCTGGTCAAGTGGAAGGTAGGTACGCTGCAACGTCAAATGTTAGCACTGTATCTGATTGTGTTCAGCTCTGACGGGAGAGCATCCTGGCATGGGGAGAGGAGCACGTGGCCGTGATTTCTCTGTCAATGAACAGTCAAGTCAAGTTGGGCAGCATGCACTGGCAGAGTGTGTTACCGCACCCACTACACGACGAAACAACTTGGGATCCTGGTTAGCAACCCCCAGGCAGACACGCTGTCCAGTCCCACCCTTCCGGAAATGACCCTGTATCTGCTGCAGCTAGGTGTTACGTGGGCGACCCCTTGGCCTACTCCAGTCACTTGGGTCCCCAACAATGAGGATCTTACGAGCTGGATCACCCTCGGGGAAATGTGCCACATGGCTGTAGTGCCATAACTGACACTCCCTCACCATGCAGGTAATGTGCCTCATTCGGGACTCCATGTGCAAACCACTCAATCGACACAAAGTCAAACCAATGGTACCCAAGGATTTTCCGGAGAGACACAGTACCAAAGGAGTCCAGTCTTCGTCTCAGGTCACTGGATAGCGTCCATGTCTCGCAACCATATAGCAAGACAGGAAGCACCAGGACTCTAAAGACTTGGACCTTCGTCCTTTTGCATTGATATCGGGAGCACCACACACCCCTTTCCAGTGACCTCATGACCCCCCATGCTCTCCCAATTTGTCTACTGACTTCATAGGAAGAGTTACCAGAGACATGAATGTCACTGCCAAGGTAAGTAAACCTCTCAACAAGGTCGACAGTCTCTCCGCAGACAGACACACTGCTGATGGTTGTGCCCAAGAGGTCATTAAAGGCCTGGATCTTGGTTTTTATCCAGGACACTCATAAGCCCAGACACTCAGATTCCTCGCTCAGTCTCTTGAGTGCCCCAATCAGAGCCTCCATTGACTCTACGAAGATCGCAGCATCGTCAGCAAAGTCAAGATCCATGAATCTTTCTTCACTAACAGATGCCCCACAGCCGCTAGACCCCACAACCTTGCCTAACACCAAGTCCATATAAGCATTGAACAGAGTAGGAGCAAGAACACACCTCTGATGAACCCCAGAATCAACTGGGAAAAACACAAAGGTTCTGCCTCCACTCTGCACAGCACTCACAATACCAGTGTGTTGGCCGGCCATAATATCCAGCAACCTCGAGGGGATCCCACAAACCCTCATGATGTTCCACAGAGCAGCTCGATCAACTGAGTTGAATGCTTTACGAAAATCGACAAAGGCTGCAAAGAAACTCTGCCGATATTCGCGTTTGCGCTCCATGAGAACCCTCAGTGCCAGGATGTGGTCGATGGTAGACTTCTTAGGTGTAAAACCAGACTGTTCCAATCGCTGGTAGGTGAGCAAGTGATCACGGATCCTATTGAGGACGACCCTAGCAATTACCTTACCCGACACTGAGAACAGTGTTATCCCCCTGTAGTTGCTGCAATCCAGGCACACCCTTCCCTTTCCAGATAGGGACAACAAGTCCCGTTTTCCAGTCAGTTGGGATGACGCCAGTTTCTCAAATGGAACCAAAGATTGCTTGCAATTCCAGGAGGATAGCCTTACCACCAGCCTGGAGAAGTTCACCTTGGATACCAAAGATCCCTGCAGCCTTTCGTCCCCTCAGCTGGTACACCACCAGTGCAATCTCAGTGAAATTGCGTGGTTCACAGCTAATTGGAGGATCAGCCCCAAGAACCGCGGACCCAGAGATATCCAACGTCCTAGCCGGAGGATCAGCTTTGAAAAACTGCTCAAAGTAGCCAGCCCAGCGGGTCACAACTGCAGTTGTCACAACAACACACGTAGCTCTGATCTCTCTCTCAAAAACATCAAATGTTACTCTTTAACAATCTGTAGATGATAATGTCTGTTGAACAAACAGGTATCACTAGCTAAGCGGAGGCAAGGTACGCTGCAACACGTGACAAGAGGTAGATTGACTTGATTGGAGACTGCCACATGAGTGAGGAGGGCCCCGTCCATCTCCCCACTCCCGAGGTCCTGCTTCTAACTCCCTTGGCCCACAGCCTCTCTCTCGGATTTGTGTACATAAATCAGTACTGCAAGTCAACTATGATGCTTAGTGCGACGAGAGAAGTCGCAAAATCAACTGGAATGGTCAAGCAAATTATAGAAAAGAACCCGTTCTTTCATGAAAAATGGACAGACATACAGACAGACGCTGGATTTTATAGATATATATATATAAACAAAGCAGACAAATGACAAAATTGGTATGTAAAAAAAGTAACCTAAAGCAAACAAGTCCACAATCCTGTAATCAGAAACAAGACACAAACAAATACAGTTAACCAGAAAATCAAATGCAATAATCACAGAAAAGACTCCTCAACTCTCAATTAACCTCTAGAAGATTTACACCAATGTCTGAAAAATAAAAGTGGAGGGATCGTCCCTCAGCGGTGATGAAATGGTGGCACCATCTCTTGGGGTTCTTCCCAGAGAATACATAATAATATTAAGAACAAGATGAAGATAACTAAACAGCAAAACTACACAATAAATAAATACTGAACAATAAATAAACATAAGATTAAACAAAAACAAGAAGAGAGTGAAAAATAGTAATTCAAAACAACAGAAATAAGCAAAAAGAGAAATGCAAACTGTTATGTATCTTGCCTTTGTTAATTAGCAATGTTAATTACTTAATTTACATAAAGACATGAGGTGTGCTTAGCCTTGTGGGAAATAGGAAGTGTTGTAGGCATCCATTCGAATTTGAGTAAAAGAGCACGTTGTGTTACCTGTGTCTCTGTTGTTATTATTTGTTGGAGTTGAAAGGAACACAACAAAAAGTGGCGACGAGGAAGTCTGAATTCACACGGTGCGTTGTAATAATTTTAAAGGAGCAACGAATAATACTCCATTAAGGAACGGTGAAAAAAAAAAAAAAAAGACGCCGTTGTTTGCCGCGAAGGAAGCGTGGCAGGAGCAGAGAAGAAACCGTGAGTACTGATAATTGTAAAAGAAGTTTCTTCGGAAGTTAAATCGCCTTATTGTGAAGTAAAAGTGACTGTGATTCGATTGCAAGTTCAAGATGGCTGGCGTTATCGGAGTAATTGGACCTTTCGATGAAAACAAGGAGCAGTGGAATTCGTATACGGAGCACTTTGAGTGCTTTGTTAAAGCAAACGATATTACCGATGAAAAATTAGTTCCTACTTTTTTGAGTGTTATGGGAGCAAAAACGTTCAACTTACTGCGTAGTCTTGTACAACCAGATAAGCCTGGAGAGAAATCATATCCTCAGATTGTTAGAATTTTGAGTGCACATTTTTCACCAAAGCCATTAGTAATTGCTGAACGGTTTAGATTCCACAAGAGAAATCAAGAGGAAGGGGAATCAGTAACAATGTTTGTGGCAGCACTAAGGAAGTTATCTGAACATTGTGAATTCAATGAAGTCCTCAATGACACAATCCGTGATAGGCTGGTATGTGGACTGAGAAGTGAAGCCATACAAAAACGGCTTCTGACAGAAAGTGCCCTAACCCTTGTAAAGGCAATTGAAATAAGTGTGTCCATGGAAATGGCAGCTAAAGAGGCTCAGCAGTTAAGCATAACTGGGCAAATTCATAAAGTAAATATAAAGAGCAAGGACGCTGGTAGAGGGCCGTGCTATCGTTGTGGAAGACAAGGTCATTTAGCCCCAGAGTGCAGGTTTAAAGACCTAGACTGCAGGAGTTGTGGAAAAAAAGGTCACATCGAGAGAGCATGTAAATCCAAGAAAGCTACAGAGAGATATTATAGACATGAAAGTAAAAAGGCAGCATTTAGTCAAAAGAAAAAAGTTAATTTGCTGCAACCGCAAGAATTAGAAACAACATTAGGAAGTGACACATCTGAAGATGAAGTGGTTTTAAATATTTTGAGTCTTGAAGGTGGCTCACAGGGATACCAGGTATCTCCACTGTTGGAAGGACAAAAAGTATGCATGGAAGTGGACACAGGGGCGGCTGTTTCTCTTGTGTCAGATAAAACGTACTACACGTTCCTGAGGCACCTTCCACTAAAGGAAACTAATATAGTGTTAAAAACATATACAGGTGAACCGGTGAATGTGAGAGGCCTGATAAAGGTGACTGTTCAATTGAATGGGCAGAAAGCCACTTTACCACTTTATGTAGTGGAAGGAGATTACCCATCATTATTGGGAAGATCGTGGTTAAAAAAAATCATATTGGATTGGCCAAATGTTTGTATGCTGCTCAGAGGAGAAACAAAGTTGAATGCAGTACTTGACAGACATGCTGAGTTGTTTTCTGGTGAGCTAGGGAGCATGAAGGATATCACTGTCAGACTGGCCACTAAACTTAACAGTCAACCAAAATTTCTGAAGGCCCGACCAATTCCTTATGCTATTCGACCAAGGGTTGAAGCTGAACTGGATTCCTTAGTTAAGTCTGGTGTTCTGGAACCTGTGAGTGTAAGCGAATGGGCTACTCCTATTGTACCCGTGATAAAAAAAGATGGATCAGTACGTATATGCGGGAACTTTAAGGTGACCATCAATCCTGTGTTGTCTGTAGAACAGTACCCACTTCCGCATATAGATGATCTGTTTTCAGGCCTTGCTGGAGGACAGAAATTTAGCAAAATAGATCTGTCCCAGGCATATCTCCAAATGCATGTTGAACTAAAGTCTAGAGAATTGCTAACTATTGTGACCCCTAAGGGCCTCTTCCGTTACTGCCGCCTACCTTTTGGAATCACCTCAGCTCCAGCTCTATTCCAAAGAGCAATGGACCAAATCTTAAGTGGGCTTCCAGGGGTCCAATGTTATTTGGATGACATCCTTGTGACAGGAAGAAATGAAGAAGAGCACTTTCAACACCTGGATGCCACTCTTCAGCGCTTAAAAGAATATGGCCTGGGGGTTCGTAAGCATAAATGTGAATTTTTCAAGTCCTCTATAGAATATTTGGGACATGTAATGGATGCTTGTGGACTGCACAAAGCACCCTCAAAAGTTAAAGCAATTGTTGATGCACCTGCTCCTCAGGATGTAAGCCAATTACGTTCATTTCTGGGACTTCTCAACTATTATGGAAAATTTATTCCAAATTTGGCAACTCTTTTGAGGCCATTGCATCAGTTGTTATGTCAAAACAAAGCTTGGAAGTGGACAGAAGAATGCAGAAAAACTTTTGCCAAAGCAAAGGACGCTCTCATAAAATCTGATGTTCTCACACATTTTGACCCCACACTGCCACTGCAGCTTGCTTGTGATGCTTCTCCATATGGAGTTGGTGCAGTGATTTCACACATTATGCCCTCCGGTGTGGAGAAACCAATTGCTTTCGCTTCGCGTACATTGAATAAAGCTGAAGGTAATTATGCACAAATTGAGAGGGAGGCACTGGGAATAATTTTTGGAATTCGCAAATTTCATCAATACCTATTTGGGAGAAAGTTTACCCTTCTTACAGACCATTGACCCCTTACTACCATCTTCGGACCTCATACTGGTATACCATCTCTAGCAGCTAGTCGAATGCAAAGATGGGCATTACTCTTATCAGCCCATACATATGATATCAAATACCGCAAGTCTGAGTTGCATTCCAACGCAGATGGACTCTCACGTTTACCCTTGCCTGTTACCTGTTCAGAGAGCCCAGAGATGGATATATTTTATTTTAAGCAGGTAAATGAGGCACCTGTGACCTCCAATCAAGTAAAACGATTCACTCGAAATGATCCAGTTCTGTCTAAAGTAATGGACATGGTTCTTACTGGTAAAAGTCCTAGTACTTTACCAGAACTAAAACCCTACCTTTCTAGGAAAAGTGAATTGTCTGTGCAGGCAGGTTGGCTTCTTTGGGGTCGTCGTGTCATCATTCCACCACCACTGCAGAAACTTAATCCAGCAGCTACATGCAAGTCATGTTGGTATTGTCCGCATGAAGGAGATTGCAAGAAGTTATTTTTGGTGGCCAGGAATAGATGAACATATTGAGGAGAGGGCCAAGACATGTTCTTCTTGTCAGAAGATTAAAAATGCCCCACAGCTGGCACCGCTTCACCCATGGGACTGGCCTGAAAGGGCTTGGCAGCGCATCCATGTCGATTTTGCAGGTCCCTTTGAGGAAAAGATGTTCCTGGTGGTTGTAGATGCCTATAGTAAGTGGCCAGAGGTTGCTGTTGTGCACTCAACAACTGCTGTTAAAACAATGGAAAAGTTGGAGGAATTATTCTGTCGTTATGGCTTCCCAGAGCAACTTGTGAGTGATAACGGTCCTCAGTTTGTGTCACAGGAATTTGCCACTTTCCTACAAGTCAACGGAATTCGGCACATTCGCTCTGCACCACACCATCCTTCTACAAATGGTTTAGCTGAAAGGTTCGTTCAGACAATGAAGCATTCACTGAAGGCATCGCAAAATGAAGGCTCTCTTTATACACGTTTGAACCAGTTCTTACTGTCTTATCGGAATTCTGAGCACAGCACAACTAAAGTTTCACCTGCTATCCTAATGATGAAAAGACAACTTCATACAATTTTTGATTTGCTAAAGCCACCAAAAACAAAACAAGTGTTACATCATCATCAACAAAAGCAAATTGAACATCGAGACAAGAAAGCAAAAGACAGAGTCTTTCGTCCTGATGACACTGTATTGGCTCGAAGTTTTAATAACAAATCCAAATGGGTTCCTGCCACCGTAATCAGTCAGACTGGACCTGTTTCTTACACTGTCCGCACTGCTGATGGTACTGTTTGGCGAAGACATGTGGATCAATTGTTGGCAGGCTTCACCAACACCCACTGAGCCACCAGATGTGGACTGTCCTGAATTGAATTATGACGGTAGTGAAAATCAATGTCCTATTACTGAGGAAGAAGTGCCACCTATGGAAGTATCAGAAACTCCATCATCTCCTGTGAATGAGGATGAGTCAGCTAGAAAATCTACAAAATCTCCCCCAACTATTTCACTTTCAACAGACGCTCACAATGAACGTCGTTATCCTGCACGACACAGACAACCTCCTAACCGTCTAAATTTATAAGACTCACTTTTAAGAATGGGACTGTAAATTACGCTCTTCATTTAAAAAAAAAAAAAAAAGGGGTCAACTTGGATTTGTTGTTTTCGTGCCACAAAATGTCACTTTTCTGTTAAGGGGGGAGGAGTATGTTATGTATCTTGCCTTTGTTAATTAGCAATGTTAATTACTTAATTTACATAAAGACATGAGGTGTGCTTAGCCTTGTGGGAAATAGGAAGTGTTGTAGACATCCATTCGAATTTGAGTAAAAGAGCACGTTGTGTTACCTGTGTCTCTGTTGTTATTATTTGTTGGAGTTGAAAGGAACACAACACAAACAATCCAGGGAACAGTTAGCTGAAACACAGCAAGAAGCATGTGAACTTAAGGTCTATACCTTATAAAGCTTTAGTTTGACGTATTAAAATTGAGCAATATTTTTTAGTTTGAATTACTGTGACCCAAGGAAAGCAATATTTCATTTAACTGAGATAGTACAGATGTGGTGCCCTTACTTTTCACATAGTGGTATTGGATAGTGGATTTCCTTTACTGTATTAATAAAAAAGTATTTAGTTAATCTGGATTAGGTTTATCTAATACAGTATTATGAGCCGATAAGAAGTTGGTAAAGGTCAACTATATGTAAATATGTTAAATGATAAAACCTGAAGGGAGCATCCTCTGTCTCAATACCTTTATTTTATAATACTTATCAAAATTTACAAGTGATTGCATACGGCAAATATATATCTAAATTATTCATTATGCAAAAAACACAAAAAAGAAATGAACAGCTAAAGTATAATAAGTATAAACAGACTCATAATAATACAATATTAAAGTAGCATGTTAACAAAATTTTAAAACATGAGTAGAATGCTGGCTACTGACATTTGACCTTCACTATTTGCTATAGACAACAAATGTTTACCCCAGAAATCCATAAAATATTAACCACTCAGAATCAAACTGGGCAGGGTAGGCCTCTTCAGATGTCCTAGACTGTTCTAACATACACAGTAAAATCTATCAGCAATTTTACAGAGCCAACAGTGGGTACCATTTAAAGCACCATAAGCTCTTTTTGTGAATAAGCTGAGACATTCTGGGTTATGTGAACCACTTATTTTCCAGGGATTCACCAGGAAGCATCGACTCAGATCAAAATGCAAGCATAGGTGCCGACATCTACTGTGTGTACCAGGAAGAGTCCCTTTTGAATTGTTCTCTCTCTTTCTATCACTCTTTACACCAAGTTGTCATGTATAACCTTATCATGCAAGTATCTCCACTGTGCCTTGGGCTATTTTGAAGACTTGCAATAATAAAGAACCCAATAAAGTTTAAAGGAAACCCTTCTGGGTTAGGGTTAGGGTGAATAGGTCACATGATTCAGATGAAAGAGGGCACTGGGCCAACATTATTCCTACATAATGCTGTCACTTAGACCTAACTAAACTATTTGCTTAATCATGAACTGAATATTCTAAATCAATCCTCAGGTTTCCATCCAAGGAGTTTTTGCGAAAAAATATTTAGCGCTTCAAATTTTTTTACCGATATAGCTGATGGAAATGCTAATTATCGATAAAATGTTGTACATGTCGACATAATATTTTTCCGTTTAACTTTAGCGCATAAATTCCATATCGATACTTCAGATGTCGCAAAAACTACATTGGAAACAGTTTTTGTCGGAAAAAAGGGCTTTAACGCAAATAAACGTGTCACATTTTCATCACGTGCAATCAAAACGAGAATGGCGGAGCGGTTCGCATGGTCTGATGAAGAGAGTTTTTTTTTTTGATTAAACATCGTTATTTTGTATTAATTCAAATTTCAGTTTTAATTAAAAACCTTAAGGGAAGCAGGTTAATTCAGTTGTTATCGCACTGTGAAGGGATGTTGAAAGGTAGGCTCACCTGTACAGATCCGATGCTGCAAACACAGCTGCATCATGGGCACTTCCAGGAGTGCCAACGCAAATGTCTCGTATCATGCACCTGTCATCAACAAGGGCCTGGAGAACAATAGATGGCCACCCTTTGCGATTAATGTAATCGCGGTAGCCTTCCGTCGGGGGAAGAATAGGCACATGCGTGCCATCCAGCGCACCGTAAATCTGTGGCACAAGATGCACCAAGGAATTGCGGTATGCAATTTCATTGGCCTCCGCTACAGTCGGAAGTCTGATATAACGCCGCATTAATTTTTCTTTAATAGCGGTGCACACAGCATATACACATCGATGGACGGTAGTTTTACTAACCCCGAAAGTTTCTCCAACTACTCTATACTCGCCGCAGGTTGCCAGCTTGTAAAGGGCGATGGCAATCCACTTTTGGGTTGGAACCGGTGGTCGGTGGCAACCTGTGATGGGCGCAACATCAGGACTGATGAATCCACACAACATCTCAAACGTCGGCCGTGTCATTATAAAATGTTGCAGCCAGAGATTTTCTGTTAAGTGTCTCTCCACCACCTCCTCCCAGAAGGTCTTATTCCGTCGTCTCTCCCATACCCGTGGGTTTCGTCGCACTGGGGTACTTTCTTCGAGCTCTAGGGCTATCAGACAAGCAACTGCTTCATTCTGCTGTCGTCTTCGGATATTATGTACAATTCCAATTATTTGTGAAACTGAAATAACAGTAAGCTGGCAAATTTCAAAAAACTGTCTGAATAATCTCTCCATTTCTTTGTTTCTTTGTTTAGTGGAGGGGGTGTAACGTGGAAAACAAAAGGTAGATAATTTGCGACATACACAAAATTATGTATGGAAACGGCTCAAGGGCAGATTTTTTTCGCGATACAGCAAAAGTTATGCGACAGTTCGTTTTGGGGGGGATGACGTCATCACGCACACCATTTTGTCGATAAAAAGCCAGTTTGATGGAAACAGGCAGGAGACAGCAAATTTCGCACATTTTTTTTACGTATATTCTGTTTGTCGATAACAAAACGTCGCAAAAAACTGGATGGAAACTTAGCTACTGAGATCAGAAATCCCACATAACATCTTGCAAAAATAAGAGAAATGTCAGCTTTCACAAAAAAACATTCAGCAGGTAAACAGAATAACAAATGCATCAATACTGCTATATGTAACCTTTACATCAGGCCATCTGCTTCACTTCCACTGCCATTTAAGTCAATGGAAACATTTTCTTCAGTAGTAGAGATGTTGTGCTTAGGTTATTCAGCATGCACATACAATTTTTCCACCTCTACTGCAAATCCCCCCATACATACTGTAAGTGCATACAATACATACCTTCCAAAACCCACTTAATCCAAGGATATGAGGAACTCGGGCTTACCCTGGCACTGGGGATATTGCAGAAAACAACCATGGACAGGTCATCAGTACATCACAGGGCACACACATACAAATGCCCACACTGTTGCCATTTTACATCTGTTAATTAAGAGAACTTTTGTGCCTTTGAAATGTTGGAGGAAATCCAATAAAAAGAGAGGCAGAAAGGAAGATATCCACATTTCACCCAGACAACGAGTGGCTAATTAATTCATATCATGGATGCTGGACCCATAATGCAGCAGTTTTAACCACTATACTACCCTTTGCCACTTGCAACCTGTTGAAAACATAAATAAAAATTAAAATATAAAGTCAGTCCCTAGGAGGTGGTCATTTGAAAACACTTTGTTCTATTTTTCTGTTTTACAAAATATGCAAGGAATGTACCAGGTAGTAAAGGCTGTCATTATTAAAATCAAGTTTTGTTGGATTAGATGAAAATCTTTATCACCAGTTATTGACTCACCGGCCACTGTGAGACAATGCAGACAAGTGAAATATTTTTTTACATACTCACTGTTAGAGTAAGGGTATGTGCTAACGTTCAGATCATTCTTAAAATTAGTCAGAATATTATACAAAAAAAGTCCCACTCATTATAAATGAAAAAATCCTATCAATAAACTCTGCTCCAATACACCTCAATGGCAAATACCTTATATCAGGAGAGCCAGAATCACCCACAGTGGTCATCTCAGAAAATTACCAGAGACATTTTTTGAATGTTTTTACCAGTTAATGAATATTAAAATATGGTATGGTGCTCGAAATTAACCTACACTATATCTTATAATATGACATTTTTGTTCCTGTCTTGTGCCCTTCTAGCTGTGCTAGGCTCCAGCAGACCCCCACGACCCATGATTTCCTGGCAGCACAAGATGCAAGACAAGAACCTACTCAGGAGAGAGCACTAGAAGAACACAGCTACAAAGGTACAGTGCATCCAGAAAGTATTCACAGCGCATCACTTTTTCCACATTTTGTTATGTTACAGCCTTATTCCAAAATGGATTAAATTCATTTTTTCCTCAGAATTCTACATGCAACACCCCATAATGACAACGTGAAAAAAGTTTACTTGAGGATTTTGCAAATTTATTAAAAATAAAAAAAACTGAGAAATCCCATGTACATAAGTATTCACAGCCTTTGCTCAGTACTTTGTCGATGCACCTTTGGCAGCAATTCCAGCCTCAAGTCTTTTTGAATATGATGCCACAAGCGTGGCACACCTATCCTTGGCCAGTTTTGCCCATTCCTCTTTGCAGCACCTCTCAAGCTCCATCAGGTTGGAGGAGAAGCGTCGGTGCACAGCCATTTTAAGATCTCTCCAGAGATGTTCAATCGGATTCAAGTCTGGGCCACTCATGGACATTCACAGAGTTGTCCTGAAGTCACTCCTTTGATATCTTGGCTGTGTGCTTAGGGTCGTTGTCCTGCTGAAAGATGAACCGTCGCCCCAGTCTGAGGTCAGGAGCGCTCTGGAGCAGGTTTTCATCCAGGATGTCTCTGTACATTGCTGCAGTCATCTTTCCCTTTATCCTGACTAGTCTCCCAGTCCCTGCCGCTGAAAAACATCCCCACAGCATGATGCTGCCATCACCATGCTTCACTGTAGGGATGGTGCCAGGTTTCCTCCAAACGTGATGCCTGGCATTCACACCAAAGAGTTCAATCTTTGTCTCATCAGACCAGAGAGTTTTCTTTCTCATGGTCTGAGAGTCCTTCAGGTGCCTTTTGGCAAACTCCAGGTGGGCTGCCATGTGCCTTTTACTAAGGAGTGGCTTCCGTCTGGCCACTCTACCATACAGGCCTGATTGGTGGATTGCTGCAGAGATGGTTGTCCTTCTGGAAGGTTCTCCTTTCTCCACAGAGGACCTCTGGAGCTCTGACAGAGTGACCATCGGGTTCTTGGTCACCTCCCTGACTAAGGCCCTTCTCCCCCGATCGCTCAGTTTAGATAGCCGGCCAGATCTAGAAAGAATCCAGGTGGTTTCAAACTTCTTCCACTTACGGATGATGGAGGCCACTGTGCTCATTGGGATCTTCAAAGCAGCAGAAATGTTTCTGTAACCTTCCCCAGATTTGTGCCTCGAGACAATCCTGTCTCAGAGGTCTACAGACAATTCCTTTGACTTCATGCTTGGTTTGTGCTCTGACATGAACTGTCAACTGTGGGACCTTATATAGACAGGTGTGTGCCTTTCCAAATCATGTCCAATCAACTGAATTTACCACAGGTGGACTCCAATTAAGCTGCAGAAACATCTCAAGGATGATCAGGGGAAACAGGATGCACCTGAGCTCAATTTTGAGCTTCATGGCAAAGGCTGTGAATACTTATGTACATGTGATTTCTCAGTTTTTTTATTTTTAATAAATTTGCAAAAACCTCAAGTAAACTTTTTTCACATTGTCATTATGGGGTGTTGTGTGTAGAATTCTGAGGAAAAAAATGAATTTAATCCATTCTGGAATAAGGTTGTAACATAACAAAATGTGGAAAAAGTGATGCGCTGTGAATACTTTCCGGATGCACTGTATAATCACCAGCAAAAGGAAAAGCAGAGTATAAAGTTTATAAAAAACTGATTGGGAACATAAATCAAAGAAAGGAAAAACAGAAAGGAAATAATAAACCACTGACTAAACACAAAACATCTTAGCCACACCATTTCAAGATTTGATAAGTTTGTTGGATAATCTTTATTGATTATATCTTTAACATGGCCAGAGCTGATTACAAATATTTCAACATATTTAAAAATATCTCTTATATCTAAAGGTCTTTGTTAAAGTTTCTTCATTCCTAGAAATTCATGACAACTGATGTAAAGAAAAATGGATGAATTACTATTAGGAGAACTAAAATCACAAATACAAAATAACAGACAAAACAAATACAGCACAATTGTGATTTAAGTAATCATCTTTAGATTATCATTGGTCTTTTTTTTATAAGTATCAGCGGATAGAACAGAACAAATAAAGTATATCGATTCAAGTTTCAACATTAGATACTGGAATGCTGGAACAATTAAACAATGTATAAAATGTAAATTTTACCAGAGAACAGTCTATTACAAACCAAGAATTATTAAACTGGAAGCATGTAGGTGAAATAAACTATAATGATTAGTTAAGACACACTATTTAGATTTGTAATGTTTATAGCTTAAAGCACAAAAATTAAAATATCCTACCAGTAGACATCATTAAGCAAATTAATTTGACATTATTTCAAAGAAAAACCTGAATCTACTGATAACTGAATGAATTAATACGTTGCTGACACATCTTTTTCTCCTGTCATTTACTGACTCAACTGGCTTTCTTTTAACACCTCTGCCAGTTTCCTATCCACATTTTCCATTTTTTCTTTCCACTCTTTGACACATTTGTCCACATTGTCATCAGTAACAATGTTGAAAGCCACAAGGGCAATAATTCCTTCTGCAAAAAGGCACAGCAGGAATGTGCACAGATCCTTCATAACTACCGGATCATTTCCGGAACATTCTTTATAAACCTCCAAAATAGGCTTCCCAAATTTTTTATTTTCCCACATGACAACATCATAAAGGCTGTACAGATTTTTGCCATGTTCATGCTGTTTAAATACCCCTATGAAATTGTCGGTCTCCTGCTTAACTTTTTCCTTGGCGTTATACATATTTTCAAATGTTTTATACTGATATTTAATGTTTGTCACAATATCATCATTCTCTAAGATAACTGACATTTTTTTAATCTGATTTAGTGTTGCATTATTTTCTTGTAAAATGGCATCTATATTTCTAAGAACTTCTTCCAAGTCTTTCGGAACCTCGCGGAGTTCAACTTTCTCCACAGCACTTGATATACCCTTCATTAGTAATCCCACGATGCCAAACAGAGGGTGAACTGCTGCAGCTTTACATGATACTTCTGAGATGCCCATCCAAATTCCACGTATAATTTGCTTAACTTCAGAGCTATCCATGGTTTTCCAAACAGCAAGCTAAAAAAGGAAAGTAACAAAATATCTAGTAATTCAAATGGTCAACATATTTAGTATAAATAATAAAAGAACACGACTAGCAGTAGGACTGCAACTTAACGAAGAAGAAATCACTCTTCAAAAACATTCTCTTGGCCAATAATAATTTATAAAAGTTAAAGAAATATTTAGATTACTTTTTCTAAGGGAAATTTGAAATTATCATTGATTGGAAAGTACTCTAATAAAACAACATTAAATCAATCAAAACTAACTGTATTTTAGGGTTTGTAATTTTTAAAAAGAACACTTACTAATGTGTTTTATTCATCCCCCACTGGAATCCTATCCCAATAATACTGCATGAAAAGCAAGAACTAAAGGGTACCACTTCATCACAACACATACTCCCTTGTGCCACAACTTAACCGAACACATATCAGCCTTTTGGAATGAGTGAATTAAACTGGATCAGTCAGGCTGGGACTGGATCAGGAGTTGAACACTGGAGCAAAGAGGCACCTTAACAAACTACTTCACTGCCATGATACCCCATGTCTTATTAATAATGTTGAAATTAGTCAGCACTACTTATAGCTCATTTATTACATTTTACAGATATATAACCATGTGTCTTTCTTCTTAATTACAGGATCATCATGTACCCAAATGCAAATTATTGATTACAAAAGGGTATTATATATCACAATACTAACCGAAATCTTTCTTGCTAAAATATACATGTTTTATGTTAATGTTGCTTGTTACAACAATATTCACCTTGTCATTCAGTTTTTCTGTCTTTATCTGTGTACCTCACCTCTTCAGCTGAACAGCTGGTTCTTAATTAACATTGGGGTTTTATTACATTTTTAAGAATTATGTAGGACACTCCAAAACAATCCAGGTAACTTAACGTTTGCTACAATTCTGATATGCATATTTTGATTAAGGAGGAAAATTTAATTCTCAACAAAGTGGACACATCAGTTGGAACTCAATGTCTCGAAAGTCATTTGGTTCAAAATGTAACTCTTATTCAGCCTTAAGAGTGCAAGATATACATATAGTAAATATAAATTTCATTTTAAAGCCAATTCTCCATCTCTTTTATCCCAGGGCAGAGGGGAATTACAACATTTATGAAATGCCACCCCAGCTTAGGTCACACATCGTATCTCAGCCCAGCTATTTAAAGTCAGTAATGAATGTAATACACAAATCTTTAAGATATGAAATGAAGCTGAATGACCTTGAAAAAACCTACACTGACATATGGAGAACATGCCATCGCCATACAAGCAGTGACTGGAATGCAAATTGATCTCAGGTTCCTTAAACTATGAACAAACAGCATTTCCACTGAGCCAGTATAGCCTAAGTCTTTAAACCAACATGTGAAATTTAATGCAATTATGTTTGTAATGCACTCAGTACAAACCAAATCTCTTAGTAGTAATTTGAACAGCAGTGAATATTAATAGGGCAGCATTGGGGTGCACTGGTGAGCTCAGCTATCTGATCCATTTCCATTGCTCACATACTGGCTTGGACACCTCTGTGTGGAGTATGCACATTCTCTCCTTGTTCTTGTAGGGTTTCTCCAGATGCCTTAGTTTCATCCCACATTGTAAAGACATGACTCTGAACTGAACAATTGCCTAACATGCTGTCAAAATGTCTTTCTGTCACCTGTACAAATGTCAGACCACCTTTACATTCTTCATGCACCATGTCTTTCTGCATGAACTTTTAAAAAAGATTGGAAAAGGTTCAGAATATTTATACTTTATCCTTAACTTGGCCCAAAAATTCAAAGACCACAAGTATTGAAAAGTCATCTTGACAGTTTAGCAGTCAATGCATTTTAATACATTTCATTTGTCTAGAGAGCATGGCTATTTATAAACTGTTTTTGGTTCCCCCTCTGTGTAGCTCCCCTTCTTTAATCTTTCATTTATGCTTAATTGTTTATAGTATTCAGAGCTTCTCTAAAATCATATGCATATTTTATATATATATATATATATATATATATATATATATATATATATATATATATATATATATATGAGAGAGAGAGAGACAAAGTTTCATCTGTTGTTTTGTAATTTATTATTGTGGAAATAAATTCTACTCTTTTTTTTTTTTTTTGCATGCTGATACAGAGTTTGAATAACTCCACTTTCTTGTGTGGTCTGTAAAGTATCTTTATGATGAAGCATCTTGTGAAGGACACTACACAAGCCAACACCCAGTTTACTAAAAAAAAAGCACTTCCTACACAAATAAAAATTCAGAAATGATTTTTACAATGCATTGTGCAGCAAACCCTTTAACTACAACTTCAGGAATACTGAAATTAAATTGTCCATATCCCTGGAATTTACCATTAAATATATTACATATATCATGATATCAAAAAAGATGAAAACATTATTTTACTATATGTCTAAATTTATTTTACAATTGTAAATATTAAAAAGTTTTCTGTACCTCTTTGATGTCAGGTTATTACAGTAATTCAGCAGACCAAAGGTACCTGGAAGACCTGTCTGTGTGATTCTTCTACTTCTCTAAAGTGCTTCCTTCATATTTAAATACTTTTTGGCTCCAATGATGAAAAAAAAAGAAAAGGAGTGAACAGTTTTGATTTGTCCATTGAAATTTAAGTGGGCGTCCCCACATTCCTGGGAGGAGTCAATGAGCATATGAATGTGTTTTGTATTTGTATGTAATCTATTTCTTCAAAATTTGATCAGATCTCTCTTTCATTTTATTTGTCATTACTTTATATTTAAGTGACATTTAATTGTGACTATTCTTTCTATGTTGTAAAGTCACTGAAAGAATATAACTAAATTATTAGTTACATTTTAAAGGGACAATGTATTGTTGTTATAAATTCCAGTAATGTGATTTTACTTCTCTTGCAGTCTAACCGGATAAATCAGAAAACTTTTGTTATAAACACAGTCTCACTTCAATCTGTTCATTGCATATCTGTGCAAGTCCATTGATACGTACAGTATATTCAGTAACATCTACACGTACCTGTACATTCATCTAAAAGCCAATATGGAGTTGTTTTTTTAACATGATCTGCAATTCATTAGGATGTGGAAGAACATTGAACATGCAAATTACAGAAAGTTCTGAGATTAAAGTACTATTTGACCCATATGAATGAGTGGAAGTATGCTTTACAACTGCCTGGTACTGTCAGAGCAAACATGTACAGGAAAACCAAACTTGGCAAATTGAATTACGGAGCTAATCAATTGCAATTTTAAAATTTCAGATCTTGTTTTCAATATTTTACTTTTTCTCCATACCTTGCTAATGCTTTTCTTTGTAAGTGGCAGTAGTATGCATTTTGACAATGTATTATAACTTGATGCAAGATATTAAATCTAGGAGTTGTGTACTTTTCTGTCACCAACAGTAAGCATAGTTGTTCAGCTCCATTCATCACCTGTGGTTACTGAGGAGACTTTCTACTGTAAACTTCTTGTAGCCAACTATTCAGAGTTGACTTTTTAGATACTCAATGGTGTTATCTTGTGTTACTCCTCGTAACAGCTTTTTGATTAGCTTTTACTTCTGTTGACACTAAGGTCTTAACAGACTTTATATTGTTTTGAGTCCTCCAAAGATGCATTTAGCCTGATTAATTTAGGTATAAAATTCTAACAGTGACTTTCAGATTAGGCTTAAAAAATGTTATTTTTCATTCTTTTTTGCATAGGGGCCATGAGTTCACATATCATTATGGCTTATCTGAGAATATTTCAATTGTGAATTAAGCAATTTAGTTTAGTAGGTAAGCACTATAAATGTTGCAGCTTAGATTTAGTATTAGTTATTCATATATAATCTTCTGCAAATCCTTTAAACTTGCTTCTGGTCCACTTAAAATAAAAAAAGCAAAACATTAAAGCTGTATACTATATGTGAAGAAATTTGGGATGGATTTTACAGTAAATGGCACTGTATGCTCATGCATCACATAATTAGTTGTACACTTCCCAGACATGTTAGATTCACAGTCTATTTTTACATGTTGAAGAGGGAGTGAAATGATAGCAAATTAATTGCTTCATTTTGAGCTACATTTCTGAATTCTCCTTATTCCTTGGAAAAAACCTGATGAAGGTAACATATTGCATACAAAGGCGCCCTTCTTTGTGGAAAAATCTGAGCATTTGCATGAAGTATGTAGTGCCTTCTGCCACTTTCTATAATACATGCATTCCTTGATGGCAGGTACTTTTTCATAGTGTTCTCTAATCGAATGATACCAATCACCCCATTGGGATATAAAAGACTGATTAAAAAACATTGGAATTTGCCCACACTGACTATGTGTGTCAGTGTTAGCTGAAACATTAGAAGTATAAATGGCTGTTATTATTAAAACCTCTATCATTTATTACTAGTTCTGTGCAGTAAACATACAGTACATAAATTTCTGCATTCTAATCAAGCATAAAGTTTTCTGTACATAGTAATACAGCTGTTGTTTCCTACTTTTTTGTTTCTTTCTTTTTTCTTTTATTTTATTACTTGTTTCCAGAGATTATGTAAACTGCAGCTTTTGTCATGTTATAGAACATTGACAAAAGTTATTTGTGATCATCTGGCTGTGTTATATGTGGCAGTAAATTCATATTTCCCATTATCAAATCTATATTAAATTTGTTATCCAATATGGTCTTAATTATAAATCAGGAATATCTCCAATTTGCTCTGAAGCCTAAAGTAAAGAAGGATGCTCTGAAGATTTTTGTATTGTAAAACAATTTGGACCCATAACCAGATGAAAGGAGTACTATGTGAATATTCATTTTTACAGGCATAAGGAACTTGCATATTATGTTTCAAATTAAAACCATTATGCCCGGGTTATGTAAATTTTTACATTTTCCTGACCATGTGAACAGTTTTGAATTGCTAATGATAGCATAGTTATTAATCACTAACTTCAAAATGTTTTTTGTGCTTGTACTGATTGCATCAAGTGATGTTTCTCCAAGAACTGTCACTCATGATTGAGAAACATGCATTTCATCCTTAGTTCAATCAGTTCTTCGCGTCAGATATGGGTTCAGTTCATTGTGATTCTTTAATTTCACCTTTGTCTTCTTTGACCAACTGACTGCCACCTCCTAAACTTCATGCCTGCTCTCACTGCCATTGTCTCTTTGTGTCACAGAGTCTTTATTATATACTTTATTGTCTTAGTAAAAGCCTATTCTCTTAGTCTATATATGCTGTATTTTTTTTCTTGAATTGTCATCGCCATGATACTCAATCTTATAATCTAAAATGCCCATAATTATTTTACGTTGTCTTATTTAATTAGATTTTTGTTTTTGTGAAGAATAATGTATAAAATTTTTAGGTAAGTTTTAGTTAAATTTGGAATTTTCCATAAACAGAGAACATTCTTTTTAATGTCAAATCCAAATGGATTTCCATTAGTGAATCTTTTAGAGTTTGGGTCAACCTGCTAAAAAAGACATACAGTATAGACATATATAGTATAGTTTTGTGGAGATGTAACAGAGATATTTTTGGATATTATGGTTTTGGTAAGAGCACAAAAGTGCAGATAGGCACAGTGAGTGCTGTGCTGGAACTGTTCCCAGGCGAGATGTGGTATGAAAAGACAACATGAGAGGAGGCATAAACCAGCTTAGATGGGACTGAAGCAAATGGATAATGTGGGGAGGTTGGTACAGTCAGGGCAGTTCCTCCCCCAGTCTAATAGATGGCAGCGCTCTACTGGCATGGACCCAGTAGGGACACCTCATAATTGTATGGGAGTTATAATCCTGAGGGACAATCCTGTCTGGATTCTTGGGTGCTGCCAGGGGGTACTGCAGAGGTAGGATCTCATCTGATCAGGAAGTGCTTCCATCAGGCTATGTCCCGGGACCGAAAGTACTCCTAGGTCTGGCATAAAAGCAAGCCATCCAACGTCCTCCGGTGAGTCAGACTCAGGAAGGAGGAACACAAAGCTTACCCGGAGGTGTAGAGAAAGTAAAGAGAGAAGAGGTAATGTTCTTAGTGTACCTCATTGTGAACCTGAGACTGTGTTTGTGTGGTTATGTCTGAAATTGGGGAGGCTACAGTGCCCACTACTGGTCACAACAGACTGAAAAAGTTAGGAAATGAAAAACAAACAAAAGCTGTAGACATACAGTAGACTAGCCAAAGTCAAGAAAAGGGAGAAAATCAGAAATGGCTATCATCAAATATAGAAAAAAGTATAGTCAGGCTCATTGCCAGAAAAACACAACAGAAAAGTAACCTAAATACTGCAGACTTACTAAAATTAGAACTTGTTTTTTAGAATTTAATTCCAAACGTTATAATAGGTAGTTGAAGGTGAAAAATTGAGCTCCTCATTATTCCTTCTGTAAGAATCAAAATAAGTATATTTACAGTATATAGCACGTATCAAGAAGAAATGTCACAAAGTGCTTTACAGTACAGTCATTCACACAAAAGCAGGCCAACAAAAACAGAACCAATAATAAAATGCATAAACAAGCACAATAAAACAGACAAAAGCAACAGACAAAAGCAAGCTTAAACAAATTAAAAAAGGAATCAAATTGAAACATATACAAAACAAAACTTGATAACCCACAAATTAAGACCAGGAATAAAATGCATAGGTAATATTTACAAAAGTGAGCTTAAACAAACCAAAACGAGGATAAAATGCATAGACATACCCAGAAAAACACAATAAGGTTACCCAAAGGCAAGCTTGAATAAATGGATCTTAAGCTTATTTTTAAAAATATCCACAGTGTCCACTGATCTCATGTCTACAGTAAGAGAATTCTATAATTTAGGAGCCACAGCCTCAAATGCACAATCACCTTCAGTTTTTTGTCTGATGCAATGGACAACTAAAAACCCTAGTCAGCAGAACTGAGAGACATGCATGTAATGTAAGGCTACAGTAGCACAGTAATATAGGTAGAGGTTTGACCATGTATGGCTTTATAAGTGAGAACCATTATTTTAAAATGAACTCTGAATTTCATGGGAAGCCAGTGCAAAGAAATCAGAATGAGTGTGATGTGAGATCTTTAACATAAGAGCCTTGCAGCAGCATTTTGGACCAACTGTAGGCCATCCATTTAGAATGAATTTAAGTACATGAACAGAGACTTACAGTAATCAAGACAAGATGACACAAATGCATGCACAATTACATCCAAGTCTGTTTTGAAAGCAATTTGCCTGAGTTTGGGAGGTTTCCTGAGGTGAAAGTAGCAAAACCATGTTAAACATTTAACATGATTATCAAAGGTCAAAGTCTTAAAGCTTTGACCTTTATGATGTGCATAAAAGAAAATTTTACTTTCAGTTGCAAATAATGCTCAGCCATTCAATTTTTTATAATATTCAGGCAGTCATGCAAACAGATAATATTGCAAGTCATGAACACAGCAATGGTATTATAGTATATGCATTTAAAGTGCTCCAAATACATCCAAGGGGTATTAAATACAAGGCAAACAAAAGAGGGCCCAGAACACAGCCTTGGGTAACACCACACAAC
Source organism: Erpetoichthys calabaricus (assembly GCF_900747795.2). Lineage (NCBI taxonomy): Eukaryota > Metazoa > Chordata > Cladistia > Polypteriformes > Polypteridae > Erpetoichthys > Erpetoichthys calabaricus. The sequence goes on from NC_041395.2 coordinate 94,287,297, forward strand.
AGAGTAACAGATAAGTTTTAAGCAGCAACAGAGAAGGTAGGAAGAGAACCACTCCAGGGTTACCCAGATATGCCTACACTCATCCTATGTCTCTCAATTAGGATAGGACGGTGAACAGCGTCAAATGCAGTTATACGATCTACTAGCAGAACTAACAGAGATATCAGAGAGATGTTGATTATGGACAATACACTGGGCACAATAGAATGAATTACAGAAAGAAACAGGTTAAACGTCAAGGGGGCAGGAGGATGGTTACATCCTATTTACAAATTCAAAGAAATCAATAAGTGAAAAATGAGAGAAACATTCTCAGATTGTAGGAGACTTTGACAGTAGACAGGAGTATGAATAATTGAGGTAGTAATGCTTGCACAAACACTACTAATCATTTTTATAAAAATTGAAAGGAAATGATCACAGTTTCCATTTGGAAAATCAGTACAACATGGGATGCAGGACTGACAATCTTAATGATGGTATCAAATAAGATCGTTGGATTACATTTACTATTGGAAATAAATTTTGGAGAAATAAGCAGCTCTGGCATCCTTAACCATGTTGTTAAAACTAACGTGAGATATTTTAAGCTCCACTTCCAATTTTTCCACTTCAAAGCTCTAATACTGTGATTGAACTAAGGAGTGAAATTTATTGAATGTACAAATCTAGTTCTAATTGGAGCAATTTTCTCTCAAACAGAAAAAAACAATGTTCATTAAAAGAATGGATTAAAAGATTCAATGTCATTTTGAGAAGAAAAACCAGAACCAGGCTAGAAAGGTTCAGAAAACACATCAGCAGAAAAATGGTTGAGGATACAAGAGCTGATCATATTTTGACAAGGCAAGGTGTCCAAGTTAAAAGATAATTCAAATAAAGTACAACTGTGATCGGAAATACCTAGATTCTTAGAACCAATAGACCCAAGATTTAAACCAAAGATTAAAAACAAAATCCAGTGTATGTCTTTTAATATCTGTAGGGCCTGAGACATGTTGAATGCAATTAAAAGGATCAGTCAGATTATTAAATTTTGAACCAAAGTTATCAGAAGCATCATTTACATGAATATTAAAATCACCAATAATAATTAGCCTAGATGGCTTGAAGACAAAGGACGAAAAGTCACTGAATTCTCTCAGGCTCTGCTATTTTGTATTCATTTCTTTAGCATTTCTATGGTGTTACGATGTCATTTCAACAGTATGCGGTGTGTTTGTATTCTGTATGTGGAACCCCATGATACAGAGTTACTCTGATGTCACCACTCTTGAGCCTCACTTTGGTTATTTAGGTCAGAGCAGATGAAGTTCAGGACTCGTCCATTGAATTTTAGAGTATTAGTGAATATTGTGTTTTCTTATTGAATATTTTCTGCTCTGTTTCTTGTTCATATACTTGAACATGTTCACTTAGAATTTTCTTTCAGGCATTATTTTGCTTTTTTAAGCATTTTTCTATTTTTTTTTTATTAACATTTTGATTATTAAAGATTATTTTCTGAATGGTCTCTTCAAGCCAAATGTTCTTTTATGGTTTCCTTTCCCTTGAGAGGCGTCTTAAGATTTTAGAGACATTTCATGTAATTTTGAAGAGATAAATCCCTTATAGATCTGCATAGACTGAAGCAGGCCTGCAGAGTGAGGGACTCAGTTACTTGGGGTTAGGCATATGCAGGGTAAGCACAGGAGACCTTGCCTGTCTTTTGGAGCTTTCAGGAGGCCTCACCCCTCTTTTGCAGTGATCCTGACTCTAGATCATAACAAACATCATGCACTTTCTGAGGGGTATTTTCCGTACGTCGCTTAAATCATCCGAGATCAGATGCCTCATCTTGGATGAGTTAATGCCAGTGAAACTCATCCGGGATAAGTCGGTTTTTCAAATGCAGTCGTGTAGTAGATTAGTTGAGCTGGATCTAATCATCTACGATGAATGCGCGCGCCCACGCTGAGTGAAAAGCCCAAATATATTGAGTCCAGAAAACATGATCAGCAAGTCTTTGATAAGCTGTAACAAAACGACAAAAGAACGGGCGCATTTTTTTCACATAAGCGGTGCTGGACCTTTTATTCGAAGGACATGAAGAATTTCAAGATTTAATATGCACAAGGGGTAACACTGCAAAAGCAGCCTAAACCAGAAAAGATGGCTGGCAAAAAGTGACCGACAAATTAAACGCTAAGTAGTGTGCATTGTACTTACTGAATGCAGCGTTTCATTTCCTATGTGTCAGATTAATTATTATTTAATATGTCATAATTTCAGATCAAATGTGAGAACATGGGAACAGGTTAAAGTGAAGTACAAGAATATACTTCAAACTGGTAAATATTGGTATATAACTAAAGAATTGCTGACATAAATAATCATATATAATATAAAAAACATTAATTTTAAAGCTAATAAGAAAGCAGACAAGCAAAAAACAGGTGGAGGTCCACGCGGTCCACACCTAACCCCTGCAGAAGAATTGGCTCTCCAGCAAAATGCCCATCGCCCTGTTTCTGAGGGCATTCCAGGGGGAAGCTCCTCCTCAGAACCAGTGGCAGGATGCAGTGGTCACTTCATTTCAGGTAAAGGATGGTCATTGCATATATTTGTCCTCAATGTGTGCCATAGGTATGTTCCATATAGCCCTCTTTTTTTGTTGGATCAGTTGCAGGGAATGTCATATCCCTAGAACCAGTGTCTGACCAACGAGATATTGACGAAGGTCAAATATTTGATGAAGACACTGTGTCTGATTATTCATCAGGATGAGAGGTACATTTTCCAAATAATGTTTGATCAAATTTCACTCTGATCAGTCCCATGTGCCCCAATCACATTTGGAAATCCTGGGTAATGAGAATGTTAGGCTGATTGAGATTCTTCATGGAACTGTGGGTGTTTTTGCCTGTGTATTACCTACCTGCAATGGCATGAAATGCCTCTTTTATTGTCTGCACACGCAGGTGTCCAGGAAACACTATGAAAACCCGAAGGAAATATTTCAGAACCAAACAGACTTTACGAATTGCCTGGCAAACTGCACCTTTAGTTAGATTTTCCGCATCGCCTACAGTATATAAAAAAGTGCCACTTGCAAAAAACCTCAAAGCAATGCCTACTGTCTGTGTGGTTGTGAGAGCCCGACTTCGCCGAGTCTGACTTCGAATATAAGGTGCTAATAAATCTTTGAGGTACAATATTCCCCCTTGGCTAAAGCGGTATCTTTCGAAAAGAATTTCCTCTGGGAGCAATAAAGGATCTTGCCGATCGCGCAAAACCCTCTCTATATGAAATTCTCTTCTTATAATTTGCGCACCGATATCAATTGGTTGCTCATTCATGAACGGCAAAGCCATGACTGAATGAATTCCATGCACAGACACTGATTAAGTGTATGAGCTAATCCTTGTTTACATCGAACTAACCTGCTCCGAGCAGGTTTGAGGATTTGGATGTGCTGCTATGACAACACATCCAGCTAGAGTTTCGAAAAACCGACAGATTCAGGATAAGGCCAAATCGTCAAGAATTACATCCGGCTAAACGAGTAATCCACGTACGAAAAATACCCCACTGGTTGTCCAAGATTGTGGATAATAACAAACATTTTGCCTCAAGCTTTCTTTGCAGTTTGAATCTTTGCTTTTTGACAAATGGCAGTTTGAATAGAAGGGGATCAAAGATGAAATATAGGTGTTAAAAAGTTAAGAGTTTGGAACTGTTGAAAATCTTGTCTAGCAAAGAAGCCAAATTGTAAAATAAAAACATAAACAGGAATTCAAGGTAATGGGGTGAAAACCAGAACGACTGATGATAATAAAGACATATAGTAGTGAAATTCTTAATTTTTATCCAGAATCTTGGATAACCACAAAGTTAGCATTGCTGACATTCATACTGCTCCAATGTTAATGTCACACACAGAGCACTTCTGCTCATTTGTACCTAGCAACATTTATAGAAATCCTAACAAAATGGCAGTGTCCACAACATGCAAAAAATGTGAAAATAGTTTAGCATAATTCTATAAGCATCCTGTAATCTACATTTTTAAAAGACCCACAGTGGACCCATGAAAACCAAAAATAGCAGCCAATAACATCACCAAAAAGAAAACAGAATCATAATAGAATCATGCATATTCTTGAAAATGACTTAGGGTGTTATTTTGGTTTTGACATCTCAGTTATTATTTGCTTTTCTGGATGCAAATTATGTTTGTTTTCCTGGCAATGTTTCAATTCCCAGTCCATTTTTCTAAAATACTGCCAATTACGATTTTCTGGCCAAACAAAATCTCAAACCATTAATAACCTTTAGCTTCTTCTATTGAATGTTTACAGTTAGAACAACAGAAACAAAGTAAACAAATTGCTTAATTCACATCACACATATATTTCAATATTTTTAGTAAATTACTTATTTTACCTTGAAAAAACTAAAGCTAAGAGAAAGACTCTGAGTACAGTGATCCCTCGCTATATCGCACTTCGTCTTTCGCGGCTTCACTCTATCGCGGATTTTATATGTAAGCATATTTAAATATATATCGCGGATTTTTTGCTGATTTCTGAGGACAATGGGTCTTTTAATTTCTGGTACATGCTTCCTCAGTTGGTTTGCCCAGTTGATTTCATACAAGGGACGCTATTGGCAGATGGCTGAGAAGCTACCCAACTTACTTTTGTTCTCTCTCTCTCTCTCTCTCTCTCTCTCTCTCTCTCTCTCTCTCTCTCTCTCTCTCTCTCTCTCTCTTGCGCTGACTTTCTCTGATCCTGACGTAGGGGGTGTGAGCAGGGGGGCTGTTCGCACACCTAGACGCTACAGATGCTCTTCTGTGTGCAGCTGCTTCCTGAAGCGACATGCTGCACGGTGCTTCGCATACTTAAAAGCTCAAAGGGCACGTATTGATTTTTCACTGTTTGTTTTCCTCTGTCTCTCTCTCTCTCTCTCTCTCTCTCTCTCTCTCTCTCTCTCTCTCTCTCTCTCTCTCTCCCTGCTCCTGACGGAGGAGGTGTGAGCTGCCGCCTTCAACAGATTGTACCGGCGGTGCTTCGCATACTTAAAAGCCAAACAGCCCTATTGATTTGTTTGGTTTTCTCTCACTTTCTGACATTCAGTGCTCCTGACACGCACTCCTTTGAAGAGGAAGATATGTTTGCATTCTTTTAATTGTGAGACAGAACTGTCATCTCTGTCTTGTCATGGAGCACAGTTTAAACTTTTGAAAAAGAGACAAATGTTTGTTTGCAGTGTTTGAATAATGTTCCTGTCTCTCTACAACCTCCTGTGTTTCTGCGCAAATCTGTGACCCAAGCATGACAATATAAAAATAACCATATAAACATATGGTTTCTACTTCGCAGATTTTCTTATTTCGCGGGTGGCTCTGGAACGCAACCCCCGCGATGGAGGAGGGATTACTGCATATCAGTTCTGCATGAATGCAAAAAACCTTTTATGAAAGGGTTATGTTTTCATTACAAACACGCTTGAGAGAGAATTATATGCTCACTTTCTTTTTTAGTTGGAAAGGTGGCTGTAAGTACATAGGTGTTATTTAAAATTAAACTCTGGTATCTGTTCAAATTTAAAACAAAAGTATTAAGGCTCTAATGGACACCAGCCTAGAAAACACATTCTTATCATAAGATTAATTAAAATATGCCAGTTAACAAAATGTATTGTTTAACTGTAGAAATTCTGAAAATATCTTCAGTCTGAGTTCACTTCTCATCCTCACTAAAAAAAGTTATTGTATTCTGTGGTTCTGAAAATACATGCTACCACATATTTGCCTTCCCAACACTTTCCCAACACTTTTTGGTGTTGCACAGATCCCTACATTGATACATGTATCCTCTCTTTCCATTTAAACAGAATGTTGTCAGAAAGCTGGGCCTCCTGCCCAGTTTTTTAAAATGCTTTCCCAAATACTTCAATTGATTTTGGGTTATTTCTAAGGACAAAAATGCAAAACCTCCCTAAAAAGTGCTTCTCTTATATTAGCACTGTAATTAAATCATCACTCTCAGGTTTTATACCAAAAGTTCCTTAAAAAAAACCCACAATAAAATGTATTACTGTAACATTTGGAAATATTAATGTTCCAACTCAAGGGCTAGTGTGTTTAGAGGTCATCAATCAACAAACTGTAACTCTTGCATGATTCAACCATATTAATACATACACACAAAAATCTGAATGTGAGGATTGGGTTAATGAATTTTTTTTTTGAGTTTTGGTGGACTGTACATTAAGATGAAATGAATAAGTGGATAATTTTTGCAGTAGAGGTATTAGTTGATATATAACATTATTAAAAATTCACTGTCAAAATACTCCCTTTGAGATGCAATACACATGCCCCAGCACTTCTATTACTGTTAACGTTTCCAGTACTCATCTTTTGTTATTGTGTCTAGAGTCTCCTACAATATATTTCCAGAATTTCCAACATTGTCTTTCTGTCAGCATCAGTTTTAATTTTGGAAACAAAAAAAAGTTACAGGGAGTGAGATCTGGCATATACGGGTGTGTGAAACAACAACCACACTGTCTTTTGTCTTTGACTGACATCCTGGGGCCTCATGTATAAACAGTGCATACGGAGAAAAATGTTGCGTACGCCTGTTTCCACGCTCACATTGCGATGTATAAAAACTAAACTTGGTGTAAAGCCACGCACATTCTCATGCCAGTTCAATCCATTACGTACACAAGTTCTTTGCTTGGTTTTGCAAACATGCGCCACCCAGCGTCAAAGCAGTGCTACTGTTCCTGTGTGGTTTCCCTTTATTTTTTAGATTCACATCCCTGATGCAGTTTTATCAAATACTCTGAAATTAACCGCATATCGTTTTTTAGTTCAATACATCTGATTGTAATCAACCTGTAACAATATAATGGTACACCGAAAGGCCAAACTTTTCCAAATATCAGAGCAACTTTAGTGTTGTTACTATCAGTGCACCACTCAGAGTATTTTAACCCACTGTATCTGAGTGTGGAATCACAGCTCTACAGCAGCTGATCGGAAAGCTGTACCCCAGATTGTGTCAAGAGCGGGAAGAAATATCGGGATAGAGCTTCTAGCACACGGTGCCTCAGCAATGCGCAACAGTCTATTTGAACATCCTCCATTCGGCAAACGCTTAAGGGTCTTTCCTGTACAGATCTCAAGAGCTATAAATGCACTCAATCAGTCCATCAAGCACTCCCGGTAGAACTGTTTGTACTTATAAGTACAATTGCCTCACTTTAAACTTGCATTACAGTTGTAATTTTGCACAACCTGAGCCACTTATGCTTTCATGTTGTATATTTTTCACTGTTTTATTATTATTTTTGTTGTTATTATTTTACCATTTTATAGGAAAATAAGTTTATGGAGGATCTGCATATTAAATCTCATTGTACCATACAATAACAATAAAGGAATTCAATTCAATTGAAAGCAGTTATTTACAGATGATGATGACTGGCTTCTAACTTGATTTAGATTTCCAGGTGGTATCTTCGTGGAGCTCTTGATATCATTTTATAGATGAAATGCATTAAAGTATATATATTACATTATACAGATACATTTTTAATTTTATTTAAATAATGTATGTTGTTAATGAATAAATATGCAAGGACTCGGTGGTGCCGCATCAGCATTGAGCTGGCGCCCTGTTCAGGGATCGCGTCTGTCTCTGTATCGCTGTATGATTGTTTGGGCTGTTGCGACCCTGGATGATAGAATGATGGAATAATTAAACATGTACTATGAAAATATTTCAATGTTCCTTAAAAGTTTTGAAGAATCTGTGTTCTAAGCTTAAAGATGGCTTGACATTTATTAAAGAGCTGATTGTGTGGTGATTGGTTATTTGGAGAAAGAAAAGGAAGGACAGGAATCAGGGGTTAGTACGTTTGAAAGAGACAGTACTGCTGGAATAAATTATTTTATTGAGAGTTGTGCACGGGGCAGCAAGCATCTTGCAGGAGGCAGGAACAATCTGTGGATGGGGCGCCAGCTCATCGCCACCACTGCACCAGTGTGCCTCAACATTTTATACATGCTTTAATTTCTATCATGAAAATGATATCAAGGATACATCTTAGTATTTAACTTGTTCAGAGAACTGTAACATCATGAATGCAATGTATTATGTGTCAGCGTAAGACAAAGCCTGTTTAAGAAGCACGTACTGATTCACACACAGAGTACATAGAATACAAAGCATTTAATGTGCTACTTTAGTTACGATGGGATTTGAGAAACTAGTAAATTAAACTATTTTAAGGTGAAGTTTATGACGTTCTACTTTAATGACAAAATAAACTACGTGATTAATGTTGAAATTGCAACCTTTTTTTCACACTGTGTAGCAGTTTATTTTATTTTCTCTTTACCCTAATACGCTTCCATATGACACTGAGACGGTGGGCTACGACACGCCTTTTCACGGCAACTTTGATATCTGACCACTTCTTATTTATTTCGGGCACTGTGTGACTTTCTGAACTTCAACTTTTGAGTTTCTCCACCACTCTGTCACTCAATCAACTTCCTTTTGTTGTTTATATCACTGCTTAAACCAACAAATAGTATGTTTTTCCTTGCCTCTACTTGGTATTTGCTGAAATTCTTCTTTTTTCCCGTGCTTTTGCCACTGTCTTTTCACAGAAAGCAAAACATAAGGGGCTATTTATATTGATTTGCATAATCAAAGAGGCGTAATTCTGGGAGGAGTCAGGGTGGAGCAACTGGCACATGCACAAGCATTAAATTTCACTCTGACCGGGATTTATGGAGTGGAAGAACATGGAAGTTGGCGTACGCACGGATTTATGTATCTGGATTTCTTTCTGCATACTCACATTTCCACTTTTGTCTGTACGTCATGTTTTAGTGTGAATTCGACGCACACCATTATGCATGAGGCCCCTGGTTTGTGTAGGTGTATGGAGGTACTGTATGGAAGAGTATATGCTGAATTTGTATTGTATTTATATGAATATACAGTATATCTCTATTCAGAGTTTGCATTCTATCACCAGGAAAATATATTTTGTTGTTTAACAATGAGTAATGAACTGGATTTCATGTATGTTAAATAGTTTCATACTAATTATTTTCTTTAAGTTTTAACCCAATTTGTATCTATCTAGGTACTTACTGAGTACATCATACCCATAAAATATTTCCACAGGTGGTCATTAGTGTTATGTGACGGTGATGTGACTTATGTCCTGTTTTTGTTAAAAGAGTATGTTGGAGTTTAAAAATAGGCTGTTACTGATAAAACCATTAATGATCTCTGTAAACAATAAACTTGACAATATGTTTGCTAACTAAGGGTCACCAAAAAGTCACTAGACAGGACCTAAGTCTTGGTTGGTATGAACTAAGCAGTTTATTATTTAATCATTACATGGCCAAGAGAAGGGGACGATGACTTTTCAAGCTTTATACGGTGGACCTTGTGAAAAGGGTATTCAGGACTTTAATTTTAAAATACTGGATCAGCATTAATGCTAATAAAGACATGCTTTTGTTAAATTAAAATTTTGTGGTTTAGTTTTCTTCCACAGCTATCATGGTGCAAAATGCAGTTTTGTGGGCAATACTGCTCCAGATGTTTTTTCTTGTTGCTTTCCGATTTCTCCCATCACTTTCTAAGGTATTAATCGTAAAAATGTATCCTTATGTAGATGATATTTTGTTCTTTCTTGGCAATGCCCCATCTGATATCCATCATGTAGATAGCTTATTCAGTCAGACTGAGAAGCTACCTGGATACAAAATTAACTGATCAAAATCTGCCATTCTTCCTTCATAATCCAGTATTGTACACTTCAGCATTTGCTTACCAACATATTTTTAAAGGTGTTGATGAATTTCTTGCTTCTTGGGCCACTCCTCCTTTGTTATTTTGTTCTAGATTAGCAGTCATTAAGATGAACATTGTGTTATCTTTGAATCAAGCATGTGTTATATTAATTTAATATTTTTGTTGTCAGGTAAATATAATTTTGCATGTTATGCATTATCCTTTTGTATTTAATGATTTGATTATGGGGCGGCACGGTGGCACAGTGGGTAGCGCTGCTGCCTCGCAGTTGGGAGACCTGAGGACCTGGGTTCACTTCCCAGGTCCTCCCTGCGTGGAGTTTGCATGTTCTCCCCATGTCTGCGTGGGCTTCCTCCGGGCGCTCTGGTTTCCTCCCACAGTCCAAAGACATGCAGGTTAGGTGGATTGGCGATTCTGAATTGGCCCTGGTGTGTTTGTGTGTGTCCTGCAGTGGGTTGGCACCCTGCCCGGGATTGGTTCCTGCCTTGTGCCCTGTGTTGGCTGGGATTGGCTCCAGCAGACCCCCGTGACCCTGTGTTCGGATTCAACGGGTTGGAAAATGGATGGATGGATGGAGGATTTGAATATTTTGTAGGACAGTAGGTGGCAGGACCTCCATAACGTATCATCTATAGAACCACCCTCTACCTATATATTCTAGACAGGAGTCAAGTTCTCTAGAATGGCATTGAGATTTTTATTGTAAATATTGTCTTTGTGAATTTTCAGATTTTTTGGTTTTTCAGTCATTTTGGCACTGTTTTTTAATTTTGATCATTCGTTGTTGGACTGGTTTATTTACTCTGGGCTTTCATTTTAGACACACTCTTTTGGAAGTTTTTGGAAATTTGAAAATACATTTTAATTCAATTTCTAAACTTTCAAAATTTTAGTTTTGCACCAGATGTTTTCATGGTTTCTTCTCATCCTTTTTGAATATTACCTAAAGATTTCCTCTTCTATATGTGTTATATTTTGGGGAAATGCCCCCATCTGGGATATTAGGCCTCAGAGAAGCCTGTGTCTAGATTTGTAAAGTAAGGCCTCATTTTTGCATTTTTATATGTCTTGTATTCTGAAGTCAATAAAATCATTACACCTGTCAGACACCGGGCTGTGGTTAGCTCATTAATCTCACATTTTTATATGAAATAACAAAATACTATGCATTAAATTTATTGGTTCATAACAGGTCAGATATTGAGGTCTGATCTGAATGTAGATTACTAGGCATTTACTGTACATTGATTGATTTAGACTTTGTTTGATTTCCCCACTCAGTCCCTATACGTTTTTGCCATTGAATTCAATATTGTCAATCCTGGACTTTTCAAAAAGTAACTTTTTCTGATATTAAGTTAAAAATTGACCTTGATACTTCACATTGTTTCTTTGTTTTCTTTCTTTAACTCCTTCTCACAGGGCACCCTGTGAAACCCTAACCTATATGCAGTAATTCATGTGTGATGTTATATTTCCTGCACGGAATTAGTTGTCATTTGTGTGCTGCTGTGGCAAGTGAAGGTTGTAATATGTGTAGCCTGAGACAATCTTAATTATATTCCTCTAAAAGCTACACTAATGATTTCCCTGCACAGACCTGTGCATGAGATTGCATTATACATAGAGAAGAAGACAATTAATAAGTTACAGTATATAGTTTGTTAGAGCTCACGTTAAACCTAGATACTTCTTGATCTTAGTTATGTCCAATTGTAAAGTTTAGCATTAGAACTGGATACTAATGTCTTAGAAATGGAACCTAGCAGACAGTACGCTAATAATCCTAAAATAATGTGTCAGAAATGTGAACCTTCAGGTTTGTTTACTGGGATATAATATACTGTATCTATTTGTCTCCTACACAGTCCACACATCTTCAAATCAGAAGATCTGTGACCCCAGCCTGACACCATCAGTATGCATAGTACTGTACATAGAACCCAAAATCCACCTCTTTCTTGTCTTACAACTAGATGGCTCCCCTCAAATCCACACAATTTGTGTGACTGTCACTGCTGGCAGTGTGTTTCCTCCACAAAGAAACAGAACATTTCCCACTGGGGATTCCAAAATGTTTTTACCTTTTCCTAATTTTAATTTATATTACCTGGATCACCAACAGATAAAATGTATTTAGGCAGTTAGAAACATGATGCATATGGATCAAGTTTAAGTGCACTGTTGCAGATGGACTTAATTATGCCTTTTCACAGCATAACAGCAGAAGATGTGCCTTTCAGATTAAAAGGTTAACAAAAGTATTTGGAGGCCATCATGGAAGATACAAAAAGAGGCAATTCCAAGAACTGACACACATCATAAATATTAGTACTGTTGGAAAAGCACATCACTGTTCACACATCTTAGTTTGCTGAATTAATTAGCTCTTGTACTATACCAAGTTTTATTTTATTGAGCAATGCTCATTATTTGAGTTTTCTTTGATTGTGAAACTTCAGCATTCTTCTTGTTCCTTGTAATTTCTTCATTTAAACTTCTTCCTCTTTTTACACAGTTTGACTTGTAGCCCTCTAGAACCGTGTCATTAGGGATATCTGCTGCATTATTTTTAAACCTGACCCAGAGTTGAATGGTGGTCTGCTTTATACCAATCCATCTGACCCTTGGCATTGCATATTGCAGCTCTTAGGCTTGTGTGCACCTGTAAACCGATTTCATCAAGAACCAGGAATGTTTTAGAGGTTTTATTTATTAATTGTTTTAAGCGTGATCTGATGGCTTAACTCATACAGAGGAGAGAGGCACACATAAATATTGTACTTACTTGATGCAATAATTACTGTGGAGGTAGCAGCAAATTAATTACAGATCACCAGCTGGAGTCAAGACTGATAAAAGAAATAAAAGACTACTGTTTTAGAAGGAAACAGTGCAGTTAATGAAGCAGGAGAGATGGTAAAGAAAGAAAAGATTGATCAAGGAACAGTTTGTAGAAGGTATTCCTGTCAAGACAGACTGCATTCACTCTGTATTCTTCTTAGGAGAAGGACAGGTGGCTTTGAAGAGTTTCAGGAGTTGGCAAGTTAGAACTCTGCTGATTGACACAGAGCTAGCAAGCGGAGGTGCATGGTGGAGAGTGGCCATTGGAACAAAGCAGAGCAGAGGTATCAGAAGCATGGAGACATCATTTCAAGAGCAAGAAGCTGAATGAGATGCGGGGCACCGAATGGGATGGCAGTTAAGGTCTGTGGTGATTGAAGGAGGTGTGAGGTTATGATGTGGCGGGTAACGCGAAAAGGCCTACGGGTACTGATGGGGGTGGCAGCCCAATATATACAGAGAGTAAGCAGGAAGAATTTGTTCCTATGTCCTGAATTGGTAATACATCACTGATGCATTAATTGGTTTCCTAAAATATTTATTTATTTATTTATCCTGCTCACTTCGCTCGCCAACCTCTGGGTGGCCGCTACATGCAAGCCACTTCGCGGATCTACTGTTCGCGTATGGGGAAGCAGATGTACGATTTAAATAGATTGTTTTTTTCATGGGAATTGTTACATATGCATAATAGAACTAACTATTTTACATTACAGTGAGTAATTAACCATAATAGAAATTGGAAAACGTAATAAATTGGAAGAAAATTACGTTTCATGTTGCGTTAGAGGTATTCATTGCATTATACGTTTTCGGTTTGTGTGGCTTTAAAATTAACACGCAGATACTTTTTAAACTTACACTTTTACTGTACAACTTCAGTAAAAACAATATTTTGAATTAACTTTTCGTCAATATTGCATTGAATTTTAATTCCGTGTTTGGACTTACATCGTGAAAACTCAACGTATAACTGCCCATGATGAAGATCGTTTCTTTCTCTCTAATAAATAAATCGACTTTTTTAAATGTTTCTCTCTGTGATTTGTTAATTGTTATAGCAAAAGCTATTCTAATGGGAAACTAAACGTTTTAACACGAATGGCATATTAAGATCTCCTTTGGTGTCTAATGTTATCTACGGAAGATGTACTACATTACTTTTTTGTCGCCTGTTAAAAATTTACATGTCAGAATTGTTCGACTAATTTTGAATACAACTAATCTTGTCCTATTACATACCCCATCACTCAGACATAAATTACACAATAATATTACGATACATCCTTCTTTCAACAATAATTCGGCCAGTGGAAGACCAGATGTGTTAACAGTTGTAGATATTCTACGGGATATTGTAAGTTGATGTTTTCATCTTCCACAACATGTTTCGGCATTTCTGCAACTGTTTCAGCATAGTCTATTAATATGCATTTAACCAATTTGCCATGTAACCGATCATCAATTTTCGCGTTAATTTGTTTGACATCATTGTTTCTCAGTGCTAGAATTGCCCATGTACTCATTTCTTCTGTTGATAACCCTTCGGGATGAAATTCTTCGATAAGATTTGGACATAAGTTTTCCTTTATTGGGAACTTAAAGTGAGGAAAACATAAAAATTTATAAGAGCTGAGAGCGCAGAAATTGTCTGACAAAAGCATTCACACGAATAAGAGGTGAGAGGACTGTGGTTGAAAATGGTTGAGAGGAGGGCGGGACTTGAAAAAATCTCTTGGCAATAGTCTCGTCTCAAGACTTTCTTTTATAATAGAGAGATTTATTTCCTTGAAACACACTATTTTATGGGCATACATTTTAAAAGAAACATAATTTATTGAAGGATTATTTGGATGGTTTAACTTTATTTCTCTGTATATAATAAACTTCTGCATGTTTTGTCCGTCTCCTCACTTGCCCTGGTGCTTCTCAGTTATGACTATTAGATGTAACTACAGAGGGTGGTGCCCAAGGCTGTGAACACTGGGTTATCACACTGACACACAGTTCTTATGCTGATGTTGCTGTCAGCAGCCCTGCTCTGCAAGTTTATTTGGTTTATCACTTCGTGGTTGAGTTGTTTCTGCCCTCCAGATGCTTCACAATACTTCACAATAATAGCACTTATAGTTGTAGCAAATGTGTCCACCTTTAAAGTTATTGATCTCGCCAGTAAAATCCATTCCATTGCCAATGCTTGTCAATGGAGACTGCAAAGCTATATGTGGAAACACCTGAATTTAGTAATATGGAGGGTTGTCCACATACTTTTGGCCATATAGTGTATTATCAGTGAGGCTATCATGAAGTGGAAAATTAGCAGTCAGTACTTATAGTTGGAGTATTGGTTAGAGTATGTCAGGTTTCTAAGACATCTAACTGAGCTTCAACTATTTTTTATAGAGATCTGAATTTCATTCAGTTTCCAGAAGTGATTCAAACGTTGTTCATAAACATCATTTTATGACAGTAATATGACATTGTGTTAGTGGTATGCCTGGCAACTTCAACATCTCTACTTACTGATATCACATTTATTACAATAGTAAGGCTGCTGCTTGAACTTGATTTGAAATGTGCACACATAGATTTTCACTCAAATCCTTACACCAGGCATAACAAAGAATGGATGTGTACAATAAGTCTACTGTATAAGGGAAAAAATACACTCACATTAAATGGATTTACAGTAACTGTTTAGCTATTAAGTTTAAACTTACAGAAAATTTGGAAAAAAGAAAACTGAGCCTTTTTTGATTATTAAAAATAATGTATTTTAATGTTTCAAAACTTTTTATCATACCTTTGATGCATTCTTTATTAGGTAATAATTTTGTGCTTATTAAGCTACATTTTACACACCTGCAGATGGGTTATCAAAATATAGGCATTGACGCAGGTAACTTGATGCTGTTTTGAAAAGATGAATGTCTTATTTACATCTCGGGCAATGTGCAAATTCCTGTAAGACTTGTTATGACCTTTATCAGACAGATGTTTCTACACTGATTACAAGCCAGTTATCGTAATTCTCCCAGGGAAAAGATAACAGTAGATTCCCGCAATTGGTGTATGTAGACCATAAACATCTCGTATTTTATTAACTAAAGGGCAGGTCTTTCCCGGGCTCTCACAGTCATATCTGAGTTTATTTACTTGATAACAGTATAAATTCTATCAAGGAATAAGCTGTGTTTCTGAGAGGTTTTTTTGATATGTTATTAATTATCTGGTTAAAACCATGACTGAAAGAATATGTGAGAGAGAACTAAAATACTTTTTTAGAAGTGGATGTCAAAAATAAATAAGGTTATTGGTACTACGTGTTCCATGTTCAAACATATGAATGCCTGAACTATCTTTAATATAAAAGGAGAAAATGAAAAGAACTCAATTGCATAAAAAAGTAGGCAAAAATCCTGGATGGATGAGAGTAATGGGCCAGAATCACTTCAGGCAGGTCTGTTCAAGACAATTACTTTTGCTCTGTGTGGTATTTATATATTAAAATTTTTGTTTTACTTTTTGTTGTTAAATACATTTGAAATGGGAAGATCGGCAAATAAATGTTAAAACATAGCATGCAAAAACCTTCTGTCCAATTGATTTCTTCATCAGCAATTCACTTATAACCTATGTAGACTTTATAGCAATTTTCCAACCACATCGGCAGGTTGTGCTGACAAGTCACCTTCACATTAGGGAAAGGTTTAGCTGGTCTAGTCTTATTATAACAAATAAACAACACAATTTGAACTTTACATTTATCACTCATTATTAACTAAACAAAGCTTATGTCCTCTTACAACATTAGCTATTCTGGGAAGGCTAAATCCTCAGGCTTGCTATGTCTGCTGTCTGTGGCTTCCATTGCTTTTCTTGTGTCTATTGCTGTAGTGGTGGAAGTCACTAAGGCTTGAAAAAATGGAAAGATTTAAGTCACTTATGCTAGATATCAAACAATGCACACAAAAATTATTATCTATCAGCACTGTACCAACAAGATTTTAGATCAGTGTTTCCCAACCTCAGTCTTGGGGGAACACCGTGGCTGCAGGTTTTTGTTCCAACCAGCTTCTGTTTTTAATTGGACTACTGGGCTAATTAACTGAACTGTTATTTCCTAAGTTCTGTGTTTTGGGAACAATATAGAAATTAGAAAACTAAGTTTGGTAAATATATATATATACTGTATATATATATATATAATATATATATATATTAAAATGTACCAAGCAGTTATATGGGAATAATGTATTTTTTTCTATTTAACAGCATTTACATCTTGATTTTCATTGTACTTTTCTAGGTGTTCTAATTGTTTAATTAATCCATTTTACTGTTTAGTGGGTCTGACTCTAAAGTAGTTGCAGCCTTTGATTATTTAGTGTTGTTTGCCAGCGTGTCTGCTCTGCTCATTTTTAGCAGGCGGAGTGGTGGCTCTGAGGCTAGGGATCTGCACTGGCAATCGGAAGGTTGCCGGTTTGAATCCCGTAAATGCCAAAAAAAAGAGACTCTGTTCTGTTGGGCCCTTGAGCAAGGCCCTTAACCTGCAATTGCTGAGCACTTTGAGTAGTGAGAAAAGCGCTATATAAATGCAAAGAATTATTATTATTTTTAATTGTCATTAATAAGATACAACGAAGGGGAAAAACTGCACAGAGAAAGGGCAACATATAATGAAATCAACAAAAGAGAATTAAGCATTTAAATCTATAGCAAAAGCAGAAATATTTCTAAATTTCTTCTAAATGTAAAAATCATGCTGCTGTGCTTTTCTGAATGTAGAATAAGAGAAAAAAATACTACCAGCTAACTAAATGAGATCGGTGCTATCAGGTGTTGTCACAGCCACAGGGGGGCCACAGGACTGAGGTTGGGAAACACTGCTTTAGATGTATTAACATAATGTATGAAAGGCCCCTGTCATTGTCATGTTCGTCGGTTCATCTGCCTGTCCACATGAAACCACTTAACTTCCAGTGGGTTAATTTTGTTGAAATTTGGTCCATTTATCCATGAAGGACATTTGTCAAGAAGATTCAGTTTTGATACCTTGATTACTGAATGCAATATAAGTTTGAAATTTCAAAAACTCCCATT